>NC_084759.1:53499502-53839859 GCF_028858725.1 Colius striatus
TACAGATTTGGTTGAAAACTCTGGCTCCTAGATAAAAGAACTGTGATGTTTTAGAACTAATAGTCTACAAACCTGTCTACTGTGGAATTTTCCTTTTGAAGTTCAACATTTTTTAGTCTAAGCAACTTTTACAAATCCCAGTTGCTGCAAGTTCTACATTCAATCATTTTAAATGCACTTATTAACATGCTCTGTTGGATGCCATAATAGTTCCTTAAATGTATAAAGAATGTGTATTCCTGCTTTTATACAACCATCTCCCCACAGACCATACAAAGACCTAGAAGAATTAAATTGACCCAAAGAACTGTATAAATGCCAAAGTACGCTGAAGAAAAAGAAAGTTAACAAAGCGATGCAAACTACCTAATGTTTATATTAAATATACAACACAAACATAGTAACCTATGTAAGAGTACAAGATTATGACAGAGGTAAAGAAGTTTCCCATTGAAATGGCAAATGTTTTAGAGGTTCATGAGAATGTTGCACCAATAGATTGGCATCTGATAATGCCGAGTCACGTTCTAGCTGAAAAGTATTGTTCCAGGAAGCCTGTTGGGACACAGGATGGGGAATTGGTTCATTCCACCTAAACCTGAGCACAAATACATACACACACAAGTGCTTTTTTCAGCATTACTGTTGGCTGATCAAAGAAGTTTCATAAACAATGATTTGATAGTGTGCTCCCATAAGACTTTAGACCAGTCTAAATCACACATACACACACATCCCCATCCTTAAAAAAAAGAAATGGGGTAATTGGTCCCCTGCCTACTCAGTGAGCTGAACCACTTCACTGAACACTTAAACAGACCCTGCTGGTAGGGTGAGGAAGCAGCCAGTCGTCAGGCAGACCTGGACTTCCCCTTCCAGCAGCAGTTGATGAGAGCTTTCACCTAGATGCCATACTACTGCCTCTTCAGATACCTCACAAGCCTGCAGCAACTAATGTGCAGTTAACACACAAGATATAGAAGGACATTTGACATAAACAATACTTACATAGTATTAAAAAGCAATGCTGCATCATCTGATCTGTGTGGCCACACTAAACACAAGCTTTATGTTACAGTTAATCTAACAGTTGTTACCAAAAAATCACAGACCTTCCGACTTCCGACTTTTGGGGCCACACAACTCTAGCTTTTTTTTCCTTTCTCTCATCAGATTTACCAATTTTGAAACCACAGTTTGGAATTGACTAATCTGTAAGGGTTTGGGGTTTGATTTTTTTCAAGAGCCAGGTTATTTTTGGAAGGGGCAGGAGAAGGCACAGAGGAAATTTGTTTCCCAGGTGAATCAAGTCATTATGTAACCAACAGATCCAATATAAGTAAAATGGAAGGAATATAAAGGCAGGATAGGGAACAAGATATTTTTGCTTCCTATTTCAGCAGCAGCCACCCTTTAGGTCTGCCTAAAGGCAGGTACCAAGACATGAAATTATGCAGAGATTACTTCATACCATATAGAGGCCAACAATCAGAGTAGTGCAGAAGCAGCTTTTAAAGTCATCACAACAAGCACAACACAAACATATTACTTCCAAGAAATTACATTTTACATTGAGCTTTTTGAACTCTGATTTAAAACAAGATCAAAATAACATGACACAGCTAAGTACTTCAATGGTATTACTTGGCTAATGCAAAATATAGTTATTACGAACTCTCATTATTTCTTTGAGACATAGTATTGATGCTTCCCAACCTCAATATGCTTGTACAGTAAAAACTATTTAGCCATAAAAGACTAATGGTGAGGAACTGATCACACTGATAGAGAGGAAAATTCTTGAAGTCATCATTGCTTACTAGGTAGATTTTTCCACAGATTCAGAGAAATAGGACAATAGAATGCAGACATTCAGGTCTTGCAGTAGGTAGAGAAGACTCCTAGTGGCAGAGCTATGAAGTCAAGCTTCCTTGTGTACTTTGTAGTGTGGGAGCCTTGCATCCCTTTCAGTCACAGTGCACAGTTTTATCAAGAGTGGAGGATGTCTCCATAAGTTTAAAACAGGTAATTATCAACACTTACAAATATCTAAAAAGATGGGGCAAGTCTTTTTTCTGTAGCACCCAGTGACAGGACAAGGGGTAATGGGGCACAAGCTGGAACATAGGAAGTTCTACTTCCTGTGAGAAAATTGTTTCCTGTGAGGGTGAGGAAGTCCTGATACAGGCTGCCCAGGGAGCTTGTGGAGTCTCCTTCTCTGGAGCTTTTAAGGCCCACCTCGATGTCTTCCTGAGTGATCTGACCTAAGTGAACCTGTTTTAGCAGAAGGTTTGGACTGGATGATCTCTAGAGGTCTCTTCCAACTCTATAATTTTTTGATTTTGTGTCATTCCAGAAAGTTACAGTAAACCCTTACACTGTTAAAGGAAAGCAGTGGAATAAAAAAATTTCTAAAGCCATAATTCATGACAATATCTCTGAATAAAACAAACAAGGGGGGTCTCTACTCATTAAGAGTGCAGCAAATGTTTATAGGGAAAGAAAAAATTAGTAAAGACTATGTATGGGAAAGGTTCAGTTGCAAGGCACCTGTCTCTGAAATTAGAGGGGATCAAACTATTTTAAATATGGATACAGGGTCTCACAGCAAAACCACCTGTGCTAGAGACATTTATGGGTTCCTGTGCATGCTTTTGCCTTTGTCTTATTCACATCAGTTAGGAACTGTATCAAAGGAAGCTTTCAACTTTTTCTTTAAATCAGTAGACTGGCTAGATCTGAAAGCCTAGCAGAACCATGACAGAAACTCTCTTGCTGCCTCTTTCAGGGCTGTCCAGACAGATGTCCCTTTCATGTTTACTATGGGCAAAGGAAAGCCATGCCTGTTAACTCCTCTGGAGGCTACTGCTGCCTGGTGAGAACAGATACCAAAGGATGCCGGGGCCTCAGAAAAGTAAGCATACCAGAATAGGGACTGCCTCACAGGAACTTGTGCCTCATCTTCTCCCAATGCTATGGCAATAAGAGAGAATTTGCAGTCCCAGCCACTACTCCCATTTCAGCTGCAGAAATTCGTACAGTGCAAGGCAATTCCATCTGGTTTTGGTCAGAAGAAAAAAGAAGGCACTCCATTGCCCCGACCCCTCACAAAATGTGATAACGACAGCACGGCTGCAATTGTAGCAGGCTGTTGTGGTTCAACCCCAGCCAGCAAGTAAGCCCCACACAGCCACTCCTCACTCTCTCCTGCTGGGTTTGGGGAGAGAATTGGAAGATTAAAAGTGGAGAGAAGTTGTGGGTAGAGACAAAGACAGTCTAATAAATAAAGTCATCAGTGGAAACAAAACAAAGCACTCATTCCCCCTTCCCATGCGCAGGCAGGTGTTCAGCCGTCCCTAGGAAAGCAGGGCTCCATCACACATAACAGTTACTTGGGAAGACATACATCACCACTCTGAATGTCTTCCCCACACACCTTCCTTCCTCTTCCTCCAGCTTCATACACTGAACGTGACACCTATGATACGGGCTACCCCTTTGGTCAATTGGGGTCAGTTGTCCCTGCTGTGTCCCCTTCTAACTTCTTATGCACCTCCAGCCTGGTTGGGTGGTGTGAGAAGCAGAAAAGGCCTTGACTCTGTGCAAGCATTACTCAGCAGTAACCAAAATATTCCTGTGTTATCAACACTGTTTTTAGCATAAATCCAAAACATAGTCCCATACTAGCAACTATGAAAAAAATCCAGGAAAAAACAACAAACAGGCACATTTAAGTGTGCCAAACTCCTACCCAAAGTTCAGTGACTGTCCTTTGCAAAAGTCAAGTCTGAAAGGGCACTAGCTGCTGCTGTGGGACTTGGCACACAACACAAATGATGGAACATCAAGAAATTACCGACACGTTTCACTACTCCCTGTGCCAAGGTAGTAGTCCCTCTTGCAGTGGATTCTACAGTCCTAATATTAAGTAGGAAAGTGTCTGCTCTGCTCTCCCACCGCGACAAGCACGATGTAATCTCCCACATGCTGCCTGCTACTTCAAAGGATGACAGTTCATTAACATCTGGCTAACCCACAGCAGATGTTTCAGGACACATCAATTCAGAGATGCTCATAAATGTTAAACCAGTTAAATCTGAAAAGCAAAAGGATAAAAATTTAAAACATATTGATGTCACACAAACACATTCAAAGTTGTGGCAAGAAGAGTCAACATATTCACATTAACGTCTTTGAGTTTCCTAAGGCATGAAAGCTTAAGCTTCTTTAAATTCAGCAAATATTGATTTAAAAAATAACTGGAACTGACATAAAATCCATTTAATATAAACCTGTCCAATATTTAAGCTATATTCTCTTAAAAAAAAAAAAGTGTGCATGATTACCAGATTAAATTTGCTTAGCTTGACCACTCAGCAATTACAGTTTGTTGTATTTTAGTGCAACAGATTAGAAAGCAATGAAGTTCAGCACTTAACACAGAAAACTTTTCATATATACAGAGTCACTTCCAAACCTTCTCTTAGATAAACAAAAATCAAGCCTGAACTTCAGTCTCTTCAGAACCTCAAACTGTTCCTAAAGCTCTTTTGTGAATGCATTGTAGTTCTCTAGCCACACTGTCAACTTGCTGTACTATTCCAAGAATGGCTTCATTGATACCATGTACACCAAAGCCCCAGTCAACACAAGATTTATTTTGGCTCAGTCACAACACTACTTACCAACCTCATGCTCATCTGATTACCTAAAATAAACCATACACTAGTATCAGAATCACTGCTTTTCAAAAATAAATCTTTTATTTCTAGACTTCATTTGCCTCAACTCATTCTCTCAGTTAAGTGGCATGGATTTTTTCAAGAGGGTATATTGTGTCGTTCATCAAATTTAACCAGAAGCTATTTTCTGTTTTCTTGCACTCTATATAAACACCAGCTTGACTTATAGCTGTAGGTATGTTATACACTAGGCGTGAATCAAAAACCCACACAAGTATAAAGACTACAATTACAATTATCAGCAGCTATCCTTTATGAACCTTACCAGCATCAGGTCTTCTTACAAACTTTGGAGTTTTTTTTAAAGAATGTCTAAAATCATTTTTAGAGAATGAGAAATTCTCTGGATAAAAGGAGGGAAATAAACCACAAGTCTGACTTTCATTGGGTCAAGAAGTTCAAAAAGCTAAAAAGAGGGTATTTTAAAAGCTACAAAGCATGCTAGGAAAATACACCTGAAGGATGAAGAAACATAAGCTTAAAGACAGTAGTACTTTTTAACATACATACTACAGGACTAGCTCAATATCATTAGTACCTAGTTTCACTGGCTGATGAAAATAATATATGATCATTTGCTCTACCATTATATGTATAGAAGCTTAAGACAGGGAATTTAGAGACTTTTTAGTGTCTGCATTAATATAGAAACAAACTGATCTCAGCTTTTATCCACATACATATCTAACTTCAGCTTTGAGTGACATACATACACATATATGCATAAAACCCCAAGATTCCTCATATCCGCACCCTATGACACATATATACATGTATGCAAAAAGCCAAGAAACTTTATTCCTCAACCATTTAATCTCCTCATATCTATTTCTAAATAATAATTCAAAATCAAACAAATACAAAAATGTTATGAAGTTATAATAAAGTAGTGGCTAAAGTTATTAACAAAACTAAAGAAACATTATCAGAGTGGCATTTGAATCTTGGAAATTCCAAGATTCCAAACAACTTGGCCTAAAAAGGACAGAGAAACAACTACAGAACCAATCTTATTCAAGCTCTTGAAAAATAAGATGCAAAAAGCAGAGCTGACGGGCTTTAGAAAAAAACTTCAGAATAAATAGCATAGCAATCCTTTTAAAGAGTTACAGCAAAACTCAGAAGATCTGATAGAAAACAAGTTCAGACAATTGTGTAAGGAAAAATATAGAACTAAAATTTTACAAGAAACATGAAGAATCCCTATTCCATTACAAAGCAGGTAGTGGATGCTGCTATCCAAAATCTAAATAAACAGATCCTGAGAAGTTTCATGAATGAATTTTATAAGGCTCTAAAAAGGAACATCACTCTCCTATCCATTTAATGAGATCACAGAGACACAAACCCTTTGGAAGACAGTAAGGATAGATATGGTTCCCAGACCAGAGATAGTGGAGTCATTACCTGTTTTATTGAGCCTACTTCATTAAGGAACATTGACACAGGTTTTTAGACACACCATGGCAGATAAGGAACATCAATCTCTCCAGATGCATGCACCCATACAAACTATGTCATTGCAATATGCTTTGAGAACAACATTCTAGTTACTACATCCTACAATAGACAAAAGTCCTTTGTCACAATAGGATGGGAAGATGAAGATGTCATATTTTAAAATGTGGCTTCAGAAACGAGTATTTGCATTTCTGTTTTACAGAAAGATCTTTGGGTTTCTTACAAAAAAAAATATGCTCTCCAAATTAATTTATATTCAGGATGACAACCTACTCCAGTACCTATTTGCTGTGTTTAAAATAACTCTGTCCGCAGCAATTACACACAAACCTCTGTCAAAAGACGTAAAATACAAAGTCTAGAAAGAACACAAGACTTGCTCTATGCAAGCAATAAGCGTCTTTTTATTTAAGACTCACTATGCTACTACAGTAGCACTTTATGCAAACAGATATGTCTTAGTCTCTGAATTTTAAAAAAAGCTGTCAAAGCAAACATGTTTCTGAAAAGAGGAAGTTGGGATATAAAAAAAATTTAGAGTAAGAAAATCTAACCAAGTTTTTGGGTATATCTCTATACTCTAAAAAGCAGCTAAAAATTTTTGTACATGTAAATTTCTAGGATGAAGTAACTGCCATTCATTCATAAAATGATAATACTCATTTTAAGTTGTATTTCCATGTAGATCATGCAGTAGACACCAAGA
Source organism: Colius striatus (assembly GCF_028858725.1). Taxonomy (NCBI): domain Eukaryota; kingdom Metazoa; phylum Chordata; class Aves; order Coliiformes; family Coliidae; genus Colius; species Colius striatus. The sequence continues at coordinate 53,506,412 of NC_084759.1, forward strand.
GCTTGACATACTTATTCTCATAAACAGCATGTGAAGAAAATTAGGAGGTCTCAGGCAAGTACAGCAGTATTATATAAGCCTTCTAAAATTTCAAGCAACAGGTCTCTTAACACATTGACCTGTATAATCATGTAGCTTAACTGAAGCAGGTGGGGAACAACAAAGCATGAATAACAATTACAAGAATTTCTCAAAGACAGATGATTCAGGTGGTTATAAAAAAAGAAAATAAACCAAACAACAAAAAATAAACCCTCAAAACCCCGAAAGACACAAACTCAAAAACATTCTAACTAGAGAATCTTCAAAAAAATCTTCATGGCAATATCCATGAATTACCTTTGCTGAAAATACAGAATGCCTCTTAAGATCTGTCAAACATTTTAAAGGATGTCAGAGCAGATATTCTGCTATTACACAAACTTGTTCTAGAAAGGGATGTGAAATATTAAACATCAGGTCTGCAGTGTCCCAGATGAGATAGAAATTTTTCTTTTCCAGTATCTTGAGACTTGTTATAATGAAATAAATACCAAAAAGTTCTCACAAAAGATACTTATTTATACTTAACAACTGACATGGGAGTACTTAGGAAAAAAGTTATTACATAATAAAAGCCATAAAAGGATATGCAAGAAACCTAGGGAAACAGAGACTGATCTAGGGCCAGAGCTAAAAAAAAAAAGAAGAGACTGAGATTGTTATTGGAATTGCTATTTGTCTGCCAAAAATAATGTCTAGAAAATCAGTTTAACAGTTCTCTATAAACAATAGATCCACTAGACATACGGTCAGCACGCATCACACTGCACAGGCTTTAGAGAATAATATCCACTGCCATGGCTGGCAATATAACCTAAGATCTTAGCATTTACCCAACTTGATTACTTCAAAGGAGTTCATTCTGGGAGGAAAACATTCTATTTTTTTCTTGTAAGTAGTGCTAAACTGTCCAATCATGGAAGAAATGTCTCCTCATCACTCCAGGCATGGAAAATTGTGTTGAACATTCTTGATGATGGATTATCACACTGTCAGAGTTAAAAGACAGTCAGACTCTTAGAGCTACATAGGGTAGTCCTAGCTTGCAAATCAAAACCCACCTGGGCAAGTTCCTGTGTGACCTACTCTAGGTGGTCCTGCTCTGGCAGGGCGGTTGGACTAGATGATCTTTTGAGGTCCGTTCCAGACCTTGAGATTCTGTGATTTAAACATTGATATGGTCCTTCTTAAGTGTATGTGTGTGTATATACATACATATGATGACACATTATTACTATCTAATAAGACCTGGCTTTTTTAGAAAGCTACTAGAACTGCAAAATGTTTCCCTCGCAAAGATTTTGTCATTTCAGCATCATCTAACAACCACCACATATTATTGTTTAATAGCATAAAGAAAGGAGTTTCATTGTTTTGCAGACCAAAAGCTTTGCAGTACCAAGTGTCTTACAAATGAGTAATCATTCTACTGGCTGTAAAAAAGCTGTACTTTCCTCTAAAAGCAACCAAGTCACAGTTGGGGCAGCATCTTTCAAAACTGACACAAGTTGGAAAATTCACAGGCTTGCACTTGACAGAAGGGATGCAGAAGGTACAAATATTTTCATACAGTTATCATAACAACAACCACAAATATTACTAATGACACTTCCATCCAGCCAAACCCGTTCAGGCTACCAAGACCTCCAGTCTCTTCTCTCTTTCAATTAGGAAAAGCAACAGTTGCCATACTCTCTTCACAAAATGTTGACATTCACTCAGTTCCAATTTGGACACTGTATTCTTTTTCCAGCCACATTGCTATTATATGTTTTAAAAACAATTAAGTGACATTCCCATAAAATTTCTAATTTTCTTGCATTCTGTTTCACTTCTGTTAAAAGATCTTACTGTTGCTCCTCTAAAATGAACAGATTTGAGGCAGAGAGCAGGTCCAAGAGAGAAATACCACTTTTGTCTTTTAGCCATCACTTAACATAGACTGAGGAATTTCAAAAGGAGTAATAAAAGTTATGATGAAAAATTTATCCACTGTACTCCCTCATTATGTGCCTCTTGATTCTTCTGAGATCTAAATTATACATAATTTTTAAGTCCAGTACTGGTGACATGTTACCAGGTCTAAAACCATTCACAAAGCCTTCAGTGGTAAGTTGTTCAAGCAAACTGGTTCAACAGACATGGAAGAAAGGACAAAAAAATGTGTCCCTTCAGTAATGCATCTCATGGATTCAGAAAAACTAATTTTTATCCTTGGACGCTAACTGATGTCAGAATTCCAGAGATAAAATGGAGTCTCCTTTCAGAACCTTCACATCTTTGCGGATAAACCCTTCCACAAAAAGTAGACTCGGAATTAACTACAAACTATTTTCTGCCTACTTGTAACTTCAAATGCTGTCAAGAAAACAGTCTCTAATCTAGATTGGATCTTGGTGTCACAAAAGGAAAGAGCTATTCAGATGGAGACAGTCTGAACAAAGAAATAAAGTAGTACCAAAAGCTTCCAGATAGATTCACTACCTCCTAGAGGTAATAAATTAATATATCCATCCAGTTAAAAAAAGAAACAAACAAACAACAAAACAAGCCACCTCTATCTGGCAAACTGAAAAATAAACCCTGAAATTAAGGTAGGATGACAGCAGGCAAACAGATTCAGAAGGCAGTTAATGGAAATTCCTTCCATTAGTTTCACTTACAGCTAATGTGCTGTTCACTAATGTGCAAATAAATAACTTTCAGATTTTAATTTTTAAATCACTGGGATCAAGGCCAGGTTCAGTTTCCTTTGAAAAGGAACTTAAGCATTGCCACTCAACAAAAAATTCCGAGATTCACAAAATAGCTGATTTTACATTGGTTTTAATGTTTTCACAATTCAAATGCAGAGTTTATATTTTCTGAATTTAAACAGCCATTAGTTACACATTCTCCTAATGTTAAGAGAATCTAAACATTTTACTTGGAGATTAAGAAATCGATGTTATTTAAATTCATTTATTTTTGTATAGAAATAGCAAAAGACATGCAATCTTTTTCTATTAAGTTTCATCACAGACTTCACAACATGTAGCAACTCATTCTTTTCTTTAGAATTGACAGGACAAAAATATATTTTACTTCAATTGAGCTCTGAGTGAAACCTTAGGAATGAAAACAAGCACAATTGGAAAAGAATGACTTCTAAAAATCAAATTACCACCATCTGTGAGCATCTTACCTTTAAATAGGATCCATAATATTTAGTTACATATGGACTGTCACATTGACTCAGCACTGTGATTTCTTGTTGGATGTCTTCTATTTCATCTTCTGCTTCTTCTAAGTCAATAATTTTTATAGCAACCACTTTCTGAGTCCGATTGTCAATTCCTTTAAAAACTTCACCAAAGGAGCCCTTACCAATTTTCTCCAGTTTTGTAAACAGTTCTTCTGGATCTGCCTTCAGAGTCTGTTTAAGACAGGAGAAAAGTTATTCAGTATTTGTGACATTAAATCACAATGTGGTCTTTTTAAAGCCAAACACACACTTGACATTCTACACATTCTTATTTATCCAGCTCTTCTTTTTCTACCTCCATAATGAATGTGTTCTTCCTACATCCCTTATATGGATACACTACAACATTTATGTATTCCTGCAAACAAAGTACAAATTTAACATCATCACTGTGACAGGGTATTATCCTATTTGGCATCAGAAAGTCCTACTATCTCAATTTCTTTTTCTTTGCTTATAAAATGTACCCAGACACCAAGAAGGAAAGACTCTTACAAAGATTTGGTGTCCATTAAAATTAAAATAGGTCAAATATAACTACCAATAAAAGTAAACCCTTTTTTCTTGAAATTTCTTGACTCTTTCACATATCTCAACCTTTTCAGGATGTTTTTCCCATTCTTCAGTGAACAGATTACTATTTCCCTTTGTTTGATGTGACAAGCAAACCTTTTCAATTTTCTTCTACTAAGGATCCCTTTCATGAACTGCCATGCTTATCCCTGATCTTAAGGTTTTCTGAGTAGGACTTCTCTTCTTGTTCTCACAGTTGGGTAAACTCATTCACTCCTAAACCACATCCTGTTTCCAGCTATCTTGATTTGAACAGTCACATGAAAGCTATGAGCACTCACCAAAGCATATGAATGCAAAACCTAGGCAGACCACTCAGCCATATTTGGGTTTTCTCCACTGTCAAGTATTCACCTAGCTACTGCTGCTCTCAGACTTCTCCCTTTCAGTGCACAGATGGTAAATTCCATTGTGTACCTTCTTAGTCAAACAGCAAGGGGCCTTTATAGCTAACAAAAATATATATAAATTACAATTAAACTGGAAAAGTCATGGGTAGAGGGAACAGTCATGAAGAAAAACATGATAGGATTACTTAGAATCTTTCCCTTCAGAAATAAACACTTCAAAAGACTTGTTATTGTTCTTAAAAGGATGAGGTTCATGCTAAATAAGCAAAAATACATTGTTGATGTAGAAGGCGGCTCATTCAACAAAAATTCAGTAATGACTAAACAAGCATAGAACCATACAGTTTATACTTAGCCAAGCTTGATAGAAGCATAAAGAGGGGAATTAAAATTTTGAAGTCACTATTGACAAGTACTAGGCCAACATAATCTCTTTAACAATTAAATTACACAGCATCTCCCAGCTATAATTCTATTTTTGCTCTCATCTCAGTACATAATTAACCCACACAGCCTCAAAAGGAAGGTAGTCTAGAAGATATTTTACTTTGTCTGAAAGTATCTGATTTCACAGCCGAATTAGGTGTTTTGAGGGTCAGGTAGCTGTGACTGAGCCCAGAGATAAACCCTCTCAATTCTTCAGGCAGTGTGTTTGTGGAGCAGTCTGGATTTTCTCATCATGTGGCATGAATTGTGAGTACGATACTATTTCTAATGATTTAAAACAAGCTACAAGATACCATTAGTTTTCAGATAACCATTTCAGGAATTAATCACTGGTGAGATCAACTCAAAGCAAAAACACTTTTTTAAGTAAGACTTCATCAGCCCCAAGAAGTCCCCCAATGTACATCTTATTGATCCATCCTTCTAATCAAGTCAGTATCTCGGAAGACACAGAAAGACAAGGGGTTTTATCATCCTTTTGCCTTTAAAATGAAGCGAGCAGAGATCCGAGTCCCTTCTACCTAAAGAAGCTTGTTCCTCCTTTAATCTCAATGCATTGAGGATTACATACTATTACACTCGACTAAATACTACATATATAGTATGCTACTTGGAAACCAATCCAGTGCACTTCATGTTTTCTAGCAAACATAGTTGTCCTTATAGCTACACACTAGCCCCTACCAACACTTCCAGTAACTTCATTTATAAGACATCACAAAACTAGGCAAAAACTAGGAACCAGGTTGTGCTGTAGACGTGCCCCACAGAATGCTCTTCTGTCAATATTCAGAACAACCTTCCCTGAGAACTCTTCATGAATTGAAATAACCCTAACACTTGTATCAGATATTTTCCCTTATGGAAGAGAATTATCAGTTTATGCTTTCATGCATAGTGTTAGAATTTGAGATTAAGTGCTGTAGGGAGTACTGCATGTCTAATCCATCCACACAAACTGCCTAATTCCATTCCCTAGCCACAGGAACCTAAGTGTTACATCATTACAAAGGCATTTGGGTAAATCACAAACCAATCCCAGTCACAGCTGTCTCAATAATTCCATGTTTCACCTCTGGAGACTAAAAAGCCAGAACTAGTCAAAGTTTCAGTGTACTGCAGTTGTTCACACACAGACAAAAAAAAAAGATACAAGGGCAAGATTGCTTCCAGCAATCTGTTGGCCAGATGTATTGAGCCCCTATTGACTCTTTTCCCCTCAACTGCTCAAACATCTACTACAATCATATATTAAAGCCCATTACTTCATGGCACAACCTTCAAAGACTTGCAGAACTCATAGCTTCATGTTCATAGTGTCAGACTCTTGGGATTCTGGTATTAGGCTGACAGTTTTATAAAACAACTACAAAAGAATATTTTCCCAGACATTTTGTGTTAATAGTTCCAGAAAAGAAGGGAACACAATTGTTCCTGAAAGTCCTGAGAAGTAGGGAAGAGTTGTCCTTGTTTGATTTTTGCAGCCATTTTGAAATGTTAATTGTTCAATAATAGCAGGTAATAATATACTTTATTATTAAATAGTAATTCCTTCTCCAAATTCCTTGATAAATTACTAATTACAGGGGGGAAAAAAAAAAACCTCAAAACCTTTTCCTTTACAAATCAGAACTTTTGTAAATTCATTTCTTAGTTTTAAAATTTAAAAGCTGCCATTCCCAAGTTTCGTTGTAAGCAAAAGTAGCAGCTGTTTAAAAAAAAAAAAAGAAAGAAACTTTAAAAGCTCTCTTGTTCTGTAAAAAGGTGTGAATTTTCTTCTCAGGAGACTAGATGTTTGAAATGAGAGCCTTAAACTACTAGCAGCCTGTGCTTTTGGAAAACACTCAGTTAGTCCCTCTTTAATGACCTGCTCAATTTCAAAAACGGAGAGATCATACCTGTAGACACATAATAAACTGCTTGATTCTGAAAGTATATGAGTGGCAAATTCCCATTATTTTTTCCAAGATCATATCTGGAGAGGATTCTTATCAGATTTTTTAGGGATTTTTGTAACTATTTCAAATAAAGCCCAAATAAATAAATAGCTTTATAAATAACCTATGTGATTGAATAGAGAAAATGTCTTCCATAGATTCTGGCACTACAGTTTTGGTGACTCTACTCTTGCAAGCATTCACTAATCTCTTCCCTACTAATATTCAAATGAAAGGAACCAATAAAAGAGCCTTTACATAACTGAGCACACTGAATATTGTTAGAAACCACAGAATAGAACCACAACATCTGCTCCAAAAGGATGAAGCTAATCACCTAGTTTGATAAGGAACGAGATCTCTAGCACTACAACATTTCCTTCAAAGGGTGTCACAGAATACATATTGTAGCAAATAAAAACCAAATTCTGGAACATTTACATCTAACGATTACAGAAGTTTGAATTTCCATAACCACTTGAAGAAGTCTGGGTTTTGTTTGGAATAGTTTTGCACACTTCTGAACACCAACATCCTTTCCTTTCCACCATAAGCAGAGCGAGCATTCACCTTATAATTCAAGTGACCTCTCTGTACTTGTTCGACATCGGATTCGTTACTGTTAATGAGCCACAAAAACACACTGCATTTAAAATTAACTCTTCTCAGTACTGCTGCCCACTTCTACAGAGTAAAAACTGTCAGATAAATCTTCAGATCCTATTTCTTCAGTTTCACCTCACAGCTCCAACTCAGCTGAGACCAACTAAACCCACTCACCTCCTCCTAATCCTTTGCATTTCCAGCTAACACACTCCCAGCCTATTGCAAAGGTTCTTTGTAATAATTCATACTTAGAACACCTTGCACTTGTGCTATTTTGTCCAGTAATTCAAATCCTCAAGGTTGCACAGTTCTTCAGTAACAGCCTGTCAAGTGTAACAAGTACTCTTAAATTGTGTACCATCAGCAAATTTTATCAGCATGCATTGCCATTTTTTTTCATGCTAAGGTCATTTTCAGTCACTAACTGTCAAGACTAGTCCTGAAGAAATCAGCAGTATCATCCACTCTGACATAAGCTCTCCAGTATTCCCCTCATAGCCAAGGCTATAAAGGCCTTACAATGTATTTATTTTTATGAATATCTATAGCTCAACAGAAAATGTCATTGAAATTCAAACTAATTAGATCAAACTCTATCTATAACCATTCTAATCTAAGATATAGCTTTAGCTGGGTCATTTTCTGCATCTCACTCCAGTTCTTATTTCTAACTTCTTTTCATGAAGAGTTATTCATCCAGCTACTGTAGAAAAGGGTTAAAAAACCCTATTTTTCTCTTTAACATACAAGAATCACAAGCCACCTCTGTATTCAAGTTCTCAAGCTTATTCAGACAATCTATTTTACTTGCAGAGCTCTAATTTCTCTATGCCTGCTCTTCTGAAATAGACAATCACCTTTCAACACCTCATTTTGTATACTGTTCATTTCACCAAACCAGCTCCCAATTAGCCTGTTCAGACCTCATTCCCTATCAAAACTGAGCCCAAAGTGCCATCATCTGAAGAGGTTCAGAGATTTCTGCTGAAAACAAAATACCACATGATGAACTGGCTTGTGATTGCTGCTGTCTACTATCATGCCAGGAGATAAAAAGTATGTTTTGAACCTTGTTCACATGCATGCAGACAAACCTGGATACACACTGAAATGGGATGCTGCACTGAGCCTTACAAAATCATTACGGATTAGAGAACTAATGGAAAAAAACCTTTAAAAATCATCAAGATAAATTCTGGCTCTGGAAATCCTTGAGCAGTAACATTTTGCAGAAGCTCTGGAAGTATGCCATAGAGGTATTATGAGTTACTGTATTCTTACACTTTTCCTTAGACATCTTTCAATAACTGCTGTACAAGAAAAAACATTACTAGATAGGCCTGTGATCTGACCCCAATCAGCTGATATGCTCTCAAATTATTTGCATTCAAGTCACAACTTAAAACACAAATTAACTTTTATAGCACAGATAATGCTTGTTGTAGTACCAAATGAAGAACACTTGAAATCAGAGGAAGACTTCATGGCCAGTGCCATTTGAGGAATTGTCTTTGGGGTTTCTTCCTCTGTCCTATAGCTGCACATCACCCCAATTTCATAGTCTAAACAAGACACTGAGAAGTCATCCAACTGATAAAAGCAGAATATAAAAATAGAGGGAGAAAACAGAGGCATGACATTGTTTGAGGCCAATACTACAGGTTTGTTCACTGTTAACATGCGTAGTGATTATGTGGTGTTCCTTTCACACAAAAATGTCAGCTTCCTACAGACATTAGTAAGAGAAGCACCAACTATTTTGTATGTTAAATACAGAAGCAATTGAGAAGTTCAGACATCTTGGATTAGGTGCATAACCTTACTCATTAAGGAACAAAACCAACTTTTCTACAAGAAGGTGCATCAACTTCTTGCTCAGACTTCTGTACTACGTAGACAAATAAATCTGTTTAATATGCTAACAGGGTACATAAACTGTTAGTTTTATGACCACACCAGGAGGAAGCTTCAAACAGTGGTAGTGAAAGACACTTTGTGAGTGATGGAGGTCCCAATCTGCTGATCTGACCTGCTGTCTAGGACAGCTTGGCACTTGCCAGGGACTGTAGTCTAGGATATTTTGGAGTGCTGAGGCTTGTTCAGCACTTGGATTATTGCCCAATGCTAGTCGTTTACGTTAGACATCACTGAAATAGCCTGGGGAGACCTGGGACATATCAAGTATGACTACGTGGCCTTGGGAGTGAGGGTCGAGTGTACAGGGGCTCAAGTGGTTTTCTTCTCAGTCCTACTGGTGAAGTCCTAGAAACAAAAATAATCAAGGAGAGATAGCTGATTATCAAGGATCACCTTGTCCAAGTTCAAGAATGATCCATTTGCCACGCACAAGAAAGGGTGGGAAGAAGACTGCATGGGCAAAAAGGAACACCTGGCTAAATTCAAACATAAAGTATACAAGAGGTAGAGACAATGAAGTGACCCAGGAAGAATACAGTCCAAGGGTACAGGGATGAAGCTAGGAAATCACCAGCATGAAGGCCTGCTGGAGGCCAGCCATTAATTACCATGGGGTCGATACTGGGGCCAATAGTCTTTAGCATCTTCACTGATGATCTGGACCATGGAGTAAAACATACCCTCAACACATTTGCCAGTGACACAGAAGTGGCAGCAGCAGTTGCTACAGTAGTCATTTGCACTGTTATTCAGGGAGATCTTGGCAGTCTGGAGAAATGGGTCAACAGAAATCTCATGAAATTCAACGAAGATATTCATCCATATTAACCAGGTGTAAAACTAAGATCCATCTGTCTGACTGAGAATATGTCAACAATTAAAAAGAGCACGTGATTGTTCTTTCATTCTTCAAACAGCATTCCACATTTCTCATTTGGCAACTCTAATACTGTAATTATTCAATTCAGATACACTCTACCATAAGGAAATTGCTTTTTTTCATGGGAAAACAACATCAACAGTCAGAAGAATTAGCAATATATCACCACAGAGAAGAACACCTGCCATAAATACTGCATGAAATTTCAGTAGGTCATAAGGGGCCGAGAGGGGGAGAGCAAAGAATAAAGCTGCAAAGTCTTGCATCTCTCACTTTAGATGTCACAAACTGATCAGGATTAAAAACATAGAGCATGCATCACAATGGCCTTACTAATGCTCATATTTGCTACACAATTCAACTTTTAACTAGACTGGAACAGGTTTTAAGCATGTTTCCAGGGAGAATTAAAAATTTGCCTAGTCTGACATAAAAGTATTTCTCAGCCATTCTATCATTCTCTTTCCCCTTACTTTCAAGGCCGATGCACTTAGCTGAGATTCAGAACACAAAACATTCCTTATCAATAACATGGCTATCCAAAGCACACTTCCAAATTCACACAGTGAACTAATATAATTTTCTGGGTGCAATGTTCACTGCACAAATAAATCACACTGTAGTTTTATGATTTTTTTCATTCAGAATTTCATTCAGAAAGCTGCTTAGTGTAAAACATTAGGAGTTTAATATCAAAATTGATAGTTACCCAACCATAGCCTGTTTTTTTTAAGCATCCAGCAAGAATAAATTCCAATTATTAACTGAATATATGAAATTTGACTTTTTTTATTTTAAAAAATGACTAAAAATTTTGATAACCTGTAACTGACTTCCTCTTTTCCATTCATTTCACTTTTAAAACAATAAATCACTAGAACTGAAAAGTCTCTCCATGTCTTAAACACACCAAAAAATATTGTCAGCACAAATAGCAAAGCAGTGAAACACAAAATGTATTTTAGACACCAAGAGAAAAGATAGCTAAAGAATCCTGAATAATAGCTTTAGAACAATGTATCTAATGTGTTTCCATTAAATTTTTAAAAATCAAACATGGTAAAAGTCACCCTTAATTAGCTAAGTTATTGATAAGAAGAGAAAAAGAAAGTAGTGGTAGGAATTTCCACAGCTACTAAGACAAATGGCTGAATAAATAATGCTAATAGAGGCATTTAGAAATTCATGTTGCATTAATATTAACTGAAGAAAAGAACAAAAATAATGAGTTTTAGGATCTAGAGCAATCTCATAATTTAAGAGGAGATTCTTCTTCCACTCATTCTATCATCTGACAATAAAATCCAAATATATGTCTCTTAAGAAGCTGCCTAACAGTGCAACTAAAAATAGAACAGGAGAGTACAAGTGTTGCCAAAATCTTCCCATTTCAAGCCTCACTTTCTATAGAGTTACACTACAAAAGGTTGTAATATAGAATCTACCCATGTAACAACCTGATGCTTGTGTAACCTAAGCATTTATTACTCTCAGACCTGCTATTGTCCACTGACAGGCACCAATTCCACACAGACATACTTGCAATAAACAATTTATTTGCTTATTGAAGCAATTTCCCTAAAAAAAAAAGACAATTCAATTCATTTCTTCAAAAATAACTAACTGATCTGATTTTTGAACTATACGTCCTGAATATACCCTCCTGAATATACCCAGGAGTTTGGATCAGGTAATACACTAAAGCTTAAAACAAGCTTGGGAAAATAGACATATTTTTAATGGTATCAACTAACACCTTGTACTGATCATGGCTTGAGGCTCAATTAGGCATACAATCCAAGCACATCCATTTGAGTTAGGAATTTTGTCAAAATGAAGTCGCTACACTCAGTCAAGCTTCACTGAATCAACAAAAAAAACCATGGAAGCTGAAGAGGGCCATAAAAACAACTTTCAGCTACAGGGAAAGGGAGATCATTTTAATTACAGGATAGGAAATCTGAGACTAAAATTGTTCTGGGATTGTTCTTGTGTAGTAGAGTCAGTTTATTGTCCTTTTGTCTTCTTCTCATAAAACTAAATATTTTCTTGTAGACTTTCTCCTCTACATCTCAAATTCAGTACACTGAAGTGATAAGTGTTGTCAGCAGGAGGAAGGAGGTGATCATTTCCCTGTACTCAGCTTTTTTGAGGCCGCACCTCCAATACTGTGTCCAGTTTTAGGCCTCTCTCTACAAGAAGGACATTGAGGTGCTACAGATGATCCAGAGGCGGGCTACCTAGCTAGTAAAGGATTTGGATCACATCTCATATGAGGAACAGCTTAGGGATCTGGAGCTGTTTAGCCTGGAGAAAAGACAGCTCAGGGGATCTCTACAACTCCTTCGCTCTCTACAACTACCTGAAAGGCAGCTGCAGCAAGGGCGAGGTCAGTCTGTTCTCCCTAGGAGCAAGCAATAGAACAAGAGGAAATGGCCTCAAATTGCACCAGGGGAGGTTCAGGCTGGATATTAGGAGGAATTTCTTTACTGCAAGGATTGTCAGGCATTGGAACAGGCTGCCCAGGGAAATGGGGAAGTCACTGTCCCTGGAGGTGTTTAAGAGACAGTTGGATGTTGTACTCAGGGAAATGATCTAGTGGTTGATAGGGCTAGGATAAAGGCTGGACTCGATGATCTTAAAGTTATCTCTTCCAGCTGAAACTATTCTGTGATTCTAAGATTCTATTCTATGATACTTCCTAATGTATCATCTCCATTAGTGGTTGTCAGGTACATACAGATATATGGAAATAAACTCCAGACTAACATGGACAAACTCAGTGTCCTCAATTTGAAGAGTTTACATGTAAAAGAGGCTTTGATTACATAGCGGAATCTACACAAATGATGCTTTTAGCCACACAAAACATCATTTTAGTAAATATCACTCTACCAATGCAGGCAGGTGTATCATCACAAAACTAATAGTCAGGTCAAATTATTCTAGAATGCAGTATTTTCAATTTGATCCCGGACTGGCTTTGCTCATCAGTGTTTGGTACGTTCCTATCCCACCTCAACCCCCCACCTCTTCAAGAAAGGGAGCATGATAAAAAGAATTTCAGCAAAATGTAGAAGTGTAGCCAAGACACATATATCCACTCCCTGTCTCAGAAACACAGAAGAAGCCACTGTGCAAGAGTTGACATCAAAGCCTTGTACACCACTCGTAACACAAGCCCCAGCATTTAAATGTATTCACCACATCAGTAATCTCCTATTGCTTGGGGGAACAAAGACAACAGTTGACTACTGACTCAACATGGAACTGGTACAGGAGGCTTGCTACGGCTGCATGACTAGCCCAAGCGATCTATAAGGGGTCTATCTGAAAGATACAGTTGCCATAGGCAGTGTCCATTTACCTCTCTTCCGGAAGGCCACTGATGGAAGACAGGTTTCTCCTGTTTAGAACCCTTGACACTAATGGTGTGACAACAGGTAGGATAGAAAGGTGAACACTGACATTTGTCACTCAATAACTGATAAGGACAACCAATCATCTTGGATGCAACTGATACCAGAGCAAAGATCCAAAACTAGATTTTGTAAGCTCAGCCTCTGGAAATTAGAACACCTTTCCCTACCTCTTCTACTTCTGTATAAGTACCACACTGTACTTCTACATAAACATTAAAAAGGAAATAGAACTGTAGACAGCATGTCTAAAAATCCTAGTTCCAAAATCATAGAAGGGCCAAAACAATGTAACTATGAGATTCAAAAAAAATGATTCACTGTTGTCAATCCTTATCCCAAAACACTCTATGAAATCTTTCAGCTTTTCCTGAAGTGATATGATCAACTCAAAAAAAAAAGTAAGAGACTGAGTATCTCAAACTGCACCCCAAAGACAGAGAAACCTATACATGTGTCATGGTTTAGCAAGGAGCCTCTTTTGCTTGGTAACAGGGGAAGGGGGTTGCAGTGAAGACCCAGAAAAGAGTTCCTGGACTTTCCCCTGGCTCTTGGGTTCAGACCCACCTCTGTCCCAGCTGGGCCAATCTGGCACCTCTGCCATCACTACTTAGGGACAGGAATTTGAAGTGCTTGGGAGGAGGTGTAAGAGTGGTACAAGATGGAGGTGACCATGTGGACCACACAGTCAGAGAAGGAGGAAGGAACAAGGAGCACCACACCAGAGACCCTACTGCAACTCATGGCAAGAAACCAGGCTGTACCCCTGCAACCCATGGAGGGCAATGGCAGGACTGAAAGCCACCAGCAGCTCCAGGTGAATGCACCTGGACAGGTGAGAGACTGTGTGAGGAGGAGGCCATGGTGCAGGCTGTGTTGGAGAGCCTGCAGGCTGCAGAGCAGCCCCACACAAGAGGCAGAGAGGAGCTGCAGCCTTTGGGATGAATGCACGTCAGAGCAGCCTGTGCAGGGCTGCCATGTGTGTGTGAGGTACCCCATGGAGGAGCAGGGAGGACTGGTGCAGAGCCCACCTGCCCTGAGGAAAGGCAAACGGCAGAAGCCATCAGGAATAGACTGACTGAAATCCCCATTCCCTGCCCTCCTTGAGCTGTTCAGTGGGGGTGGAGAAAAAGACACCGGGATCAGGGCTCTGAGCCCTGGAAGAGGTGAGGGGTGGGGAGAAGATGGTCTTAAAGGGCTGGTTGTACTCCTAATTATTGTACCATTCTGTGTTGGTTTGTGTTTGTTACGTTTTGGGGTTTTATGGTTATGTTTTAGTTGGTGTTGGATTAAATTATTTTCTGTTTTCTTCCCCAAGCCCAGTAGCCTGGTCTGTTTTGTCCAGGACCATAAGCGGCAATTAAGTCCTCTCTGGCCTTTAGCAATTCTTTGGTACTTAAGTCTAAGTGTGGTCTTTTGTCCCCCCCCCCATGGGCCTAAACCAGGACAACATGACAGTTCATTACTACTTATTTCCCATCTAACACAAAAGGACCTGCAAAGGCCACATAAAGAAAAGAACAAAGAAGCTTAAAGATAAGGAAAACAGAACCACAGATATTTTAATACAGTCTGAGTTAACAGTATCAGGACTTAAAAATATTATCCAACAGTATTATGCAACAATGATTTCCCAAGGAAGCTACATGAAGGACAACACCAAGAAATCACATGCAGTATCACATCCAAAGGAAATCAACTCCTCCACATATGCTTAATAGCAAGATTTTGGGAGCGTTTGAGGAAAAAAACCCTTTACTACTCACATACTCATGAGAAGTTGCTACAGTTGACTTCCCAGAATTAATAGTTTCACTGTTGACAAGAGCTGACTTCTCAGAAAAAAGCTCCACACATCTACTGAACAGCCCTGACACATCCTTTGACCTACAGGGCAAGAAGGTGTTGCAAATTATAACTCTTCTGTTCTTGTACCGAAGGACTGAGCTTCTAATATGCCGCAGACTGACTTCCATCCCCAAGACATTTTAAAACAGATCAGCCATGACCATAATGGTCTAAATATCTTATAGATAATTAAGTGCTGTAAGTTACTGTAAAGTATTTCTCAAACTATAACTTAAACAATAATTGTGAGCACAAACTTAAAAAAAAAAATCAAAGTGGTGAAAATTAATCTACACAGAAGCCACAAATGGAAGGCTGCAGAGGCCGCATGCTGCTTTTCATTTATCAACCTCACGGTTGGCAATTACCAAAAACAGATCTCACAAAATAGTCACAAGAGTGCCTTGTAAAAGGAGAACAAGTTAGAACAGGGAAGACAGAAAAAAAGGAAAAAAAAAAAAAAGAGACAGTGTAAGAACAAAAGAACAGCAAAGCTGAATCAGAACAAAGGATTCTCTAGTCCAGAATACTTTTCCTACAGCAGTCAAAAGGTAACATCTTGGGAACATTACAAGAACAGACAGGTAAATAGCAATATTTCCCAAAACACTCTGGCAGTGTCTGGCAAATTGACAGTTCAGACATCTTCTGAGACAGAAAGAATGCCTTTAGACTTAACAACCTTTCTCTGTCAAGTTGCCACTCAAATTTAGTTAAATCTTTAACATTTATTGAAGCAAGACAGTGTTAATGTCAAAGTTAATTTACATTTTAGATGAATAACCTGTAGCTCTTATACTGAAAATAACAATGAAGAATGAGTAAAAATACCTTACTGCATAAATACCGTTACTGTTATCCAAAATAAAAAAAGAGAGGAAGATAAAGAAAGGCTTTTATCATACACAAGAAACTTTGGCTTGAAGATGATGGAATTTCAAAAGCACCTTAGGAATTTTATGAACCTGACATATGGGCATACCTAAAAATACAGAGAAATCTCAGAGAATTATTATTCCGGGGAGAAAAAAGAAAAGGGTTCACGATATTTTGAGGAGCGTGATGTTCAGTGTTTTGGTTGCTTTTCCCTCCCTCTTTAGGAGACAGAAACAGGAAAAAGAAGGTGACAATAATTACTTTTACCCACTAACTCTGCAATCCATCAGTATCAGTGTTTATTATGCCATGAAAGCATATTTGAAACTCTTAGTCATCTGAAATTTTAAATTATCTTAACTATGAAAGCACCTAGAATTACAAGTAGAAGTCATGCCTAGATTCACTCCAACTGTGGCACTGTACTGCCTGAACAGTCAACTCCAAAAAGACAAACCACCTGCGGGCTTTTCTCACGTCTCTGGGATCTGAAGTTGACAGAGCCATTTATCTTTCATCAGGAGGAGTTTAAAGTATTCCTATTGTTATTACCACAATACAGGGCTCATTTCAAAGTAGCTTAATAAAACCTATTCTACACAGTTGGAAGTAACACAGAAAAATAAGGTAAAAAAATCCTGCTTTTTCTGGTTCTCCAACTTCATAAACAAAGAAAGATACAAGTAAACCAGATGCAGTTTAACCCCAAATTTCTTTAAGTGGCAAAAGAGGAGCAAGACATGTAATCACTATTCGGTTTAGCATTTTATTGTTAAAGGTTACCTTAAAACTGGCTGCTGCTACATATCCAACAGCTTCATATACTGCAGCAATGTGTTCTGCAGCTGCATCCCTGAAGATTTTCTCTGCTAGCCTATGCTTCCCAAGCTTTTTGGTTCAATGCATGCTTCAAAACACATTACAGTTCACCAAGCACTCAAACATAGATTTATATGCACAGTACTTTATTATTTAAAATATAGCTTCCATAAAGAACCTATAGAAGCTTACCACAGCCTTAAACTGCGCGCCAGTCTAAAAATCAAGGTCACATAAATTTATTCCAAGCCAGCCTTAAAGAAATCTCATGCATTACAGGCAAATAAGCACTCTCCTCAGGCCACTTCTATAAAGCACAAAGAAGGAACACAATATACTCTCAGGTTAGTAATGAGGCTTCTTCACATCGCAACTCAAACTCGTATCTACACAAAGCCTTTAAGCCAAGGGCAGCACAAACTGAATCCAAACTTACTTGTATGGGCAGAAATTTAGGTCAAAACCTAACTCTGCTTTCATTCAGGTAACAACATGCCCACTTTGCAGCAGACAGCAAATCTCAGGTTCTGACAACCTTCCAGCACCGTCCTACATTTCCTCCACAGTTTTTCATTCCTTTGGCTCACTCCCTACCCACTTACTTTTTATGCATCACTCTTAAGCATCGATCAAATATGTTGTCAGAAATACCTTAATCTTTCATTCCCCTGCTCTGTTTACACACTACTCTGCCCATGCCAAACAGCATTAACAAAGCATCCCTGCCTGTGACTTTTCTGGGGGTCAAGTCATTACTCTCGTTCACACGAGGACACTGACTGCTCTCTTGTGTAAGTACAGTAAAGAATGTAGGAGAAAATTGCATAACTTGTCACTGACACGGCTTACACTGTTGCTGAAGCTAGTAGGTGGGAAGGAGGGATCACACTACAGAAAAAGGAAAAAATAGTCCCGTGATTTAGGCAATTTAATTATAACCTAGAGAACAAAGCTCTGTTCCTCTCTTCTACACGATAAAAAGTCCCGGACCATAACCTTAGATGTCTTACTTAGATGTACATCTACATTGTACATCTTTCTCTTTGAAGATTATCTGCACATAAAATCAAAGAGAACCGTGTACTGAAAACAGATCACTATAAGATTGCTACATACTCTGAAAGAATGGAAATGGATATTAGACATCTTGAACTTGGTGCAGTAAATTAGCAAGTAGTATTCACATTGCTGACAGCTTCTACCTATCAAGCAGGTCTTTACTTTGGTGTTGGAGTTTTTACCCTGTTAAAGTTCACGCTTGAGAAACTCAAACAATACCATCAAAATTCACGAGAAAAGTAACTTTGTCCCGAATAAAAGGAGATTTGAAGCAAACTCCCAAATTCCGTGGACTAACAAAAAAAACTAGGTATCTAGCCAGAGACAGTACAGCTAACAGTCTTACACGCTAAATAACAAATCAAGTCAATAAAAACTGCAGGACCTTAGAGAAATCATGCAGTCACACACATAAGCAGTATGCACATATTGCCAAAAAGATCTTCACTTACACAAAGTATAACTTGGCTACAAAATATTACTTTAATTCTAAGCATTACAGAACCTCTTTCAAAGCAAGTAGATAGCTATCTTGTTTCTAATGTGTTTCAAAAGGATAAAAAATACTAAATTAATCTAGACCTAGCCAAACCAAGAAACCCTTACTTCTCTGTATCTGGCAGTCAGTAAGCTGCTCATAATTCGGGAGACAGCAGTACCTACAAAGCAATAAATTAATCAGCTCAGAGCGAGGGCCTACATACTCTACTTTGCATCCCGTACTATGCCTGAGCATATAATTCATGCTATGTTTAAGCATGTAATATTTTAAATTCAAATCTTATGGTTATGCAAAGGAAAAAGCTTCGTGACGTAGAATCTTGACGCATGGGAAAATGAACCAGAGTAAATCAATGCTTAAACCAAATGAAGCACAAAAACTTTCGATCCAAAGGACAAACTAAGGAAAACTCTTATGTGTCATTCATAAGTTTTTCTCCCAGAGATTGGGACGTTTCTAATAAGATGTGGGAAACATTAGACCAATGAACCACAGATACCAATGACCTTAATGTTTTCCTAGCAGTAGTTTGCATTTGGACTAAGAAAAAAAACAGGGGAAAAGCCAACTCCGACACCAGAAAAACCACCCTAGTTATTTCAAAAACACAGTTACAATGCAGAACCAGCAAATTCCAAGGTATGATAAACAGCAGCTAGCCCAC
This sequence comes from Colius striatus, assembly GCF_028858725.1. NCBI lineage: Eukaryota > Metazoa > Chordata > Aves > Coliiformes > Coliidae > Colius > Colius striatus. The sequence continues at coordinate 53,525,595 of NC_084759.1, forward strand.
TCTTAGAGCTAAACACTGTCCCACCTCAGACAGCAACTCCCACTAGCCAGCACCACGGAGATGGGCACTGCAGCATGCGCTGAAGGTCAACACTTCCAGGCCCTGTTTTTACGTGTGCCTCCTCCAATCACGTCAAAATGACGGGATCGAAAATCGCCCACCATGATACACTTCGCTTCATGAATTAAATCACCGAGGAGAACTACGGGACGTGAGGAGGGGGACGCAAACCGCGCACCGCTCCGCACGCTTGCAGCAAAACAGAGGCTGAATGAAGCGAGAGGGATTCGCCAGGCGGAGGGACCTCGTTAGGCATTACGCGAAGTGCTGACAGCACGTTTCGTTTCCACGGGTTACGGGATCCCTCTGGCTTGCCCCCAGCCCCCGCGGCCGAGTCAGAGCGCAGTGGCGTTCTCTCCCCTCGCCCTGCCTCTCCACCCCTGGGAGCCCCCTTAGCCGCACGCACCGCGCCCCTTCACACCGCTCCCCGCCATGCCCACTCGCGTGGAGAGGCGGCGAGGGCCCATCCCACGCCGCCGTGGGTACACGTCCGTGCTTGCCCTTGGGGCTCGTCCCTCCGGGCGGCGCGGGCAGAGGGAGGCGGGCGGCCCTCACCTGCATCCCCGGCAGGCCCGTCTGCACGGGGGAGTGAGCCATGGAGGCGGCAGCAGGGACGTGAGGGGTGGTTCGGAGTCGGGTCTCTCCTCAGGCAGCTCCAGAGGACAGAGCTTAGCTCATCTCCACAGCCTCACACACAGTCAGTCCTCCTCCTCGCCCTTCCCCCGAGCTAGCAGCGCCTGTGCGCTGGCGGTGGGAAAGGAACCGTCCCAAGCTCGGGCTCTTGAGGCCGCGGTCACGGATACAACGGCGGCGGTCTTCACATCATCCTCCTTCCCTCCCTCCCGCCCCCTCCTCCCCTGCCTGCCCCGGCCGCGCGCAAGGCGGCAGTTGGCGGTGCGGTGGCGCGGGGCCGTGCCGGCGGCGCGATGACACACCGGGGGCGTGGGGGGAGGCGGTGGCGGGGGGAGGAGGGGCGGCAACGGCAGCAAGCGCTCGCCCCGCCTCGCCTCGCCTCCCCTCTTCTGCCACCTCCCCTCGTCTGCCGCTTCCAGCTACCTGCGGGCGCTGCCCCGCCCGCTACCGTCGGCTCACGGGCCGCACTTGAACGTACGTACCGCGGCGTACGGAGACTCGCCGGCGCCAATCCTCTGAGCTCCTCTGGCTGTACCGGTTCCCGGGCGTCGGGCTTGCATCATTCTTGGGCTGGGAGGCAGCGGGGCCTGATGGGGACAGCCCACACAGCTAAAGCTGAGTGGCTTCTCCTCTCCACGCAGCCTGAGCGTGGGGAGCGGTGGTCCCGGCTGCCGGTGAGGCGGAGCAGGTGAAGCGAGGTGAGCATCAGGCTCGGAGCCTGCGCGCTTAAAATAAGGAAATCGAGGTGAGGGGATAGATGAAGACGGCAGAAACCCTAGACATTTTCTGGTATGTCCTTTTCCTGCCTCCTTCGCTCGGACGCTTGAAGAAAGGTCAGGGTAACGCTATCTCCCTGGCGAGGTGTATGGTTTCAGGAAGCACTTGCCTTCCTGTCAGAAGCTGCAAAAGCACTAATCCGAAATGAACCTCATGTTTTTGCAATGCTTCCTAAATGGAAGGCGAGCTGTTCAGCAATCAGGTCTCTCCCACACACAAGAGAAACCCTGGACCTGTGCAAAACCCTGAAGAACCTGACAATGTTTTGTCCCCCACGTTTGGCCTCTTGAAGTTTTGATTCGAGGGCTCAATCTCACCATTTCCAATGTGCTATGGAATGTGCTGAGATTCTGTGCTTCCCCCCCTCCCCCGACCCCCATCAAAAAAGCACCATGTGGTTTCACCAGTATTAAAATTATTTAAGTCTGTCAGCCAGTGGGTCTGGGATCCACAGTGCTGTGGTTAAACATTGTTTCAATGGAATTCAAGAAAGGGGTGAGCATCTACTGCAGCATAAATTACTTTTCAGGAGGTAGTTCTCCTAGTGGAGTCTGGACAAACCAACTGCATGAAACACATTGAAATATACAATGATCTTATTGAGACATGGTGAAGTGAAGTTTTTCCTATAGTTTTGATATTCTTTACTGTCTAATATGAGCTGAGATCATGCTGCACAATCCTGTTTTCCTGAAACTTATCACAGAATGGTAGGGTTGGAAGAGACCCCCAGAGATCCATCTAGTTCAGCCCCACTGCAGAAGCAGGTTCACCTAGATCAGGTCACACAGGAACGTGCCGTGGCAGGTCTTGAAGACCTCCAAGGAAGGAGACTCCACAACCCCTCTGGGCAGCCTGTGCCAGGGCTCCCTCACCTGAACAGTGAAATAGTTTTTTCTGATGTTTAAGTGGAACTTTTTGTGTTCCAGCTTCATCCCATTACCCCTTGTCCTGTTGCTAGCTCCTATAGAAAAAAGGGATGTCCCAGCCTCCTGACTCCCACCATTTAGATATTTGTAAATATTAATAAGATCTCCCCTCAGTCTTCTCTTTTCTAGACTAAACAGCCCCAGTTCCTGCAGCCTTTCCTCCTATGAAAGATGTTCCATTGCCCTGATCATCTTGATGGCCCTCATCTCAAAGATTTCTACCCCTCAGTCAACCTCGAATAAAATGAGCTGACAGCCTTATGCAGGCATGTGTGTGGACACACACTCTGCTTGTTTTCCTGAGAAATGAGACCATGTACATCAGTGCCTGAGTACAGTGAAAGATGGAAAGGGTGATGGATGGAAACTGCATAGAGGCAGGCCCTGCCCCTGCAGCCATGGGGGCCATGAGGGAGCAGAGATCCACCTGCAGCCCAGGGAGGACCTCACATTGGAGCAGGTGGATCCTGATGCAGGCTGTGATCCCATGGGAAGCCTGCGCTGGAACAGGTTGCCTGTGACCTTGTGGAAAGGAGCCTACAGTGGAGCAGGTTTGCTATCAGGGATTGTGATGCTGTGGAGGACCCACACTGGAGCAGTTTGTAAGGAACTGCAGCCTGTGGGAAGGACTCATGTTGGAGAAGTTCTTGGAGAACTGTCTCCCATGGACAGGACACCACACTGGAGCAAGGGAAGAGTGAGCAGGAAGGAGCAACAGAGACCATGTGGGAAAAACTGACTGCAACCCCGGTTCCCCATGCCTCTGCACTGCTTAGTGGGAGGAGGCAGAGAAATGGGAAGTGGAGCCTGAGAAAAAGAGAGGATGAGGGAAAGTCATTTTCAGAGTTGGTTTTATTTCTTATTACCCCACTCTGATTTGATTGGTAATAAATTACATTAATTTCCCTAAATCGTGTCTGTTTTGCCCATGACTGTAATTGGTGAGCAATCTCCCTGTCCTTATCTTGACTCACAAGTCTTTTGTTGTATTTTTCTCCTCATGGAGTTGAGGATGAGGAATGATAGAACAGCTTAGTGGACACCTGCCATCCAGCCATGGTCAATCCACCACATTTAAGCAAATCACAGTGTCATACTGTTCACTGCTCAGCTTGTTGCTGGATTTTTTTTTCTTGCTTGCTTGTCATCTTTGTCTACCACTAACTTTTGTCTTTCCTCCTCCTGCAATTTCTTGACTGATGAATTTCTTAGTAAACTGTTCTAGTGACCTGTATAAAAACATGCAATTTCTTCTCTTAACTGTATATGTTGGGTCCTAGTCTCTTTTTAATTATCCTGTTAATTGCCTATGTACTCAAAATTCTCAGTAGTTTGTCAGTAAGGCTCTGTTTTGAATACTTGCATTTTAAATATAGGACATTTGCCTGGATTGTGTAACGCAAAGTGGCGTTAACAAGATTCTTCACAAATGGACCTTAAAGAATTTAAGAGGACTTGGGGATAAAAGAGGAGGTCTTCAAATGGGTCTGTAACTGATGAGAGAGAGGAAAGTAAAAATAAAAGTGTTTCACAGTGGAGGGTGTTACCAGTAGACTGTCAGAGGAATCCATCTGGGATCAATCTTGCTCAGCCTGTCTATGAATGGCCTAGAAAATGAGACTGAAGAAAAGTGACAAAATAGTCTCACATTGCCAAGTATCATGAGGTAGAAATTAAAAGGAAGTGCAAGGAGTTGCAGAAGACTCTCAGAGTGAGTGACTGCTGAGTGACATACCCACAGATGGGAGTTCATGGTTGAAAATTATACAGTTGGGAACATATACAGGAGAAGAGTTTAACTTGATATAGTGGAGTTGCTGCCAATCAAGAAGGAAATCTTGCCCTTCACTGATTTCAGGTCAGTCAGAAAGTAAAACTATGTTGGGAGTTATTAGAAAAGGAATAAAGAATAAGGGAGACAGTATTGTTATATCTCACTATAAATCCACACCGCTGCTCTAGACCGTATCTTCCATTTCCAAAATGTTACTCTCGCGTACAAAAAGGTACCAGAAGGGGAAGACAACCATGATCAATTATTCTAGATGAAGAAATTAAATACATTTTGAGTGTTTGGCTTGTGAAAGAGACTTTTCATGAGGGTAGTAGAGTTCTATAAGCTCTTGAATGGCCTGAGGAAGGTGACCAGGGAATACACTTTTCTTATAGAATCATCAGATTGTTTATGTTTGAAGAGTCCTTAAAGGTGATTGAGTCCAACCGTTCACCTAATACTGCCACCACTAAATCATGTCTCCAAGCACTACATCTACATGCCCTTCACATACCTCCAGGGATGGTGATCCAATCAATTCCCTGGGCAGCCTGTTAACGTTATGTTAGATTAGAACAAGATCTATCAGAGAGAAACTTTAAAATAGAGACAAGCAGATAACAACATGAGTAGTGGGGTTCATTGCCATGAGATGTAGGGGAGGACCAAAACACAAAAAAGAGATATTTTTCATTTTAAAAATTGACAAATTCACACAAATAACAGTTTATCCAAAAGAAATGAGTGAGAAATAACTTGTTCCTAGTTCCAATGCCACTCTATAGTCTTTACTAAGACTAATTTTTAAAAGTATTAAGTTTTGATAAATCAGAGTACTAGAAGAGAAAAAAAAGAGTTCTGGAGAGTGCACTAAGGAATAGTGAACAGCAGAGAAAGTCAGGCTTTAAGCTTCAGGTACAGTGCCTGAATGGTGAAATAATAAAATAAGCTTATTCATACAGCCAGATGGGTCCCATCCCTTTTCATGTGGTTTTTATACTGACATCAAGAACAGAATTTATCTGAATGAGAAGAAATGAGCTATCAGAATTTGCTCTTTTGACATAGATGAGGATGGGATTAAGCCCTCATGTTATAGAATTGAGATCATAATTCTAGCAGAACTGGCACATCATTACCATCTAGAAAGAGTTTTTAAAGTTTGAATCATACATTTGCATGCTGAAGATTTATTTACCTGCAGGTCAGAAGCAAAACCCTTGAGTCGTTTCTGAATTGGAGAACAGGTAGAAATGCTGTGAGTCTGGCACTGAAGATTTTTATTCGGGTTCTAATTTGCCCTTGGATAAATGGGACACAACCAAAGGGATTTTATTCGGTGACAAAGGGTTGGTAGGGAGTACTGTACTAAAACTTGTAAGCTGCAAGGCTGAGGTTATGGTCTGTTAGTGAGCTATGCAAATATGGGCAGCTGAACCCCACAGGCCCAAGGAGTCACCTTCTGCTGGAACAGCCTGCGGAGGTCACTCTGAGCAGCCTTGACCCTCCTGGGAGACCGACTAGGTAAGAGTCCTTACATCAGGCTCCTCCTCATCTCTCCCCTATAGTTGTGTAAAGCATAAGAAACTTTCCCCAGGCAGCCCTCTGTATCTTTCTTCTTGACTTGCCATCTGTTCAGCTCTCTCACAACACTCTCCATCAAGAATGTTACGATCAAGATTTTAAATGGCCTGCCTAACTGTTTATGACTTGAGACCATTTATGAGGTCCTGAACCAAAACTGCCTTGAGAAACAGGAACTTACACTTTCTAACAGTCCTTTGGAAACACTTTTTAACACTAAATATACATTCTTTAAAAAACCCACAAAATTATTTCCTACCCTTGTCCAATTCCCTGGCTCATCCACGGAAGAATAAGTCTCTGTTTTCTCAGACCTCTCAGAAAGGGAAGCGGAAAGGACTGGGCATTGTTCTGAAATGAGAACCCCTAGTCAGAATGACTCAGTGTGCAGAAATGAACTATAATTATATCTGTGGGTTTTCACTCACTGATTTAGCTATTCCATGTTTATAAAGTTTGCCCAGAAAGCTTCTTTTCTGTCAAGCCTGCTAAGGATATTTACAACACCCATATTCTGACATTCTTCTACTGTGCTGAAGGAGAAATAACAAAAAATATCTTTGTGTTGTCCAGGACTGACATTTTTCCTGCCTTTCATTGTGTATGCTCTACAAGTTTAGTTTCTAGTGTCCTGTCAAACTATGTGGCGATCATACCCCCTACAAAACATTAGGGTTTTTTTAGCATTTCCACCAAAACTTGAAAGTTTCAGGTTATTTTGATGGAAAGGGGGTGCCTTATACAAAGCTCATGATGGAGCCTTGCTCCCTCTCCACATGCCATGGGTAATTGGGATTGATCCGCTGGAGAGCAGCTCTTCGGAGAGAGACCTGGGAGTCTTGGTTGACAATAAACTAAACATGAGCCAGCAATGTGCCCTCGTGGCCAAGAAGGCCAATGGCAATTTCACAGAATCAGAGAATCTTAAGAGTTGGAAGGGACTTCAAAAGATCATCTAGTCCAACCCCCCTGCCAGAGCAGGACCACCTAGAGTAGGTCACACAGGAACTCATCCAAATGGGTTTTGAATGTCTTCAGAGAAGGAGACTCCACAACCCATCTGGGCAGCCTGTTCCAGTGCTATGTCACCCTCACAGTGGAGAACTTCTTCCTTGTGTTTCTTTGGAACCTCTTGTGTTCCAGCTTATACCCATTGCCTCTTGTCCTATCATTGGCCATCATTGAGAAGAGCCTGGCTCCATCCTCCTGACACCCACCTTTCACATATTTGTCAACATTAATGAGGTCAGCCCTCAGTCTCCTCTTCTCCAAGCTGAAGAGCCCCAGCTCCCTCAGTCTTTCATCATAGGGGAGATGTTCCACTCCATCATCTTGGTGGCCCTGCGCTGAACTCTCTCCAGCAGGTCCCTGTCCTTCTTGAACTGAGGGGCCCATAACTGGACACAATATCCCATTTTGGAATGCATCAAGAAGAATGTGGCCAGCAGGTTGAGGGAAGTTCTCCTCCCCCTCTGCCCTGTTGAGGCCTCATCTGGAGTACTGTGTCCAGTTCTGGGCTCTCCAGCTCAAGAGGGACAGGGAAGTGCTGGAGAGAGTCCAGCACAGGGCCACCCAGATGATCAGGGGCCTGGAATATCTTTCATAGGAGGAAAGGCTGTGGGAACTGGGGCTGTTTAGTCTAGAAAAGGGAAGACTGAGGGGTGACCTCATTAATATTTATAAATATCTAAATGATGGGTATCAGGAGGTTGGGGCATCCTTTTTTTCTATTGTATCTATCAACAGGACAAGGGGCAATGGGATGAAGCTGGAACACAAAAAGTTCCATTTAAACAGAAGACAAAACTATTTCACTGTTCAGGTGAGGAAGCCCTGGCACAGGCTGCCCAGGGAGAGTGTGGAGTCTCCTTCCTTGGAGGTCTTCAAGACCCACCTGGACATGTTCCTGTGTGACCTGATCTAGGTGAACCTGCTTCTGCAGTGGGGTTGGACTAGATGATCTCTGGGGGTCCCTTCCAACCCTACCATTCTATGATCCTGTGAACCCTGCAGCCATATATTTATTGCAGCAGAGGAAGCTTACGTAGTTCCAAAATAACACAGATTGCCTTCTACAGCTGTCTAGCTGTGCACCTAAGATCAGGTTCGACAAGCCACCTTTTCAGAAAATTATTTTGCCTGTTACTGAAGCAGAGTTTGAAGTTCAAACTATGACGTTCTACTTTAGGTGTCGTGAATGCTGATGGGGGAGAAAATAGCTGTTAAATTTTGTTTCCTACACAAAAAACAGTACTTTGCTATGTTTGTATAAAACATGCTGTTCTAAATGCATTTCAGTGCTTGCAGTGATGTACTTCCCATTGGTCATAGAAAACTCGGTGTTTTTAAGATTCTTATTAATAGGAGAAAATTCACTTTCTCATAGTGAATTCACTTTTCCCATCATAATGGCTAAGCCTGGATGAGGCAGGAAATGGAAGAAATGTCTTGAGCGTGGTATGCTCTTTATTAATAATGAGCAGAATAAAAGTGCCTGAAAGTATTTTAGTATTCTAGGCAATTAAAATTAGATGGGAACCTAGAGCTCATTAAGAAACATCAGATTGATTATACTGCTCTGTACCTCTGCCCCCAAAGAGCATCATTTCATTAAATCTTGCTTTTTATAAACCTTTCTCTCAGCCCCTTGTCACATAAACCAAACATATATGAACAGAAGAAAACATACTTTCTCCTTCTTCTTCTCATATTTCACATTTTATAATGGAGACATCAGCTCAAATTAATGTCTATGTACACAGCAGACCAGCAAAATCTCTAGACTAAATGGATCCATTAAGGATGACCCTGTAAGGATGAGATGTTCTGTGTCCCCAGACAGTCCATGTCATCATAGATGTAAAATATCTGCTTGCAGGCTACAGTTGTACCAGAACAAAAAGTTGCATTATATCCCATGGATAGCTGATGAGTAGTGGCCTTACAATCAACTGCACTATTTCACTGTTTTAATTCAAGAATTATCACATTACCTTTCATTAATCTCACCATGTACCAGAAGCTACCTGTAAAATCTTATGTTGGCAGAAGCGTATTGCATTCATCTATTGGACATAAAAGTTTCAGTTGTCAATCTAGGATGTCGGTAACAAATGACAACCATTGCAATGTGATGATGTGAAGGTCCAGCTTCACGTTGCACTTAATCCAATTTCACTGCGGTCTGCTGCCAAAGTGCTGATCCTGCTCTTCCTTTCTCCCAAGCTCTGGCTCCTGTACTTGCATTAACAGTCACATGCCTGCATGGTGATTTGGATCAGTTTGCTGATCCCATGGGAAATGCATCCATATCCTGCTGGATTAGTCTCCTGTGGCAGCAGTGCCTGCGTGTCACACAGCAGGGACTCTGTGTGTGTGTGTGTGTGTGTGTGTGTGAGGAAGGAAGGCCAGCACATCCCATTCACTGGTAGCCCGCAGTTAGCTCAGATGAGGTAGAAGGTGAAACTCAATCCAGAATGTTCTGCATGGCTTGAGATGGTGGCTTCAGTACTTTCATATCACAAAATCCACCTTCTCACCTTGCAGCAATGAACACTCCTGCTCATGGGTTAAGCCCAGAGCTGTGGGTCCAGAGTGGTTGGTCTTTGCAGAGCATAAACAGAAACAGTGGAGGAATGATTTTTATCTCACTAAACCTCTTTGCTAGGTAATCAGAGACCCTCAGTACTTAGGAACACCTTCCTGCAGCCTTCCCAAACACCAAAATTTAACTCTCAAGAGTGAAAAGCCTGACATCACACATAGTCCCAAAACTGTGGGTTTGTTATTTCAGGAGGGTTTCTAATAGGGAAATAAATGACAGGTTAGAAGCTGTTTTCTAACATTTGAACCTACCATCATCCTCACTAAGTATGTGTGTGGGACAGTCACAGCCTGTAATAACTGTGCCCCCACAAAACTGCTGATCTTGTGCATGTGCCTTCCCACCCTCTCCATATTCCCATCCCACAGCCTTCTAAAAGTAGTTACCCAGTAAGTTCTTGTAGTGCTTATGGTGCTCTAACATGTTCCAGGCATCTTCCACCTCCTCCTGCAGACCTCTTTTCATTCACAAAAAATTGCTGCAAGCTCCCACTTGCACCAGGCCTTTGGCAAGATCCCAAAGCCTCGCACTCTTTTGGCATCTATAGTTGCCGGCTCAGTTTTCTTTCCGCCTTTCTCATGAGAGCAGCCTTGCTGAGGATTTTGGACTGACCATATCTCGTCCAGCTGATATAGTGTGTACCTGATGCTTTACTTGCAAAGGAGAACAGGTTTTGCTGCTCCATGTTAGCACTGGTGTTCTTCCTTGCTCAGAAGTAAATTTTCAGGGGAAGTTATGGGTGATGGGCTCATATTAACATGCAATGGAGTTAGCAGAGCTGTATGGACTCCCCATCCTTCTGTCTCCTGTTCGTAGAGGGATTTGCCTCAGCAATGTAGCTGCTTGTAGAAGTGATCAGAGAGAATTGCAGAAGGCCACAAATCTACATTTATATTTTTGAGAGGCTTAAACGAGAAACACACAGGTAAGCCCCCAAATCTGCTACCAAGAATTATCTCTAGTGACTTTGTCTTCTGAAAACAGCAAGAAATACAGACACAACCCTGCTAGACACGTTGTATACAGACTTACTTGGGCCAAATGCAGATTTCTGCTACACTCAGTGTGCAAAATTCATCTAGACAGTCTGTCCTTCCTGGATCAGGGTCTAGTTTCATATCTTAATGTGTCTTATCTTGCACATTTACTCTCAGTTCTGTTCATTCTGCTTCTTGCACCTAGAGTATATCCTGTTCCCTAACTGCACCTTCCTCTCAAACTCACTTGGTGCAAACCATGACCTTACCTGCCCTTCCCTGGAGGAGCTTCCTGGTGCCAACACGTCACTCGCCTGGATTAAAGCGTTTCAATTCACCTTTAAAATTAAATTCCAGGCTTCCAAGAAGTTCATGTGAGCATGAGGGTGCAGCACCCTTAGGGCTTTTAACTACTCAAAGACTGCCCCTCCCAGTGACCACCTTCTTCTTCAGCACTGGTATTGTTTCATATTAACTTGACCTGAGCTGGAAACCACACCTCTACCCTAGAGCAATCCTGAGCTGAAGTTTCCTCTGGTTTCTATAGGGCAAGCACAGAGGAGGACAGAGCAGGGAGGAGCAGCTCTAGGGAGAGGGATCAGAGTGCAGCAGTCCTTGCACACAGGTCCTTGGCCTCAACCTGAAGACTTAGTCGGAAGTGCCTTCAGAGTTGCCATCCAGTGACTCTCCTGACTCCTCCCAGTCCAAAGCTTTGTTACCTGGCATCTCAAACTCCTCCTCGTCAGCCCATCCCAAACTATTTCACCATGCAATGCCAAGATAATCCAAATCATTCCTCCTAGCAGTCTTGGCAGCCAAAGCCCATCCCAGTCAAAACTCACTGCAAATCTTTTCTGCTTTGAAGACTTTTTCAAGACCATTTGCCAAAAGGGTCATCCAGACCCTGCTTACAATCCTCTCAGCCCCTGCAGCAGCAGCATCCATAGCCCCACAGGCTGTGGAGGTTCCTCATTGCTTTCTCAAGGACTGTAACAATCCTATATCCATAGCTCTTTCCTAAGCATTTCTCAGTTTGACAATAAAGTTTCCAGGATAGCTCAAAAATCTGCATCCTCATACCCTTGAAAAGATGCCAGTATGAAAAGAGCAGTGTTTTGGAGAGGTCTAATCCTGAATGTCATTCAGGAATGAGATGCTCTTCCAGCAAGCTTACTTAATGGACTGGCATGGCCTCACCAAGTGCCATCTTAGAGAGCTAGGGTCCCCACCAAAATGTGATTGTGGCTTTTGTTTTTTTTTTAAAGACAGGGGCTGGGCAGAGTGGTTACACGACAGATCATTGGTTTGGAAAGTCACCCAGGAGGCAGGAGCCTGAGATCAGTGCACTCCTAGAGTGTCAGGCCCAACTGTAGATTCAGTTCAGATTCTGTATCTACTTAAAAATAACCTTTTTATGGAGCATCTATACATGCCTGTATTTAACGTGGTGCTGTTTTCTCTAGGTATGAGTCTGCTATGCCCAGAGGAGCCAATTTTGCTTGGTCTAAATGACGTTTTGCTGAGTTACAAAAACTCCCCCAAGCCTGCTTGTGGCTTTGCTTCTTAGGGCAGGCTTTCATGCCCGGGGTTTATATCCTGCAGTTAAGTTGTACTGAGCAAAACATGAAGCTGTACCCAGCGATTTTATCATCTTTTTTATGTAGTATCTTTTAGCTTTATTCCTATTCTTTACTATTCTTCAGTATCAAAGGCTATTTTTATAATGCTAAGTAGGATTTTGTCGGCTTTAACAAGTTTTTCAACGTTTTAAGGAGAAACGTCTTCCACCGGCCCCGCCAGCGACCACCTCTTGCTTAAATCAACCCAAGATGTTTCCATTTTCCTAAGCACACTGCGGCCCCACGGTCTTCAGACAAAAACGGTACTGATCTACTCACGAAGCGTTTTCGTAGGATAACCTGAAGCTTGTGATAACCCCAAGTGAAAAATCACTCAGGCGAGGACTGCAGAGGGTTTTCTCGGAGCCTTCCCACCCCTCCCCCGCTCACCTCAACCGTCCCCCCGCTCCGCCTCAGGTCGCCTCATGTTTTCCCGCGTCTGTGATGTGTTTTTCTGCCACCTGGCGGTGGGAAACAACCCCCCGGTGACGGGGACGGCGCGGGATTAGCTGAGGGCCGCGGGCTGAGCCTGAGGGAGGCTTTGCCTGAGCGGCCATCCTGGAGATGAAGAAAAAAGGTTAAAGAAAGATAGGAGGAGAGCATCGTATAATTTTATCCCTGTTAATATTACCTAGAATCTGTAGTCACAGGCTGGCGCTTCATTGTGAAAAAGATGGACCTGGGCAAAGCAAATAAATCCCTCACGTTCTGCAAGTTGCTTCAACTCACGTCGGAGGTGGCTTATTTGGCTCCTCCTGGTTCTGCCAGGCTCCCTGAGCTGGAAACAAGTGACACAGAGCAGCACCTTGGATCTGCCTCTCACAACTGGGGTGGCAGCAAGTTAGGAGAGGAAGCAAGTTCAACAGCTGTGTGCTACATTACTCAGGCAGCCGTCTGCTCTGACGCTGATGTAGTGGAGAAATGATGAGTCACACTTGCAATGAATGCATGAAATAAAAAGCCAAAACAACAAAAAAAAGAAACCCAAACAAACAGAAAAAAACCAAACCTCAGCATGAGTTTACCTAGCTCAGTCGGTAATGTGATGGTGAATGACCGCAGCCTGGTACCAGAGGGAAGAGGTGGTCGGTGACAGCAACTTCTTGCACCACTGTGACAGAGAATAGCATGAGCCTTGTATTCCTGCAGAGCAACAGAACTTCGGTGTTTAAATACAGAGGTCCCTTTAGCCCCTCTCGTTTTCACGCTTAGTTTCTCAAGTGCAGTCCACCCCTTTCCCACATTCCCTCGGGTTCAGCACTCAGTCAAGCCATGCCAGTATGGGACATCCATATCTCTAACTTTAGTAAACTCATGCAGTTGTGTTACCTCCCTGCGTTCCTGTGTTTGGGATCAGATATCAGTAAAAATGCATTCAATATCATTAATTCAGTTAAGCGGTTACAGAACTGATCTTAGCCACTCTGTTGAAGTAAAGTATCGGCCTGAAGGAGCAAAACCAATTGAATTAACCTTTACTTGAAACACTTTTTTGTAAAATAAGACCTTTAGGAAATAGAACTCCCATCTAAGTAGAAGACATTTCCAATTTTTATTACTAAGGAGGCATGACATGGCTCCAGGAACATTGATTTTTTTATTTAAAGAAAAAAAAAAGTTTATCAGATTTGAATGAAGTATTTTTCCCAGCTTTAAGGACTGGATGTTTGATTTGGAGTAAAAGCAGCCCTATATGGTCTTTGATAGAAAGAAGCTCTGACAGGGACATACATTGCAGTCAGCTGAACCTCACAGGAGGAGTTCAAACACAATTTCATGTAAACTGACAGCTGAGATTTCATCTTAATTTCATGATGGTTTTATTTGCCGCAAGCAGCAGAAGCAGGTCAAATGAGGGTCTGCAGTATCAGCTTGAGAGCAAGTGCAGTGAAATTGCCTTGCTGTATTACATGCCTAGCTCTTTTTCATTTCTATTCATTTTTATTTAGCTATAGAGCTTCTACAGCTTCACTTTTTATTTCACCCTCACTCCCAAACATACAGCAACAGTGTTAGGGAGACAGACCCACTTTCACCACAGATAGATAATCTCCTTATGAGTGTTTCAGAAGGTCTTACAGCCATTTTGGCTTTGCAAGGAAAGTCAGCTTTTTCTTTCATCTACTGGCAAAGGCAAACCTATCTGAGCAGCCTCTGCAATAATTAAGATCCCTTTAGTATGCTGTCAGTGGCAGTTGCAACACTGCTTAAGATCATCAAATCCATGTTTGGTATATTAGCATAAAGAAAATAGCAACATATGTAGTTTCTATGGGTTCTTCCATTGCCAAAAGGCTTTGGGCTCTGCTTCTCATTCAGAAATGGCCTTTTACAAAAGCACAAAAGGCTTGGCTATGTCCAGCCCAGCTGCTACCCAAGAAAGCAGTTGTGGAGGCTAGACAAGGAAGAACTGTGCCTACTGCAGCATGAGCTTTACCCATGCTGTGCACTGCCTGTGCCCCACCTTTTGTCCAGCTTAGGCCCTGCTACAAGAGACCTTCTCCCGTCTCTCCGTTGAACTCTCTACACTTATCAAGCACATGCCCCAGCCTATCCTGTCCAAAAACACGACAAACTCATTCTCACACCTTGCCCCTTTTTTCCCTAACTGCTCTCCTTCACCCTCCCATAGAGTCATTGCACCAGGATGCTGCTGAGAGCTTCCAAGCAATGGGGTAGGTGCCAGCAACAAATGGGCCACTGATCTTCACATAAGCCCGTTGTGATTTGAATGAATGCAGGTAGCTACTCTCTGGAAAACACAGGTCCTGTTTTGCTCATCTTCTTCTCCTTTCCCCCATAGGCAGTCAGATCAGCTGTTAAAATACCTGGGACATAGAGTTGTTATCCACCTCCTGGGTGTTAGATGTCTTACGCATTAGGTTAAGAATGAGCATGAGAAAGTGATAAAATTTAACAGCAATAATGGAGAGTCTATTGAATTATGGGCTCTTATGTTACCTTTGTACTGTGCTAAACTCCACAAAATCCTGTCCTCCAGTGGTGTCTTGAGGAGGACCATCAGTGATTGAATTAGGCAGGAAATGGGGCATCCTTGATTTGTCCTCAACAACCACTTGGTAGAATAAGGTGATTTCAGGAGTTGTTACTTCCCCTTTGATAATTTGTACCTCTTTCACTCTTTAAGGCATGATCCAGTTGTGTTATTATCAATATTCTAACCTCTGCAAGACAGTCAGTGAGATCCTAAAGCAAGGTATGAACAAAAAATGTAAAAGTAATTTTTTTAGAGTAACATTACCTAGAAGTGGCTTGCAATTATCTCCAGGAATCTAGTTCCAGGAATTTCATAAAACCCAACAACTTTGTATAGACATTAGCCTAGACTGTGCTGGTTCTAGGTCCATTTTCAAGAACAGGAAAAAGCAGGGACTGGATTTGTGTAGTTCAGAGTCTGATTTTGAAGAGTTTTAAGACAAGTGTCATTAGATTGAGCTAAAAAGGAAAAGTATGAAATCTGTACATTATAGCTGTAATATTAGTAGACATAGGGGCATACACTTTCCTTTATCTACCTGGCCGGATAGATTTGATTGCTCAAACAGGCTTTCATAACTCACCACTCTTGCATTTTTTTAAAGCTTTTTGGTTTTTTTAAACATAATCCAGAGTTAGAATGATCAACTGTTAGTTCAATTGATACCACTCAACAGTCTGGTAGTCTAGACAGCAGCATCCAAAACTAAACACTGTCCAGTTTAGAGGTTAACTTTACGGGCTGGGTTTGTGTGGAGCCATTTCTGGTAACAGGGAAGGGACTGTAATAGTGGCTTCTTTAAGAAGCTGCTCAAAACTTTCCCCAGCTCTGAGTCAGACCCATCTTTGTGATCACTTTTTAAAAAGAGGACGGTTGTTCTTCTCTGGGAGGCAGTGGAAGGAGTGGGATGAGAGAGATGTGACCATGTAGGCGCCAAGGTCAGTGAGGGAAGAGACAAGGAGGTGTGCTAGAGCAAAGACCCTCCCCATGCACTCCTTTGTGAGACAGCAGCTGTTCCCTTGACACCCATGGAGGGCGATGGTGAAGCTGAGATCTGCTGGCAGCTTGTGGAGGACCCCAGGGCAGAGGGAGTGGCTGTGCCTGGAGGACCTGGGACTCTGTGTTGGAGCAGAACGTGCCTGGAGTTGTGCTGCCGTGGAGGAGACCTGCGCTGGAGGAGTCTGTGAGGAGCTGCAGCCCCAGGGAAGGACTCACACCAGAGAGGTTCGTTAGGGACTGTATCTCGTCGGAGGGACCTGCATTGGAGCAGGGGGGAGAATGGGAGGAATCTTCCTCTGAGGAGGAGGAAGTGGTCAAAACCATCTGTGAGTGACCACATCCTCCATTCTCTGTCCCCTACACTGCAGAGAAGGGGGAGGTAGAGATATCAGGAACAGCGAGCTGAACCTGGGAAGAGGGGAGGCAGGAGGGAAAGAGGCGTTAAAGGCCTGGTTATATATTTTTCCTCACCTTACTACTTTTTTGCTTTCTAGTTGGTAGTGGATTAAACTGTTCTTGTTTTCTTCCCTAAGTCAAGCCTGTTTTGTCTGGAATCACAATTGGCAGTGAGCTCCCCCATCCTTGTCTCAAACCTCAAGGCTCTTGGTTATCTTTTCTCCTCCCATCTCCCTGGGGCCTCCACCATCATATAGAAATTGGAGGATTGTGTGGGGGAATGAGCAAGTGGGTGTATGGTGCTTCATTCCCAGCTGGACTGGAACCATGACACCATACCTCTTTTAATTTTGAAGACTAGAAACTAAAGACTCGCAACCAAATACCAATTCCCTGCACAGAGCTTCTAGACACAGTCACAGCAATGCTGCCAAGAGCTGCCTAGATGTCTGTATAAAGTTCCCTGATTTCCCCCTCCTCCCCCCCCCAAAAAAGAGAAAGCACACAAATATTTTAATTTCAATTACTTCAATCCCTCTCGAAAAGATGATAAAATCTTGTCACCTGCAACTGTTTCCATACCACCTTGCAGGGCTGAAGGGATGGAGGAAGTTTTCTTATCCCTGTTAGAAAGCTTTCCTGTCTAATTTTACAGTGTTTGTGGCTTTCTACCCATAAAACACATCCATCCATGTGGTAGACAAGTTAGTGGGTTTGCTAAAGGACTATCTTCCACCAGCTTATGGTATAAAAAGTATGCACGTGAGCTGCATTTCAAAGGAAAAATAAAAAGAAGTTAAATGCTAAACAACTATTTTACCTGGTGGGGACAAAAGAGCAGTCAGAAGATTCCATTCTATAGGGATGGAGTTGAGAGACAATTTCTTTTGTTTAACTTGCCTGGCGAAGGAAGACTTGTGCTGACTAGTATGCCACAGGTAAAGCTGATGCAAAACCCTCTTAGTTGTTCTGAGGATAGCAGGGAGCCAGCTCCTCTTGGGGCTGTCCCAGGAGACCCTCAGGCCCATGAGCTGGGGAGACTTTAATGGGATACAGGGGAAAGTGCCCTTGGACTTATCAAACTCCTTTTCTAACTGCTTTCAAGGGTGGAGGACTGTTCTCTGTACACACATTGAGGCCTAAGTGGCAGCAGCCAGGGGTCAGAGAGGCCTGTTTATCTACAGTGCCAGCAACATGCCTGTGCCTTGAATATATATGTCTGATCACTTATCCTCTTTTACAGCACATCCAGATTGATAAGAGTATTGAGAGACTGGTACCTAAGCAGCTATAAGTCTGGCCAGGCTACTAGAGAGACCTAAGCCTAAGCCAACTGCTGGAGAAAACATAGGATGTGGATCTAAATCCACGAGTTCTCCAAAAAACATGCAGACCACTAGCACTCTGTAGCCTGCTCCACGAGGCTACAAAATCCTGTCAAGCAGCAAAATTTAGCCTTCTATACTAGAAATTTTATAGATGTTGCAAATATATTAAGGTAGAAAAGACTGACACAGGTCTATTAACTTAGAGATGGAGCACATAAGAAGAGGCGAGAGAGAGGTAGTGTGAAGTTTTGTTTACACGCAACCCTAAGTCGTACCTCTTACACCACTACTGTTTTGTTACAACACAAGTTTTATTGCTGTTGCTTATTCCAAATGTCATTTGCCATTGTCTGTTTACCTGAGTGGACACCTCATCAATATATTAATTAAAAACATAACAGGAGTTAAATGGGTAGTTAAGAGACAGAGAAGGCATTATACTGCAGCGCATGTCTAAGTTATTGCCATGTGGAACACAGACAGCATTTTAATCTGAGCAATGGCAGAGCTTTGCTCCCATTATCTGTAAGGAAGTACAAAAGAATTTAAGGCACATGTGACCTGCTGATTTCAAGTAACAGTGAGGCTAGAGGGGACACGCAGACAGCTTGGCTTCAATTAGAATTCCTTGGCAATACTTGTTTCTTTCACAACATAAAATTGAAATGCAGTATAAAAATACATCTTTGCACAAGGCCTAATAGTGCTGAGTGCAACTTCAATATTTTAAGGCTGTGGTATTTAAAGTTGAGGTACATTAAGAGTGCAAATTCTGCTGGAGTTTCTTCAGGATACCATGTTCAGAAGAAGAGAGACTAATCTTTCCCTCTTGCTTCCCAAGAGAAGCTGCATTTTAGGTTATAACAGTTTTTTTTAACCTCTTCCACGAGACACATTATCCAGAGGTGTTACTGATACCCTAATTGCTCTTACTGCAGGGATAGTTACTGGGATACCATAATTTACAAACACTCCTTGAACACATCTTCTACATCCGAGAGACAACTTCGCCTTGCTTTTCATAGTTATCTTGATCCTTTTTGACTTTTTCCTTTTCTTCCTTATCCATTTGGGCTTCAATCTCACTTGGATCAACATAGGTGTAAAAATAAGCCATGACAGCAAAAATGATGCAAACTGCCAACAGCAAGCCAGCAAACAGCACGTATTCTGCCCACTGTAAAGAAAAAAAGTATCATTTATCTATCAATATTTGTCCCTCAAAAGAATTAAATCATGTTTGCACAAAATGAAGTTACTTCAGGGTGTGAAACTGGGTTTACATTACAAATATCACATGACTTGAAGGACTAAGATATTAGATGTATATAATACATATTAAAGCAGCTCCACTTGAGGCCATTTCATCAGTTCTGTCTTCAGAAGACAAATGGTCTGTGAATGATGAAAAGTTCTACAATACGCTTTTCCCGGAGGCATGGAAATGGACCAAAAGACTGAAAAATGAAACTGAGTCCCTCCTTTTGCTCAAGTAACCTCATTTTAAATCAAACTGGCATTGATCCCGCTTTTATTGATGGCAAATCTGAGTGAACTCTGGTTTCCAAGTGCTACATCTACCTGAAAAGCCTCAACAGTTCAGTTTAAAGCTCTTTCAAGCTAACTTAAGCTGAAATCTGGACTGTCAGACCTGTTTCATAAAGCCTGGCTCTTCCCATTCCGATCTCTTTTTTGAGTCATTAGAGATTGCCACTAGTTGCCTGAGAAAGTCCTGTCTAAACACTCTTCTGCATGTGCCCCAAAGACTGACGTTCAAAACCAATGGAGCCAGAAGAAGGTATTTGGAAAAGCTGAGGTATGCAGGTGAAGGTTCATTAGCATTGAACAGAACTTTGGTAGGTTTTAAATCTCATCAGTCTAGAATTTCAGCCCAAAAGTTCACAACCTTCCCACACCAGGAGAAATAATTTATTGTAGCGATGTTAGAAACTGCCACTTCCCAAGCAAATGAGCCTGACAGAGCACTAGTTACAACAGGTAACAGTAAGAACAGATAAAAGAAGTAGAAACCTTTCTTGATGAAGTATTTGTTAAAGTTGTTTCAAGTCTTTTGTGTGTGTACATGTATATACACATGCTGGGGGAAAAGCCCAACAGAAACTTTAGAAGATACCCCAGGAAACTAGTTACGACCCTGTCTTCACAGCCTTCAACAGTAGTTCTAATACAAATAGGTTATAAAGGTTCATAACTCTATTCCTTATACACTCTGATAAGATTATTCAGTCAAGCACTAGATCTATGACTCATACACTAAATTCCAATTATAGATGCAAATCCACTATAGAGCCACAGAACGGCAGGGGTTGGAAAGGACCTCTAGAGATCATCTAGTCCACTCCTCTGCTAAAGCAGGTCCACCTAGATCAGGTTACACAGAGATGTGTCCAGGCAGGTTTTGAAGACCTCCAGGGCAAGGAGACTTCACACCCTCCCTGGGAAACCTGTGCTAGAGCTCCCTCACAGGAAAGTTTTCTTTGTGTTTAAATGGAACTTTTTTCCATTACCCCTTGTCCTGTCACTGGAGACAACAGAAAAACGTGCCACCCCATCCTCTTGATGTGCGCTTTTAGATACTTGTAATGCTGATGTTCCAAAATTATGTTTGAGGATTATCAACCGCAAGTCTCCCCTGGATTAAAACCTCTCTCATTAGTGCAACGGAATGGCACACTGATGGCTTATGTACTTACCTGCTCACTCAGTTTGGATGCTCCAGCCACAATAAGGACAATTATGTTACCGACAGCCACTGTCAGCAACCATCCTGCTTGCAGTACTGACTTCATATTAGATGGGGCCTACAGAAGGAAGACAGTTAAGTTTTAGTCAAACACTGCTATCACGGCTTTCTGATATTTACTGCATACTTGCCATGGTAACAAACATCAGTTCTCTAGAGGAGGAAAGAGAGTTTCTTGGGTTTCGCGTTGTGCTTTGTTTTGTGAGAGAACTAAGCAGCACCGGAGAAGGTTCTGAGATGCAAGATGCTACTATTACTAACTGAAACACCTTTTACTTGGTGCATACAAAGTAACTAACAGGCATCTTTTACATGTTAGTCATACGTGGCACGTATTAAACAAAGAAATTGAGGGCACCATAGTCTAGTAAGCCACATCTTACATTCCCATCACTGTAGTTTATAGACTCAGAATTAAGGGAAGAAATGCACACAACTAATAACAAACTGGAGTTGGAAGATGAAGGAACTGAGAGTGTATAAATTGCTGCTAAAGACTGTATGGAAGAAATTGGCGTGGAGTTAAGGTGTCAGTACTTGTTCATGTTCTATTTGAGGGCTCTCCAGTTTGGCTTTAATCAGCAGTACAGTTTGACTTCTTTTCAATGGAAAGCCACAAGTGAGAAGGAGATTTGAGGACTAGTGCTCAACACTTTAAATTATATAATTCAGCATAGTTTCATGGAAAACACTGAATGCTGGTGAAAGGGCCAGCTTGCACCAGCTTATAGTCCTGCTAGGGAGCTCTGAAGGACATAATTGTTCAAACAAAGCAGCAATATAGAGCCACTACTTAAAAGCAATAGATCACAGAAGACCTGCGTTTGTACTAGGATTCTTAACACAAAGAGAGCTCTGAAGAGCAAAGCCTACCTGTGAGTATGAAAACTCCAGCCCAGTGACAGAGAAGACTACTTCTGCACATGTGAGAATAAAATACTGAGGGATCTGCCAAGCCATGTGGACTGTATTTGGTGGGATATCTTCAGAATATGTTACATTAAGAGTACCTCCAGTACACTGGAAATTAAAATAGCACGTTAGGTACAGTGATAAAGAGTCTGTATGCTAAAGGAAGCTCTATATCATCTCTATAATCATATATACACAAAGTCCTGGGTTAATAAAAAATATTTTATGTGAAGCACTCCATGCCTTGTTATAAAGTAGCAGGTACTTTACAGCAGTAGATATTTTACTTGATGCAAATCCTTAGTGTCTAACAGGGATAGAGATTTAAGACCATTAGTGATGACTATGAATTCTTATGTCATTACCATACTAATTTCTTTTTAGTTAACAGTAGCTTTATGTTCTCTTTAACGTACCAGAATTCTATCATATGTACAATTAAGGGCAAGAGGTACAATTCTACAATTGCTTTTTTAATGAAAAGAAATATTGACGTGGAAAGTAATTCTGTCTTGTCCATCCAACAACACTGGCAACTCACCTGGTTAATTAGAATTGTATAGGCACTGCCAAATCCAAGTGACTCTGACTTAACTGAACAAGAGGTTGAATTTCCAATAACCGTAATACTATCTGTTCTGAAAAAAAACCCAAACCACACAGTTCAGACTATAGATATATACAAAATAAAAGAGTTCTACGTCCTTTTCCCAAGGACAAGTAGGCCTTTATCTGGTTAGATTAAGTGAAAGGAATATCAGAGAATCACAGAATGGTAGGGTTGGAAGGGACCTTTAGAGGTTATCTAGTCCAACCCCCCTGCAGCAGGTTCACCTAGATCAGGATCACACAGGAACGTGTCCAGACAGGTTTTGAAGACCTCTAGAGAAGGAGACTCCACATCCTCCCTGGGCAGCCTGTGCCAGGGCTCCCTCACCTGAACAGTGAAATAGGTTTTTTTTATGTTTAACTGGAAGTTTTTGTGTTCCAGCTTCATCCCATTACTCCTTGTCCTGTTGCTAGATACCATAGAAAAAAGGGATGTCCCAACCTCCTGACACCCATCATTTATATACTTATAAATACGAATGAGATCCCCCCTCAGTCAGAAGGCCTACCTTCCTCCTGTAAAGAGTGTGTAATTACTGGCAGCAAGAGATGACAGCCTTCCAAAGGAAGTTTCACCCATAGTGACATTGATATCCTCACCGAAATTGTTTATGAACCTTTAAAAAGCAAGAGTGATGAAATACAAAACAAAATACGCATAAGTCAAAGAAGATAAGTTTGCTTTTAATTACATACTGGCAGCCCAACAAGCACAAAGTCTTCCCCTTTCATTCTTGGAAAATTTCTGGAAAATCTTTAAATCTCTGAAAGTGTGGCAAACACAAAAAGCAAGCTAGACCCACAACAGCTCACTCCCTGCTTAGGAGAATGTTAAAGGCAAGCCTTTACTACAAGCAATAACTAATGCATCTGCAAACCGATGACGGAGAAGAAAAGCAGAGACATAGCAGGATACTTCTTACCCAAGATTAAGGAGGAGGTATAAACATGCAATCTGTGCTGGTTGTTATAAAAAAAAAAGTCTAGACAATGGAGCAAGACAAACAGATCTGATTTTAGCTGAATTGTACCCAAAGTAGATGCGTAAGACAGTTTAGATGAATGGTGCCCCAGGAGTTCCTATACCCTCTACACATCGACTGATGTGTTCAGCAAGGGGACAGTTCTTGCAGAACAGAAAACTATGTTAAGTGAGAAGAGTCCAGCCAAGAAGAAGATTGAAGAGACAGACACACAACTGCCAAAATTTAGGAGCAAAACAAACTCTACCTGATGAGATTATTTCCTTCTTCTGGTTTTGATGTGACATTGTCTGAGAGCTGGTGGAAGACACCGTTAGCGAGTTACTTTGTTGGCTTCAGTGAACAGCTTAAACATGCACTATTGCATAGCAGTGAGAATTAACAGAGGCTTCAGAGCAACCTTCCCTTTTAGGACCCTACTAGGACACATATCTATGAGAAAATGCTGTATGACCCCACATTTATGTTTGGGTGAAAGAGTAATCGCCCAGTTAAATATTAAGTTGGCCATTTTTAACCTGCATCTATTTATTTTTAAAGCAGCATCCCACCCCGCTCTCTACAGTTCACCAGTCTCTAAAGTACAGAAAAGTGGGACAGAAAACAAGACAAATGGAAAAACTACCCAGAGCTCATCTCCTCAGCTTCACACATTCCATGTAGAGAGCTGTTAAGACATTGATGTACACCTTGTGAATGAAACAGGCTTACCCATTCAGCAATGACGCCTGTTCCGTTATTTTTAACTTCAAGAGTGTGACGGTTTCCATGTGGGAACCCAAAATCTTTAGTTGTAGAGTAGCCTCCAGAAATCACGTTTACTTGCAACTGAGAAGTCTCAAAAGTCATGTAGCCCGTCTACAAAGAAATGGTAATTACTATGAATTTCCACGCAAATGCATGTTTGCCTGCAACTTTAAGGGATTGTTACAGACTCTGGGAGGCCAGAAATTTACACGTGTTCATTTTGAAGTGCCAGAGATCATGAGCATCTCCTAATTTTCATTTTTGTTAAATTTTCTACATCAAGCACTAATTTAATTTGATTAATATTTTTTATTCCTTTCTTTCATTACACAAGCTTCAAAGTAACATGAGCTTCCCACAAGCATTATGGCATAGCTACATTTTTCTGTGTATTTCTCACTCCAGATAAATCAGGCTTACCACCACCACCACCAAATAAAAGTCTGTTTAGTTACAAAGACAGCACTGGCATAAGTTAAGATGCAGCATTTCCCAAATAGCAACACCTCCTAAGAGATGCAAATGCAAGCTGCATCTTCATGGTTGTAGCGTAACAGGAGTGAGGAATACCAGGACATGTTTTAAATAATCTAAATACTTTTCATCAGGATAAAATACTTCAAACACTAACAAATATGTTTATGTAGTTGAAGTGGGTTTGTGTGGCCAGGTTTTGGCAGCAAAGGGGCTATAGGGCAGCTTTTGTACAGTTTACCAGTATCTAAAGTACAGAAGCTAGAAGCTTCTCCTTTAACTGATAGGGCCAGTGCCAGTCAGCTCTGAGATGGCCCTGCCACTGACCAAGGCTGAGCCAATTAGCAATGAACGTAATGCCTCTGTGAGTAACACAGTGGAGAAGAGAAAGAAGTTGCTGCACTGAGTCAAAACTGTAGCAGAAGTATGTGAGAACAGTATCCCCACAGGCACTAAGGTCAGTGAAGGAGGAGGAGGAGGAGGTGCGCAGGCACTAGAAATTCCCCTGTGGCCTGTCATGAGGACCATGGTGAGGCAGGCCCTGCCCCTGCAGCCATGGAGACCACAGGGGAGCAGAGCTCCACCTGCAGTCTGAGAGGACCCCACGCTGGAGCAGGTGGATGCCTGAGGGAGGCTGAGACCCTGTGGGAAGCCCATACTGGTGCAAGTTCCTGGCAAGACTGGGGAATCCATGGCGAGAGGAGCCCACATTAGATCGGTGTTGCTGTAAGGATTTGTGAACTTGTAGGGGACCCATGCTGGGGCAGTTAATTCCTGAGAGACTGTTTCCCCCATGGATAAGACATTCACTGGGGCCGTTTGTGAAGAACTCACATTGGAGTAGTTCATGAAGGACTGTTTCCTGCAGGAGGGACCTCACACTGTAGCAGAGGGAAGTGTGATGAGGCCTCCCCTTAAGAAGCAACAGTGGCAAGGTCTATCTGTGATGAACTGACCGCAACCCCCATCCCCCATCACCTGCATCACTTGCAGGGAGGAGGTAGACACCCGGGAAGGAGGGGTGTGGGAAGGTGTTACAAGATTTGGGTTTTGTTTCTCATCTCCCTATTCTGTTTTGACTGTTAATTGAAAAAAAAAAAAAAATCAAACCAGTTCTCCTCAAGCTAAGTCTGTTTTGTCTGTGAAGGTAATTGCTGAGTGATCTCCCTGTTCTTATCTCTAACCATGAACCTTTCATTAAGTTTCTCTTTCCCCTGTCCGACTGAGGAGAAGGAGTGATAGAATGGGCACCTGGCACCCAGCCACAGTTAAACCACCACAGTACTACTAAAATAACCCTTTTGTTTTATATGATTATGAAAAGCAATTTGTAATTGGATTATAAGATACCTATAGAAGGGAGTGGAGCATTTTACATCCTTCATTTTCAGGTATGGGCCATAAGGACACCATTTTCATATCAGTATACAAATTGACTGCCCTTATCTTCTCCTCACAGCCCAGCTTCCATGGGAGGTGAATTTGGAGAAGGAAAGAATAGAGTTTGTCCTCTTACATAGAAACAGGTCTGAAGGCTATTAGAGAACACACTTCCTAACATCCATTGTTAAAGACATCTGTCACCTTCACCACATTTTGCTGTCAATAGGGCCATCAAGATTGTACTGTAATAGAACAAGAAAAGGTTCTTTGACAGCAAAATATGAGGCTTCATGTATGTGATTCAGCCACAGAAAAAGCTCCCTGTTCAAGTAAGTGATCACTCACAGTAAGGAGCAGTGTCTTACTTTTATTGAAGGAAGAAATGTTCTTGCAGTTAAGAAATGGCATCTTTTCAGCATGAGAGAAATTTTCAGTTAGGCTAAAAATTACTATTTGGTTTCTTAAAGTTTCTTGAAAAAAAAACCACTCTTATCAGAAAAAAATAGTACTATTTGTAATTCTGAAATAGCTACCATTTCTTCATTCCCAGTGTTTTCAGTAACAATTCAGTCCACAAAACAGAGACAAATCTTTGAAATGAATAGACAAAAAAACTAGAGAACCAATTTTGAACTGTTAGTTAAGAACCACTCAGATTTACTCCATTACATTTCTTTTTCAACTTGCTATTCCTCATCTCCCTTTACTTACCGACCCCAGAGGTCCAACAGTCACATCCTGAAGTTGAGGTTCAAAGTGAACTGTTGCACTCGCATTACCTAGATTTATTATTTTGATTTGGGATTGCCCAGCTGTAGGGAAAACTGGAAGCGTTTTCTGTAGGCCAGAAAAAAAATACAGTCAGTGCCCTGTCCCAAGTTATATAGAAAAAGTACTAGAATTACTGTGATTTTCATTATCTCCTGAGGAAGATTAGCGCTTGCCTGGTGATCTGTGATAGTCAGAGGGGTGCAGCTTCAGTAATGGGGTTTGTTACTAGTCTCACAAGCTGCCTTGCTGCTGCCACAGAGCAGAAGTCTCTCATCCACAACAGTGCACCCATCGCCAGATGCGATTCCTCTGTGCTCACATCCTGCAGCATGCTACCACCACCAAGGCCACCCTGCAGTTCAAGGAATGGCCTTTGCCCACATCCTGTGGCTGCCTGGCTTCCTGAGTGTCTTTTTACCACGTTCTTACTCATTTTCCCCCAGCACTGGTGCTGCTGAACTGGACAGAAGCATGGAGGGATATTACCTAGTGTGACAGCCCAGAGACACTGAATACCTGGAGACTCTACTTCCCACCAGAACTAATAGTAAACAGCTCTGCTCTTGCAGAGCATCAAGAGCTGCAAGAGTTTTGTCTACTTCAGTTCTACCCCAGTTTTTATTCCTTCCCATTCTTTTGTCCATTTCAGTTACTCAGGAATATCACACAACAAAAACAGGCTCTTTGTTATCTTTCTTGAGGATATTCTTCTGCAACAGTTTGAGAAGTGATCGGCTTTGGTGACACTTCTACCCAATGCCAGTATGTGTGTGTGCACAGCTCTGGCCTTCTGAACAGGGCATTCAGGAAGACAACCTGTCTGAAGGCCAGGCTTTCCAACTTCAAGACTCAGTAGAATATAAAACTTGTTTCACTGCTGGACCCAGGTGTTAAGGAGAGAATTCCTCATTCTTAACTAAAGCTACTTAAGAGCTGAGCATGGTACCCTGAAGTACATGAGGACAGGCAAGAACCCTCAGAGGTGTTACCAACACAACAGGAGAAACG
Source organism: Colius striatus (assembly GCF_028858725.1). NCBI lineage: Eukaryota > Metazoa > Chordata > Aves > Coliiformes > Coliidae > Colius > Colius striatus. The sequence goes on from NC_084759.1 coordinate 53,552,924, forward strand.
ATTTTGTTCAGGCATGATACCTGCATTTGGTGCAAGGAAAGCTAGGTATAACAAATCCTGCCTTAAACAAGTATCATCTTTGCCCATGCTGCAATGATGCTTCTCAGATTATCATGCTTCACCTCCAGTCTAAACATCAGAAGACACTGGAGAAAAAAAAAGCAGTCCCCTGGTAGGTCAAACAAATCTCTTGTTTTATAGTCTGTTTAAAGACTCGAGGTAGCCTTAATGCATGACTTAGGTTAATGGCAGAAGATATTTTGAAGGATGTTGTTCATAGCTAGTTAATTTTATCATGCTAATCACACCACTGTGATATACTTACATATTTTCCCTCCTTCTACTTCTGTGCCCAAATGCTTGGTCCCAAATTTAAGAGTCTTTGCTCATTTTTCCCCTTAAAAACACACTTTGTATTAACATCTAAATGGCAAATACTTGCACGTGGCTGAACTTACGTCTATTTGCACTTGCACAAGAGCAGCAGCAACAAAAGCCAAAGATGCAAGGAACATGCCAACAGTGATCTTCCTCAGGGGCCTAGTACAACGACAAAGCACATATGTGACTTAAGATGAGTGTCAATTCCAAGGTTTGCCTGTTAGTTGTTTTCTTTCTGTGGTGGGAAACTCGAGTGTCAATAAGTAGCATGTTATCATCATTTGAAGGGCCAATGTTGCTACAGAAATTATTCTGCCAAGCTGGGTACCTCCCAGTTCATAGTTACACTATCAGGGAGTGTATATTTCCTGCAGCATCTTAATAACCTGTTACTCTGCATCTGCTGGGCTCAAACCTTGGCTGAACATAATTGTTAGGTTTCTGGAAATGTCTGATCTGCAGGAAGAAAAAAAATCCCACCCAATTCAGTACAGTTTCTTGCTACAAGATAATAAAAAGCCAAAAAGTTTTGCCTTTTCTAAAAGGGTAACAACTTGTGCCTACATTGCTACGTTTAAATTGATATAATACTCAACAAAATAGTTCAGGGAAATATGTTGAGTTAGGAGACATCTACCGACATTCAGGTAAGCTGTAAGGGTAAATTTAAGGTACATATTTTATTTATGGCATCATTTATGAGATGCAGAGTGTCCACACATGAATGACAGTGCCTCCAGCAGAGTGCATGCCCTCAATTTTCCATAACTAGACAGAAAACCAACAATGCATCTTAGCCCTATAAAAGTTGTTTTAGGAACTATATTCTCTTCTACCAGCCACTTCATTACCAACACTCAAAATCGTGTGCAGTGCTCTCTGAAGCTACACCCAGCAGTATCCAGTGAGCCAGGCCCCTCACTGGGACTGAAGAACCACATCTTGTCTCAGGTAGTTTTAAGCCCCTAAAAATAACACATTATTCTAAGGATATATGTTGTATCTCTACTTCTTGTTCTTTGGGAGGAAAGGGTGGTAGACATGAGGGAAGTGAAAAAAACCAAACAGTATCCCTCCTGCAATCAAAAGATTCTGCCCCTAAATGGAAGATATAGTTACTTTAGTATTAGATTCTCTTCCTCTAGTCTGTGATGCCCGCACTTGCAGTGTTCTAGATTTCTTTAAGTTTCCATTTCTTTAAAACATTTACCTAATTTAAAATACACAGCTATTTCCTCCTCAGATGAATGTTTGCTTTTATATCTTTGAGGTGGGAAAAGCAGTTTGAAGAAATCAGTAAAATAAGCCTCTGATGGAGTCAGGTGAGTACATCAACTTACGTAAAGTTGATCCCGCATTTCTTGATTAAAGGATAGATCACAACATCTACAACTGGGACCATTATAATAATCAGGATTGGATTCACAGTCTGTTGAACATAAGGGGGGAAAAATGTTAAGTATTCTTCAAAGCCTTTGTTAAAGAAGGGCAATCAAAAGAAAAAAAAATAGATATAATCTTTGGAAAGCACTTAGCTGGAGCAGACAGAGGATTACTGTACCTGCATTTGGTCTGGCTGAATCTGAACAGATCCCTGGTGAAGAAAAGATAAATAGGTTTTGATATGATGTCAAAACTGATCTGAAATTAAATGTTAGTTGGGAAGGGGGGAAAAAAAAAAGCAATAAAAAGTAACCTACAAAATCGCCATCCATTGTTGTGGCTTGCAGTGTCCATCTTGACCCCTTAACAAAAGAGAAGAAACTTAAATAAAGCTCCCCTTGAATTGTTTTCATAGGTAAAGCGTTGCCACCTACCCGAGCCATGGGGCAGCCTCCCTCACATGGCCCTGCAGCCATATCAAGGCTGGGCCTACCTCTCTGCCCTTCAGCCCAGGGTGAGACAGGAAGGTGCATCTCACCACATACCAGTGTCTCGGTTAGGAGTTACTCATGTAATGAGTCTTTAGTTCTGAAATTCATGGTAGGGTTGCCTGTTCGTAACAGGTCACACCATTATAGCTCACTGGCACTTAGACTAAAGCAGCAAGATCTAGGTAGTCTAGACAGAACTTCTTACAGTCTGCCTTGGATAAAGCTTTCAGTCCCAGGTTATCTCAGACACCCTCCTCCTAAATTCATACTTCAATACTTAGGTCTACCAAGATCACAAGGGGACTGGAACATCTCTGAGGAACAGCTGTAAGATTTGGGGCTGTTTAGCCTGGAAAAGACTGAGAGGGGATCTTATCAACATTTATAGGTACCTAAATGGTGGTGTCAAGAGGATGAGGCTGATCTTTTTTCTGTGGTGCCCAGTGACAGGACAAGGGGTAATGAGCACAAGCTATAACACAGTAAATTCCACTTGAACATGAGGAGAAACATTCCTGTGAGGGTGAGGGAGCCCTGGCACAGGCTGCTCCCAGAAAGAGTGGGGAGTCTCCTTCTCTGGAAGCTTTCAAAACTTGCCTGGATGCGTTCCTGTGTGACCTGATCGAGGGGAATCTGCTTTAGCAGGGGGTTAGACTAGATGATCTCTAGAGGTCCTTTCCAACCCCTACCATTTTATGAGCCTGTGATACTTAACTACAAAAGCAGGCTTGAGCACTCAGCTCAACACATGAATGGGAATTATAGGCTTATGCTTCTGCTTGAAGGTGTGAAAGGTTTATAACAAGTCTGAGTGATTAAACAAACCGGCATCCAGGTATTTCAGCCCTAATTCTGCCCAGTGTTTACACTAGAAGCCTACATTTCTTCTCAAAACTGACAGTGGAAGAAGTGTTAGAACTAAGCAAGCTTTAAATTGCTGTTTTATTCTCTGAGTCCTGGCTGATACAAGGTTTGGAGAGTCACTGAATCAGTCCCAGGCATGTCCAGATTTACTGAGTTTCTGCTGGCTGCAGAACATTCTGTACTAACACCACATCAGTAATTACTCCTTTGTATTAGAACCAGGTTGAAGAATTTGCAAAGAACTATTTTCCACCCTTCCAAAGGCACTTTTAATGTCTGGTGACCCCAGAGTACATAGAGTGACATGGTACAGCTCTGATTGAAAAGCTAAACAATTTCTACTTTACCTGTTGGTCAAAAAGTGCCCAGAACATGGGCAGAGGGATGTAAAGGAAAAGCACCTTCAACACCATCTTAGCCTGAGTAATCAGTCGTTTCTGCAGCAAACAAGAATTACACGAGAGGATTTGATTAAAAACACAAACAAACAGCCAAGTGCAGGCTTCTATTTGCAGCAGAGCAGCAGGCAAAGACACACTGTGTAAAGTTTACCCACATCCTAAACTTTGCATGTTGTGGACACTTTTGCTCATTTCTGTTAAAATGCACAAGGTCAGCTTGTGGGTGTGGGGAGGGCTGCTGGTTAAAGGTGACGCTAAGACCAGAGAGATCTGTGCCTCTTGATTGTCCTAGGAAGGAGGCATTTGAGCAACAGGTGACTGAGGAATGACTTCACACGTGAAAAATGCACACAGGCAAAAAGGAAAATAAAGAGAATGGGTCAAGGTTTGTGCTGCTTACAACATAGCAGGGTGGAGAGGAAGCTAAAGGTCTATGGGACACAAAGCTTTGAGAGTCATAGTAAGGAGTTTGTACTGATGCAGTATTTATCTACTTAGGCTGAGATTCCTCAACATAATTCTGCAGTATGATCTCAAGACAAGATTTATGGCCCTGCTCATTAACTATGACAATCAATACCATGTCCATTTTTTCCCTTCTGCAGGCATCAAACCAGTACAAGTTTGTTCAAAGTCAGTTTACTGAGAGAAAGAAAAAATAGACAAGGATAACACTTGCTATTTTACCAACTCAGAAACTAACAGGTGCTTGTATCAGTTCAGCAAAGGAACTAATCTTTTCTCCATCTCTCTTGAATTTCTCTGGGCACTCTATGATTAAACAGAGCACCAACTAACACAGCTCTGCTTTTTCCCAGAGGACTTTGGGACCTTCAGTCCCAGGGGAGTGCTGAGTTTTGGCCATATCATTAGCTTCTAAGTGATTGGGTGGCCCAAAACTCTTTGCCCAGCACTTGAGGCAAAGGATCAGAGCAGACAGAAGGGAGGCTGAGTGTCAGGGGATGTCACAATGTAGGAGTGCTGGCACAGTACTTACATCATACTTCTCACTCGCCCAGTCCAACCAGTGCTCTCTCTTGGGGAACTGCTTGCTACGATGCCGAAACCTGTTTTTGAGGGCAAACTGAGGAGAGAGAATTTTGCTTAATGGCATTACAAATATTCATGAATGCTCTAAGCTGTTTTGTGATTAGAGATGACACTGCTTAATATTCAGATGGTTCTGTTGACTGCTCTAAGCCTCTGCGGGAATATTGCATTTCAGGCCTCACACTGCATATCCAGTGGAGTGTGCACCCAGGATTAGGTGAACCAAACAGCTCAGAGTAGTCTCTCTTGGTATGGAATGCTGTTAGAAACTTGAAGGAGACCTGCCTACTGAAATACACCAATAAATAGACTAATGTCCTATGCATAAGTTTTCAGAGACAAATGGCTGTAAGAGTTCATTTCACTATGAGAAATCTTGTAGATACTCCATCTTGTTGATAATCCTCATACCTTGGACACTGAATATACACAAATGTAGTCCTGAGAAACTGGTAAGACTTTCTAGCATGAAATAGCACACAAGGCTGAGCTGGGCCTTAGAGGCAGCAAGGGCCAAAGACATCTATAGAGATATGGTTTTGATGGTGCTTACAAGTCAAGCAATGGTCTGGGCTATAACAAGCTGGTAGATATGCACAGAGAATCAAGAAACTCAGAAATTAAAAAATCCCCTGATCTCAAAGTGGAGGCACTGCAAAATTGGGATGTTCAAATCAATATACCTCTGCATTGGAAATAACATGTTTTTAATAAGCAATACATTCTTGGTGATAAGATAGACTAGTAGCTCTTCTCTTGGCTTGGGTTGAGGCAAGTTTTGTCTCTTACTACGTGGCTGCATAAAGAGGTGCATGAATGAGAATGGAATGATTTCCAGAAGTTGGGAAAAACTTTAGACATTGCTGACATCTTTCTTTGTTTCCTTCATGTATAAATTCACATATTAACCAAAATATAGGTAAATAAAAAGGCAGTCTAAATGTGGAGATGTCAGTAAGAAGCCTTGCGTAAGGAAAAACAAAAAGGGTAAAAAACCCTTCAGAACCTTTCCTGATGACAGATCTAGGCAAGTTTACCAAACAGTTTTTGAAACTGCTGCCAAGGTTTTGGGGAAATACAAGTAGTACTTACTCCAATGCATTTGGAAACTTCAATCATTATATTTCCTTGAGGTTTAACTTTCTTGTACATTCTGCTTCCAACTAGAAACACAACTACAATACACAAACAGAAACCAAAAGCAACTCAAGGTTAATTGAAAATAGTGGCAGTTTGATCTGGAAACAGTAACAGTCAAGAAGTTGCATCAGAGTGGGAATAAGCCTTCTAAGGAGCAATGTAATTGCTTATTGGCATGTTAAACTGTAAAAGAAGTCAAATGAATACCAGAAGATTGCTTCTATTTAAGATAAATGACTAAGTCTGGAAACTCTTAGGGCAGGTCCTCAGTGGGACATTAACTTAAATGAGGGTTGGGCAAAACAAGGATCACTTAAGGACCTTGGCTCTCGCCTTGCTGCACTCATTGAAGACAGCTTTATGGGCTTCTTTTCAGGATTGCAGGACACTGCAGGTTGTGTCATGTGGGGACACGTGAGGCTCTGCTTGAGCCACAGGACTGGCCGAGGTGTCCCCAGCTCCCACACCCAGGCACATTCCATAGCTTCACTCTCCATGTGCGGGGCAGGACACAGGCAAACTCCCACAGACACCCTGTGCCCTGGGGCAAGATGGGAGCACTCGTAGCTGGAGATTCACCCTATGTGGTCTCAGTCAGGGCCATGAAGAACCAGGATCAGGCCCATGAGGGATTCTGTGGTACTTGCTGATACTCCCACCCTGCTCTAGTATCTTGGTCTTTGTGCTGCTTGTGAAAGGCTTAGGGAGTGACCTGTAGCACAGCTAGTAAAAATGCAGGTGTTTGAGAAATAGCGACATATTAGATGTCATTTCTCCAGCACAGAACTAGCTTTAACAGTTTGCTAGCCCAGATTACACATTGTTTCCAAAGCCCACATTTTCCCCCCTCAGAATTCCCACACTATGTTTAGAAGATCTTAATTATACACCCCAGTAGTGCAAGAAATATAGACAGTAAATTATATAATGTACAGAAGTCAGTGGTATATTCATGTCTCTCCCCAGCACCATCAGTCTCTTCTGTTAGAGTGAGTGTTTCAGATTAATCCCCCTCCCTCAAGAAAAAAAGTTAAGTAAAAAATTGCAGAAACAATCAGGCATTTCTAGAGGTTGACACCTGGAGGAGTTCTACCATTTGCTTGTTGTTATGAGATCATTGCCATTTAATCATGTCTAGAACTGAAGCGGCAAGATGGAAGCAGCTTCACTTACCCAAGGAAGTAGCCATGAGCACAGCAGGAACTCCAAAAGCTAGTGGGTAGCATCGCTGTTTGCTATGAATGCCACATTCTTGAGCTGAAGTACAAAGTAACATTAGATAAAAGTCTCAGTGAGCACTGTCAGTGTTTTATATAGGGTTTCTTATTCTTTGCATTCACTGTCTACTCAAGGAAAACAAAACAATTAAAATCTCTGCTGAGGTTATTGACAGAGTGGATAATCAGTATCCAACTTACGTTTCATTATTGAGAAGGGGAATTACGTATCACTGTCATGGATTTGTGTAGAGCTGCTTCTTGCTCGGTAAAGAGGGAGGGAGCTGCAGTGCTGTCTCAGTAAGGAGTTCTCAAAACACCCCCCAGCTCTGAGGTGGACCTGCCTTTGACCTGGCCTGATCAATCTGGCACCTCTACGAGAGGGAAATCTGCCATGGAAGAGGAGGTGAAGGAGTGGTACAAGATGGAGGTGACCACGCGAACCCCACAGTCAGAGAAGGAGGAAGGAAGAAGTGACAGACTGGACACCCCTCTGCAACCTGTGGTGAGAATGCAGGTTGTACCCCCGCAACCCATGGAGGGCAATGGCAGGACTGAGAGCCACCAGCAGCTCCATGTGAGTGCATCCAGACTGGTGAGAGGCTGTGTGAGGAGGCGGCCATGGCGCAGGCCGTGTTGGAGAGCCTGCAGGCCCCGAGAGACACACACAGGAGGCAGAGAGGAGCTGCAGCCCTTGGGATGAGCATGTGGAGAGGCCCTTGCAGGGCTGCCCAGCCTGTGAGGGATCCTGTGCTGGAGCAGGAAGGACAGGGGAGGACTTCACCTGCCCTGAGGAAAAGGACTGACTGAATCCTCCCTTCGGCTGGCAGGGTGGAGGGGAAGGAAGTAAAGACACTGGGATCAGGGCTCTGAGCCTGGTAATAGGGTAGGGGTGGGGGAAAGGTGGTCTTAAAGGACTAATTGTGCTCTTCTTCATTGTACCATGCTGTTTTCTGTTTGTTATGGTTTTTAGTTTTTCTGGGTTTGTTTGTTGGTGGATTAAATTAATCTGTTTTCTTCCCAGCAGTAGTCACAGATGTGACTTTATAAACTTCATGTATGCATCCTGAAATGATACTCAACGTGTGGACATAGCTATTAACAAGGAAAAGTAAAAGACTAAATAAAATTGGTACCTTTTTCATCATAATTCTAACAGGAGAATTACAGTTTGATTTTTTTTTAATCTAATTAATGTTTTGATTTAGTTGTTTTGGCCTTTTGATTAAACCTTTACTGGACATAAAGGTGTCACTTTCTCAGCTGAATTTGTCTATTTTACCAAGGTATTTTTCACCCTGTATCAGCATAAAAACAAACTACATGTTGTGCCTTATGCATATCTTCTTCTATGTTGTGAAAGGATAGAACTTGCATTAAGCAAACATCCAAAATGCTTCTACATAATCTGTTGCAAAGAAATCCAAAGGCCAGGATTTCAGTCTAGTGTTTTACAGTTATTCCAGAGCTCACATGTTTTTTTCCTCTCTTTTGAGAAAAATAGCTTTCCTCAAACTCCTGCCAAGCACATCCATACTGCACCATCTGTGTAAGCTTGCAGATCCATACATATATGGGTAAGTGAATTGTTTACTTTTTTTCTCCTTTAGCTGTATGACAAACATGACTTACTTTGTCACATGGATAAATGTAGCTATGCACATGGAAACACTTCCACACTTTGCATGGGCATACTTTAGCACAGTTTCCACTTGCAGACTGGAAGGCTCTCTCTCTCTCATCTTCCCTTCTTAGCAAACACTACAACTCTTACTCGTGTGATGGTTTCAAAGGCACTGGAAGAGGTGCCACATTTGCACTTCTGTGGAATTAAAACATACATTGGGCTTCTGCGTGTCTCTTTAGATCTAGTACTGCTGATCCTAATGGCAATTCAGATCTCAAACTGGCTTGTTTTTGACAGTACCTTACCTGTAAGAAGTTGGATGATGTACACAAAAACTCAAAGACTATTTGCCAAATAACTCCACAATGTGTCAAGAGCAAATCTCTTATTTAAACACGACTGGACTGCAATTCAACACTCATCCTTTACTGTTTAAGTATCTTATAAACAAATGCGTGGCCTTACCTCTGAGAATTGGGGTGATTATAGTAGATATGAGACTTCCAGCATTAATGGACAAGTAAAAGATAGAGAAGAACCTAGTTCTTTGTTTTTCCTGCAGTAAAAAACAAAAAGATGTTTGGAAAGGCTTGGCCACCATGTTGATCAGTCTAGATTGAGCAAGCAGCGGTTTTGTTCACACAATTCAAGACAAATAGTTATCTGTCTCCTCCTCCAGCTACTCAGGAAACACTGCAGTAATAGCCATGCCTAAATGTGTGTATAATAGTAAAATATTGGTAAGTATATCTACAATTGAAAATCTGAAAGGCATTCATAGAATCATTATGGTTGGAAAAGTGCCTTGAGATGGAGTCCAACATTAACCTCACATGACTAGACCCATCACTAAACTGTATCCTTCAGCACTTCATTTATGTATCTTTTGATTATCTCTAGGGATAGTGACCCCACCACCTCTCTGGGCAGCCTGTTCCAATGCTTAATAACCCTCTCAGTGAAAAAGTTCTTCCTAATCTTCAATCATGCAACCTCCCCGCACACAGCTTTGGCCCATGTCCTCTTGTCCTTGTCCTCGTTGTTACCTGATGATCTTCAAACTGATCTCCACCAAATGCTGACACACAAGGTTTGATTCCACCAGTACCAAGTGCAATGAGGATCAAGCCAATCATGGCTAAAGCACTGGAACAAAGGAGAAAAGAGAAAGAAGAAAAGACAAAAAAAAGACATTTGAAATTCAAGCAGCATAAATTTACAGTGTAAGTTGTCCCACTTTTCATCAACCTACAAAAAACCCACCTACAAGGCAACTCACATGTGTACTGATATGCTATCGGGAGAGCCATCCCTGTTGTGATCTGTCAGGTCGTTGATGGAGCTCACAGATATGACTGCCTGCCCAATCGTATAGACAATAGACAGGGAGATAATGGTCCTGATGTAAAGAAAGGAGACACATTTTTAGGTATGTTAACATAGTTATATACACTCAAGCAGGGATGATACAGCTTTTTTGCTCATTTCGAAGATGCTTAATAAAGAGGTGTAGTTAACAGATACAGACTCAACTTACCACAAGCTACTGCAAAAATCTGTCCACCATACCTCTGTCACAGGTCTTCTGGGTTATTATTACCATTGTTATTGTTATAGATAGCCTTGTTTTGTTAGGCAAGGGAAGATGATAAACGGATTCTGTAGATATCACCAGGTTAGAAGACATATTTAAATATCTTCAGTGGTTGCCCTCTTAATAACCAACTTGAGAATGCCATTATCATATTTCATGTCTGGTGTAGTTCAAGTGATCTACTCTGCAATATTGGAAAACGCAATTCACATTGATTTTAACATTGTTTGAATACTCTCTATGTTCTTTCATCTTTTAGCTGCCAGGAGTACCAAAAAAACCAAAAAAAGAAATCTACTTTAAACATGGAAACTGCCCCAAAAAAGACTGTAGTGAACCTCTACTATCCCACTCTCAGTTCTAAGTGTACCAACATCATAGAATTGTTTTGGTTGGAAAAGACCTTGAAAATGACCAAGTCCAACCACTAGCCTCACACTGCCATGTTCACCACTAAACCATGTCCCTCAATGCCTCATCTACATGGCTTTTAAATATCTCCAGGGAAGGGGACTCCAGAGTTTCCTGGGCAGCCCATTCTGATGCTCGACAACCCTTTTGGTGAAGATTTTTTTCCTAATACTCAATCCAAACTGCTCCTGGCACAACTTGAGGCCATTTCCTAGCCAAGTGAGAGCAGCACTGAAGAGTACAGACTGACTCTTCTCTGTCAGGAGATGCTTAGGAAAATAATGCTACAGAATCATCAGTCTCCACCCCCATGCATTTAGCATTCATTCCTCTTTTGTGCACATTAAAAGCTTGCTCCATTTTAACTTTGCTGGAGTGTAAGTATGTGATAAGTTTAATCCACATTCATCCACTTCCTTGGTTGGGGCTCCATTCAATAGACTCAGACCCAGGTCTCCAGTTTTGAGGAAAACCAGGAAAATAGGATGCAATAATCCAAACTTTTAAACGTATAGTTTGCAGAAGAAGTCTCAAGCCCAGTGCAGCCTATGACATTGAAGGGCAAAGCTCAAAGACCCAGGGCAATCCAAATCTATTTGACAAAGGCAAGGTATCCTTGCAGCAAGCTTGGAGCACCCCAGTACCAGACGCTTGGAGGAGGAAACACACCATTGACCGAGTTCTTCTCAGAACAAGGTTTCTGTGACTTAAAAGTACTCTTCCCTGTAATAGGGTGGAAAAACAAAACAAAACAAACCCTATACAAAGTGGGGCAAGAGTAAATCTGCTATTTAGCAATATTCAGTGGATAAATTAGAACTTTTTTTTTTTAATAGCACTTTCATATAGTTACTTTAGCTTCTTAACAACTTGGAAGAAAGTTTCCAATTGAAGTTAAATGTGAGCTGACCAAGACAGAAACATTTTTACTTCAATTGTGAGGTTCATAAGCATCCTGGGAAAGACACTCCATAACATTTACATCATTGGCACTTCATAGATGATATCCAGTTAAAAATATCATCATGATTTCTGTACTATTCTCCTCCAGAACTTCACATCTAACAGTATGTGAGCACATCCCAGCATGCTCCTTGGCAGATATTGCACAAAGTGGACTGTGGAAGATTTGAATCTCTCCTATAACAATGCTTAACAGTGCTTGGGTAATACCTCTTCCTCTTGTCATTATAGATTTTAAAATGAATTCTTGTTTAAGTGTTCCTCATGGCACCTTGCTGTATTTTAGAGCATCTATGCATTAAATCAATGATTTTTCCAAAACCTTGGTTTTTCAGTTGCCAAGCTTATAGTCCACTTTTAAGCCCTGAATCATGGTATTGAGCTTCTGTTAAGGGTCTGGTGGTCAGGACCTTGCAGTTGTGGCACTAGTACACACAAGTACCAGAGGACAAGTTCTGCAAAGCTTCATCTTACTAAACAGGTAAAAGCCAAAATAGACTTTAAAAAGCCTCACAACTGAATAATTCCATCTAAACAAGTGAGTGCACAATATTTGTAGGCTGCAAGCTCCCAGAGTCTTCCAATATGGTGGCAGAAGATGGTGCAGCCCTGACTGCACAGCCAGCTTCATCGCTAATCTCTAGCAGACCTTTGACAAGTCAACTAACATTGCTGACTCATATTCCTCCATAAAATCTTTATTGTGCTTTTTTTCAGGCAAAGCAAACACTATTAGGTTCATGACATTGGTAAAGGACAGCGAGATTAGGCTGCTGGAAATAATTTGGTTATGTCTCCAAGCACTTGATTCAGCAGTACTTTGCTGAGCAACTAGAACACAGGTAAAAACCCAGAATTCACCATTGAAAGGTGAATTGTAACTCAATAAAATCCAGTAAAACCTCTCACTGAGCTGTCAAGCAATACAGAAACAACAGAATAGTTCAGAACATGTTGTAAGTCCCACTTCATACCAGATAACACCGTATTTGACTAATTAGTTGGCCACCTGCAACAGGTAAAGAGGCAGTTCAAAGTAATTATAACCTCCAATATCTATTTTCAGAGCTTGGTGAATACTTTCCTTAGTTTAGCTTACATTTTGTCCAAATGACAAAAAAACCCCCATGCAGTGTGTTTAGAAAGCAAGTTACTATCCTTAACTGTTAGCAGAATTGTAACATTTGTTAACTTTTAGTGCAGTTTCAGGTCTCAGATAAACCAACTAAAACATAAAACTCTGAAGAATAAAACAACCCCACAACCCTGGAACAGCCAACAGCAGCTCGGAAACCATTGTTCTGAGCTGCTGCTGCTTTAGGTGATGGTTTAAGTAACACCAATCTCCAGTGAGAATTCTTGATTGTTTTCTAAGGAAGCACTCACATAAACTTGCCCAGCCAAGAGTCTGCAATGATGGCTCCAAGGATGGGTGTCAAGTAGCACAGAGCAACAAAGGTGTGGTAGATGGCTGTAGACAAGTTATCATCCCATTGCAAGAAATATTTGAAATACAAAACGAGCACCGCTGTAGGAAGAACAACAAAACAATGGGTTACCAACAAAAGCCAGGGTTGGGTGAGTAATGGTCAACATGAGGAGACACAGTACCTACCTCGCATGCCATAGTAGGAGAACCGCTCGCAGAACTCATTGACAACGATGAAGAAGATGCTCAAGGGGTAGCCAAAGCAGCCTGGCTGGAGGCAAGAGAGACAGCATTGAGCCCAGGACTGTGCAACACTGACTAGCATCTCTGCCTGTGACCCACAACCTGGGCAGGCTCAGCACAGGGTCAGTGGGAGTGGGTAGGTATTCTGGGGTTAGGAGGCTGCATGGGCTCCTGTGGGATAACACTGGTTTACCTGAACCAAAGCTCACTTCCCACTTTCCCTCTTGGTCCCCAGAGCTCTACAGACTTCTCATCTGCTCTTTGCAAGAGACCTTTAGCCATTCTATATTTGACCTTCAAGCGCTGTTCTATGCACATATGAAGTCTTTGGCATCTAACCCTTAGAATACCTTGATTGGTATCCAAAAATATGCAAAAAGACAAAGTTTTTGTTAAAAATCAAAACCCAAACCCAACAAAAAGCCCACAGCACACCACAGTTAGAAGTCTGGAGCCATCTTTAAATATCTCTAGTTGAGACAAATAAAGATTTAAACATTTTATTCAAACAAATCTCTCAGGAATGCTCCTTATCCTTAGAAATATTCTGCTTGATGAAGAATCCTTCATTTCTTCAGCCTTGCTAATAGAACTGACTTCACTCCTAATGTAAAGTAGCATGACATTAACTGACAGATTTACTGAGCCTTCACCAGTGGTTACAGGCATCTCCACAGTCATCATCATCCAGCTCGTGACATGGCTCTTGCCATTGAGACAATGGAAAAAAAACCAACCCATACACCAGGAACAAATCTGACATAATCAGTAGAACTGGAAGTTTAACTTCTGATCTCCTACTTTTCTTAGTAGATAAATGCCTGATAACATTTCTATTAGAATTACTAGGAATGGAGGTCAAACATAATCATTCCCTTTAACCCTTTTTTATGGATTTAATTCTGCAAGTTGCAAAAATCAGGTTTTCACTAAGCCTTATAGAATCTCAGAGGTAAAAGCATTATTAAACTTAAGAAACATGGACAGGAGAGCAGTGGCACTGTTTGTCTTCATGTTGTGAAGGTTTAGGAATCAAATCAGCCTGCATTTCATGTGAAAAATGGCTTTGTAGACCAAAAGGAACAAAGCCTTACTAGGAAAATCCTGCCTGATTTGAGTAAATAGGGGAGCTTGAGTCTCTAGCAAAGGCTCTGGACAGAGCCTTAACAAACACCACAACACTCTGTGAGACCCAAGCGCTACAACAAGCTTTTTGTGAATACTGAAAGAGAAATGAGAATGGTGAGAATATTGCTGACTCTGACCCAGTTGTGAAGATGTCCAAACAGCCTGAACAGCACTGAACTTTGTTATCAGCTGAACCAAGTGTACAGTGCACATCTCACCCATGGTTTGATAAGCAGGTTTCACTGAAAGAATCTGGCTTTGGCTGTGATGAGTGACAGGTGGGACTCACCCAGCTTTAAACCAATGAAAATTAGAGGCCTAAATAAAAGCTTGTCACTCGTGATTTATCTCCACGGGCAGAAAGAGGTGGATCCAAAGGAAGACCATTCACCTATACCCCAAAATTAGGCATGAAGGTTCACATGAGGGTGCCTGTTTCCCTCAGTTGAAGAGGCCAAGAGGTCTAGATGACTAGCCCCGACTTGGACACAGCCTTTGGTAGACTGGAGTTAATACAGAATAATGCTATCCAGCACTGTCCATGTACCATCTCCTCAAGCCATGCAAGAGTTCATGCTCCTGAGGAGATGGATGGAGAACCACACCTTGAAGGTTTACTCTGTACCTAACAGATGTAACTAAAAAGGTTTGATTTCTGCAGCTGCTGGGTTAGGCCCTAAAACAGTAATCCACCTGGCATGACTAGTTTCTAGCAATGTAATTGTGTATCACTTAAACAGGGAGACGAGACTGTCCCTAACTAGAGCACAACAAAGCTTTCCCCATGTCTGGCCTGCCTGCAGAGAACAAAAAAAGAAGGGGGCACAGGGCAGTCTTGGCCCAGGGACTGGTGGGACCCAGCCCCACCAGAAATTCACAAAGCCTCACTGAAATCTTGTTGACTTTCTTGGGGATCTCACCAACTTCTCTAGTGTTACACCATCACACTGCCAATGGCTTATTGTTTAAGAGGGTGTTAAGTGCAGATCTGGGGATGTAACATGGCTCCTCCAAGGCTGAGGGGCTTGTGTTTTAAGTCCCTAGCACTGGTGTGCCTGGCAGAGACATCAAGTGCCAGCACAACAGCCGCTTGAAGGGGGTTTATTGGCTGCCCCTGGGCCAGCAGAGATCTGTGTGTCACAGCTGGGGCTGAGTGTGATCAGGGAACATAGGAGGAAGCCACAGGCTCTTTCTCAAGGTAACAGACATCCTCCCATTTTTCTAAGATGACACAAGTAGTAAGAGAATACACAGTTATGCTTTGATAATATACGACCTATACTGTTCTCAGTTTGCATTATACTGTCCCCTTAAGTCTCTGCTGCATTACACATGTGCGCACACACACATTTACTGAAACATCTTCCTTTGTGATCCTCATCAGGCAGGAAGCACCGGCTCTACCACCGAGGAGGTAACTTGAAGATCATATTTTATAGTGTGCTCTGCAACCTTCCCCTGCCCTGGAGATGCCAGGCACCACCCTACCTGCACAGCTTTGACTTTGGCTGCTGAGGAAGCTACTAAGCTGTGGGAGAGCTCTGGGGAAAGTCTACGGAGTAAAACCTTTGCAAGATAAGAAAAGCAAAGGCTGTTGAAACAGGTGTCATTAACAGTTCAAAGATCCAATAGGAAGAACTAACACTGAAAGGCAAGAGTCCCAAGGGAGAGTGGGTGGATAATGACAACTCAGCAGCACGAAGGATGGGCTCCAGGGACCCTTCTCCCCACCCAAGTCTGCTCACTCAGCAAACGCTCTTCAGACTAATGCTTAGCTGAGATCTAGTAAGATAGCAGGCTGCTTTGTGTGGGTTGGCCAAGAACTCATCATTTTATACTTTTAAAGTATGTTTCTAGGAGATTTTGTGTGTGCATGTGCCCACCCAAACAACATAACTGAAGAACAGGGAATATAGCATCTCTTATAAGGGAAAAGAATACTTACTGACTTGCTCTTACTCATACTTTTTGCAGCTGTGGAGGGAAAGAAATGTACATTAATGGAAACTAATAAGCAACATTCCTTTAAATCCACTGGAAGACACAGGAAGAGTTCAGCTTGAAACAAATCATCAAACAAACACAGTATTGTTCAGGATGAGTAAATTTTTGGTTCAAAAGGAACTTTTCATGGTACAAGACAGTTATCTGGAAAAACTTCACTTGATAGCCTTTTGCTTTTCAGGCTATGTGTAAGCTCATGTACACTCCCAGGGGAAAAGAAAAATCAAAAGGGATTGATAAAACAAAGCACCTCATCCTACTATGGCTGCTCACCATCCATCATTCAAGGTGGTGGTAGACCACCTTACCACCCATAGAAGATGAATCCTGTTTCAGTTCACTCTCGAGGAACTTAAAGACAAGCCAAGAGTAAGGGATAGACTCAAGATGCCCTGCCAGGGGTGGATGCCAAGTCCAAAAAGGGACAAACTTCCCATAGCTCTGCAGGGGGGTTGGACTACATTATCTCTAAAGGTCCCTTCCAACCCCTACCATTCTACGACAGCTCAGACTTCACGAGAGTTGAATACACAGCCCCATGGAGTGATCTATGTTAGCAGGTATTCCCATAACCCGGAGATTAACTGAGGAAGCCCTGGAAGAGCAGCAGGGATCCCACCGAGGTCAGCAAGCAGGCAGCTGCTTGCAGCCCTGAAGTGAGTTCCAGTTGCTCACAGCAGATTCTCTGCTCCTGGCAGCCTCCAAGCAGTGTACTGCATGATTTGCTCAGCTGAGGGGACAGGCTCAAAGGCTGACTTTGTATTGTTTCAGATAAAGACCCCGTGCCCACATAATGGATGTCAGCATTTCCTATAAAACCACGAATGAGTTCATTATCATTAAGATAAGACCAAGTACAAGATGTGAACTTTGAAATCCCTGCTTGCAAATGAAGTGTGCCTGTAATAGATCTCTATAAGAAAAATCTGTTTGCCAAGAACATCATTTAGTCCATAGTTCACAACAGATGAAAACAGCTGACAGCAATGCCATATTGATTGACACAACACTAAAGTCACTTTCAAAACTTATTAAAACAAACAAATCTGGTTCTTTCCTTCAGTGCCGTAGGCAACCACCTTCACAAAGGATACAGACAGTAGCATTATGCAGGTAATTCAAGGATACATTACCCCAGAAAACAAGTAACATTCAGAACGTGCTAACACACCAACTTCAGGGCATGTGCAGATACCAGAATCTTTGATAATGTCCCTTACATAACTCACAGGAGCAGATACACTGAAAGATACCAGGGCATTAGCAAAAGACTCTCTTCATAACAACACCTTGATTATTTCTGTTTGTTGATCTTTCCAGCACACACAGAATCACAGAATGCTGGGGGCTGAAAGGGACCTGTAAAGATCATCTAGTCCAACCCTCCTGCTCAAGCAGGTCTGCACATACATCATTCTGCCAGTTTTTCATAACATGTAGAGGGGACACCAGTTGGAGCAGCTCACCCCTGCCTTTTAGCTAAGCCTTGGGGGGAAATAAAAAATAATCAAGGAATTTGTAGTTGGTTGGTTTTTTTCCTTTTACCCTGAAGGAAATCCTACACAGGGTATATCACAGAGGTATTTTTTTTTCCAGACGACACTGATTGATGTCACTGTTAAAGAGACACACTTAATTCTCAATCATTTTGACCTGACCTCTCTATTCTCCTTTCACAGCCACAGTCAGGAAACTCCTGATGTCATTAAAGCCAACATCTCAGTGCAGGTACCTAAACTGTCTAAGCAACTAGCCTCTTGAGCAGTTTCAGGGTTATATATGCCAAAGCACAAAGCACTCAGCATTTTGCATTGATTTCAGAGGTAAAGCTGGGGTTTGCTAGGGGCACACTGGAGCAGTCCCTGTTTTGGACAACCCTCAGTATGTCACGTTCTCTCCACACAATGAATGACCTGCAGAACTGCTCATTTTCACCACGAAACACTGAAGAGCTTCTCATTTTTCAAAACAAAGCTCCAAACAGTTTTGCATGTTGTATTTGTTTAAGATATTCAATATTTTTAAGCAATACAAAGACTGAAGCCCTTCTTGCTTTAAAGATTGACTCTAAATATGTATTAGTGGGTGACCCTCTGTTTCCCACACTTGCAGGTAAGGTGGGGGACAGGCTTATGGCTCTGACCTCTTCCCCAGTAGATGCCACCAGCACAGTTCCCTGCAGTCACAGCAATGCTGTAGGATACTGCAACTCTTGCAGCTCACAGTCCACAAGATGTGAGCCCTTGCAGCTATCACAGCAACTTCACCTGGTTGAAATACTTTATGTTTGTGGCTAGACTAAGTCAGTACACAGCCATACATTCCCCCAGGATGCTCCTGGCTCCAGAGTAAGCCTGCTTTCCCACCACCTGACCCGTGGCACAGCCAAGCTTGTTGCCTCAGCTCGCTGGAGCAGCCTTACAGCACCTACACAAGGATGTTGCTGCTGTCAGGACAAGTGACTCCGGCAGTCCCTGCTTCATGCTTCACTCTTCCAGAAAGATAATGATGTGGAAATCATCAAAGCAAGCCTATGATGAGCAGACCCAGCTGCATCAGGTTTCTCTCTCTTCCCAGAGCCATCAGCATTTTCCCAGCTGTCTGCCCCAGCCAGCGAGAAGCTGGTGCCCCTCTGGGTAGCAGCACTGCCAAGCTCTGCCTGCTCAGCACTACGGTTGCCTGTCCCCAAAGCACAGATTTGCCTGATGAAGACACAGTGACACTTGTTCATTGTTTGGGGGAAACACCTCAGGTTCCTCCTCTATGTGAGACAAGTTTTCCCCAGCTCAGGAATTGCTTGCTAGGAGAGGCACACCAGCATGCTGACACGGCAGGACCAAGGGTCCAGCACAAGGTGATGGGAGAGCTACACCACACAAAAGCATCCTTTATGCCTTTGCTACACAGTGTTCCAGCTTAGAGAAGAATGAATCTTTGGGATTAACTAGCTAAAAGGGCCCTGCCCTTATCTCAATCTTCCAGTTGTCTTCCTCTGTATTTACACAACACTCATTAGGTCAAGCCTAGGTAAACAGCCTTGTGAAAAAGCACTATTTAACAGCTGTCAGAAACACCATATCTAACTTGTGCTGGGATTTTAAACTCCACATGTCTTAAAAGTTTAACATAAACTTTACCAGCTTAGAGGTTGAGTTTAAAGACGCTACAGAGGCTAAAGCAACATCACTTGGCTTTCCCCTGCGTTGCAAGGCAGCTTTGCACAATCTGGGCTATAGCATTGCCAGAACAAAAGGGCTGATAAGGAGGCAATAGCTGGGGACGGCCCAGAGGACCACAAGATACCCGAAGCAGCAGAACCAGCCCTGAGGTCCCGGTACCCCTCAACGGGCTGCTCACAGCTTAGCACAGGCACTCGGGTCAGAGGTGGGAGGCTCGGGGACCCTCCATCCAGCGCCCTGCCACCTCTCGGGCTGTCTCCCCACACCCCCTCCCGCCCCGCAGCACCTACCCGTGCCGCCGGCGCGGTCCTGGCGGGGTGCTCGGAGCGGGGGAGCTGGAGGGATGGAGGGAAGGAAGGAGGCGGCCGCGGGCGGACGGGCTTTAAGGGCGGCTCGGGGGCCCCGCCCGGCCGCGGGTGCTGCGGGGCGGTGCCGCCGGACGGGGCAGCGCGGGGCAGGCGGCCGGAGGGGAGCGGGACAACGGCGGGGCGGGAGAAGGCACCTGCGGGGAGGAGCGGGGCAGGGGCAGCGGGGTGCTTATCGCCGGGAGAGTCATTGCCGGGCTCACCCGCCCTTGACCCGCCGGCTTGGACCCGCGCCGGGGAGGGTTTGGCAGCCGGTCCCAGCCCTTCCCTCCCCCTCCGGAGTGTAACTCTCTGCTAGGGGCTTTTTGTCCTTTCCGTGGCTATGAGAGAGCGCAGAGGCCGTTAACGCTGTGAGCTCAGCTGAGCGCCGCGCAATGCTAACGCCACAGGTTGTCCCTTTGATGTCAACGGCACGATGCAAAACTTAGTGAGTAAGCGGACTACACGCTGTGTGGAGGACAGCGTTCCGCCTCGCCCCCTCCTTCCCAGCTAGGGAGACAGAGTTTCTCCCGAGTACCGCTGCCAAACGAGAGCAAAACCACAAATTTGCCGTGTGGTACCCGCTTTCTAACGACAGCTCACCTGCCGCTTCCCTCCCATGAAGTGGTGCTTCTGATGAGCTGCCCAGAGAGGCTGTGGATGCCCCATCCCTGGAGCTATTCAAGTCCAGGTTGGATGAGGCTCTGTGCAACCTGGTCTAGTGGCAGATGTCCCTGTCCGTGGCAGGGGAAGTGGAACTAGATGATCTTTAAGTTCCCTTCCAACCCAAACCACTCTGAGAGTCTATGTTTTCGTAACCCAGTTCACTGATCACTTCGGTCTGCCCGCAGCAGATGGCCATCCTGCATGTCATGTTATGTGTGCTGCCAAACTACAGGGAAAGCTGGGAGGATGCTGATCAACATGACATCATGTACATACACTTCATGCATCTACTTCACTGAACTACATACATGAAACAAATGGAAGTTTAGTATGAGACGAAAAGTCAGGGTGAGAGGCCAGCAAGGTTAGGGAAGAGAAGATTAGGGGAAAGTGCACAATCCCAAGACCTGAATGTACTCAGAATGCGGAAACAGAAAGGTCCTGCAGCGTGCACTTAATAATTACCTGGCTGCTGAACAGGTTGATTTCTTCTTAGGTACGAATCAAACAAGCATTGCAATATGTTGCAGTGTGGACTATCTACAGTCAGCACTTCAGGTGTTAAAGGAGGACTGCTCTGAGCTATGTAGAGCTATGGTTGAACCCAAGTTTCTTAAACCATGTCTATAGGGGGGTGATCTGCTCAAAAGAGCTCTGCCCTCTTAGCACTTACCTGCACTCTTGACTGTTAAAATCCATGGATAAATTCTTAAGGTAAAGGAAGAGTTAGTGTTTATAGCTGCATTTATAGCGTATACTCCTGTAAGAAACACCAATCTTGCTGTGTAAGCTCCACTATCACAGCTGATGCTAGTTACGTATCACAGTTCTTTGGTATATAGATATAGATAGATATGTCCCATAGCACAGGTAGTGTTGTGTTTCTCAATTATGGTTACTCTAGCAAAACCTATAGTGTAGCAACGAATGTTGAAATCACTAATAGCTCATTCACAGACACAAATAATTGAGATACCACCATTTTTGAGCTGATAAGGTGTCGTTTCTTTCCTGAACATGTGGTCTGTTCCCTTTGCATAAGCAGTGATGAATGGGAATTTTGGTTTGCTCCCAAGCACAATTTATATAACCCCATGCATTTGGTGGAAACAAAAAACAGGCCTTTACTTATTTCTAATAAGAGATATACAGAAAGGAGGCAGAAATTAAGCAATTAAGCAGGAAGATATCAAGAAATTAAGCAGAAATTAAGCAAGAACTACCCCCTTTTTTCTTCCTCAGCAATTTGAGATAAACAGGCTAGTTGGATCACCCTGGCTTCTGCTCATGTTATCTTGCATTATTCAAGGTCCCTCTTAAACTAAAAATGAAGAAAAAAGTACAGAAATCTAACAATACCAGCAAAGAATTCACCCTGATGAGTACAAGTGTTTTAAGTTGTCCCAAGAAGAGAAATAAAGGTCCATACAATTGCTTCACATCTGCTTCTGAGATATATTGGATTCTGTTTTCATCTAGCAAACTGATGCCACAAGTCTGGCCTCTGCAGGGCTATTTTGTGGTTGTACTCCTTCGAGGGACAGAGCTCAGAGGCTTTGAGTTTCCTAGCAAGGCTCACTTTCTAGGAGAGCTCAGAGGACAGCAGGGCTGTTAAACATCCAGGGAATAAAGATGAAGACATGATTCTGCTTCCTTCTGCCAGGCTCTGAACTCACAGGAGTGCATTTTCAAGCTACTAGAGAAAACCCAGGCAGTGTAACTTTGAACAATTGATTATAAACCACAGCTGGTGGTTAGAAAGTACAGTATGTGAGTTCTGTAAACTGTGCAGGTTAAAATGCCACGGTATTCCAAACCCATATCCTGGCACTAACTGCTTGGCCATATGGGTGGAAATTTTAATTGACAGATACTTTACTCTGTCAATAGTTCAATGCCACAAAATATCCCTCAACTAAAGGTTGTAGGCAAGTCAGTCAGGTTGTCTCCTCATGTGTTGTAGGCAGGAAGAACACGGTCATTTCAGAGAAGGTGGTGAGGTGAATCCATAACATGGAATAGTTGGTAATAACTATTGATCATTTAAGGACTAACAACATGAATTAAGACTGCAGTGTCTTAAAGAAAATGAAGACAAGTCACTATTTGTTTAGAATAACTATATTTCATAAATCTTAATGGATGTTCTTGACCTACTATTTTAGGTTGGAAAAAATGTTAACAAACAGAAAGAAATTGCAAGGGTGTGTAGCTCATCATGGGATAGCCAGTATTGGGCAGGATGCTGAAAACTGATTTAGGTAGTGCATTAATTCCATTATGAGCAAAGACTGGTGCATTTTGCTCTTTAACCACAATTTCTTTGGCTTTCGTGATGGTAGCTAAACACAAGTCACTTCCCAGCAAGTAGTCCTTCCAAGATAAGACCTAGACAAGTTTATCCTCACCTTCCAGGTAGGAATACAGAGGGGGGGGGAAAGAGATTAGTGAGTCAGCTGGTGCATACAAAAGCCTTCCACAGAGGACCTGTACTTTCTAATGAGGCATCACACTAAACCTGTGAACATACAGATAACAACAAAACCAGAATTTATTTGCTGTGACCTTTCTGAGAGCATTGTGTCTTGCTTGGTTTCTTGAAGACGTGGTTTGCTAGCAGAGCAAATAATTGATGGCATGGTCTGGAGGAGATGGGGAACTCAGAGAGAAAGGGCACCAGGGGACTCTGAGAAGAGGTCTGCAGCAGTTCACCTGCATTCAACCACCAGCAATACAGCTGCCAGGTGCTGTGTCCTTCCATAAGTGATACTAGGTTTGGTATTTGAGATGCTCACTGAAGTGCCATGCAAAGATCAGCTTGGTGCTTCAGAAGTTTGCTATACCAGACCAGGGACACACGGTGAAAGGGAAGTTTTCTAGCAACCCTGCCTGCCAGTCCAGCTCAGCAGCATTTATTTGGCAAGTATTCCTGCCCAGAAAGAGGAAAAGAGTTCATGCTTCATCGCCCAGAAGGGACTTGGCTTCTCTGGCAGGTCTGTCCGTGCACACTTGGAACACGTGGGTGGAGGGGGAAGCAGGGGAGCTGGAACTAGAACAGAGACCTGTACATAAATAAAGTGACTATGTAAGCTTTATTTACCTGGAGCTGTCTCAAACTGAAGCCAAACCCTCTTGTCTCACTAGCAGCTCTTTTGGCAACACACAAAGTTGACATAGCAGATGTAGCCAATTGAGTTAATGGTACACAAAACATCATAAAGTCACTTCTGCCAGAAAGTGGTTTTTTCATTTTTGCTGAAAACATAACTTGAGGTCAATAACTTAGAGTGGTTTGTTTTCAGTTTGTTTACTCTGATAGCACTGTCTTTTCTGTAGAGCCAGTTACATTCACTTGTATTTCACGGGTGAGGAGAGCGCAAGATGGATTGCCAATAAGGAAAAGAAGCCCCAAGCTGACATCTGTCAAAAGCAGATGCAATCCACTGGGAGAAGGAACATCCCCACTGAGCTGGATTTAACACTCGTCCACTTCCTCCTTATATCCATTGCCATCATGCTGCTCTTTCCCTCCACAGCTGATTCTTCAGGGAAAGTGAAAGGCTGATTTTTTTGTGTAAAGACTGGATTTAATAGGGAACTTCAGTTCTGGAAGTGTAGGTGTGCACGGAAACCAGCATTGGCTGACAGTTGCAAGGAGGTGTTGGTTTTGCACTTAGAGATGTGTCCATCCCTTCTAGCCTTGAAATACCTTGGTGGGTCCAGCCCTCAGCCTTAACCTTTGTACCACGTGCTGCAGGGAGCACACACCCTGAGTTCCGCCTGTGCAATGCATCAGGTGAGAGACCGGCAGAGGAGAAACACACGCTGTAATCCCGGTTTTGGTGCTGATTTACTGTCAGACCTTGTGCAATCCCTCTCCAAGGCTGGCAGATTCGTTCTCACCTGCCAAGCCAGGGCACTCCCAGCAGGTATGTGGGGTAGACAAATAGGAGTGTTAGCTTAAGTATTAAGGGCAGCTGGTAAGCGAAGTAGGGCAGGACAAAAGAGTTTCTGATTCAAAGTGTGTGCTCCTTTCTACTACAGAGAAACATGTGCCTTCAAAGCATGTAACCTGATTTAAGATAAAAAGATAACAACAAACATACAAGCATCCTGCACCCAGCTAGGATTCAAGCCTTTGATTGGCTGGTGAAAGCTCTTTTGATTCTGAATTATATACCTCTGTCTCTCTTCAGATTGGATTTGAATTTGCCTGACACACAGCATCACCCTCTCTCACTGAATGAAATGAATTTTGTGAGTGTTGCTCAGAGCATACAAGAACCACTCAACCATCTCTTCAATACTTATTTTCCTTGTACTTCCACAGTAGATATTCTTCTTCTGAAACTTCAGGCTTGTGCTGTGAGACTTGACATTTCCGAGTGAACCTTTTAGCTTTTCACTGCATTGTGTCTGCTGAAGTTTCATCGCTAGTGTGTTTTCAGACTGCTTTTTTTCTTAAGAGCAGAACATCAGAGTGTCAGCAGGACAAGCAGCTGTTAGGCCTGGCTGGATCATCCTGTCAGTTTACACAACCAGACCCACAAAATGAATCATGTTGTTGACCAGAAAACACAACTCTTGGCCAGTCTGTGTTTTAACTCAAGCACGCCTTAAAAGTTAAACTGACCCAATATTTAGGAACTACAGTGTGATTTGTGTTTAACTTGTGAGATACTTAGATAATTATTCATAAGTCATCCATACTTCACCCCCCAAATAATCATACTATAAGAAGGGATGCTTGTATTTTCTAGAGAAAACATCCTTTAACTCTGTACATCATTTTTGGGGTGGGAGAGGCAGTGCTGCTACACAAAACATTGGATGACATCAATGTCTGCAATGGAAATAACGTATTTTGAGTTCAGGTAATAGGACAAGACCATATAATTTTCTATAGATGCATTTCTGAATGAAGTTCTGCAACTGGAGACCAAGAGCTGACACCATCCAGCTGTTGCCATTAGATGTTTGCTGATTGGTCTCACCCCTCCTGAAATGGATTTTCATGATATTTTTCACTATAGGAAGCAAAGTTTCCTTCCTTCCATTATCTGTAGCTTTACTGTCTCTCAGATTTAAATGAAAGCTTTAGCAGCACTATTTGACAGAATTTAATATGTAACTAAATTTCAGTTGATTCCTTTATCTCAGTGCTCTCTCATGAAGTCCCTACAAAGCCAATTTTTCATTTCACCTTAGAAATCTTGGTCAGTTTTGTTGCTACTGTAAGATCCAAGGCCCCAGGGATAAATTCAGGGATTCATTAAATGGATTAATTCAGCCCCTTGTGTTCTGAGGAGTCAGTGAGAGGAGAGGTTGGGTGGAAAGAGTCTTGGAGGAAAGGACCTGAAGAGAGTTTCACGGTAGGGGGTTCCACACCAAAGAGGAGCAGGGTCTGAAGAGAGGGGGGGGAACATCTGTAGCTCACTAATCTGGGTAGGTGGCCAACAAGGTGCTTAAAAAAAGAGCAGCTCTTTTTGCCTACAGCCTCAATGAAACTCATTTGAGGCCTCCCAAGTCCTTCACTGGTTGTGAGTGTCCACCACAAACCCTTCCTGTCATCTTCGCTTGGGAAGCATCTCTCAGCCTCCAAACCCCTTTTCACCCCTCCTGCTCTCCCTTTTGCACCCTCAGGCTCTCACCTTGACCCTGACTCCTGCAAAATGGAGTTTGGTTAATGGCAGCAAGAAACACTGAACTGGCACTGAGCAACGTGGATTTACCTGGGAAGCAACAAACGCATCACCTGCACACTGCAGTATCACTGAGGGCTTCCCCATCCCTCTTTTGCAGTAGCACCTCTAACCATTCCCATTTTACCTCCTTATCTTTTTATTTAATACTTGTTTCAATTAGAAAAAAAAGTTACTACTGACCTATGCAGTTATATTCTTATTTTCTTTGCTGTTGACACTCTCTTGAGCAACTGGTTCCCAGTAAGCAGCACACTACAATTGAATTACTCTGTTCTTTTCAAACAGGGATGCTGCCTTACCTTCTTATGCTTGGAAAACCTGAGATTTGCTGTTACTTGGATTTGTTTATGCTTCCTGCTAATAGTTCAGCCCTTTTTCTCCTTAAGGAAGTGGGAGATTTTGAAAGACAAACAGAATTTTTTTCAACCCCAAAACCAAGAGAAAACTGACAAGTAACAGCTTTTGTTTCTTACAAAGCCACCTGAGTAAAATACACTCAATACAAAGAGAAGGTTACAATACAACAGTATATAAACCACTTAAAATTACATAATATATTTCATAAGATGAAACTGCAGGACATCAATAACCTCGTCCTGTCTCTCACCATAAAGTGTTACTAGGTTACTCACTGCTTCCCTCAAAGTAAAGAGTCTTCCAAGAAACAGGAGATTTTTTCTGAGAGGAGCCAGAGACAGACATAGGAAACAGGGAGAATATTATCTTTGAGGAAGGTATCACACAGATTTACATGGAATCTAACTAATGACAAGGAAAGAGTGTTTTAGGAAAACATTAATGATTTTACCATAAAGGTTAATAATTCTTCTAAAGATGAAATGAATTATAGTCATTTGAGGTATTTTAGCAATGGTTTTTTTCTCAGGGTCACGGTTGTCAGGGCCCAGAGAGGAGCTGCAGCTTCTACCTACAATAACTTCATAGGTTAATAATTCTTAACAGAGGTTTGTTGGAAACTTTGGAGTGTGAGTTTGGGAGGAAACCCCCAGATTATCAAGGCTGAAGGTGCATAGGGCATCTAGAACACTTTCAAAATGCCAAATGCAAAGCCTTGGGAGCTTAACAAGTGCTGCTCAAAATGTTAGGACTTCTTCCCACTCTGGATACACTCATTGTTGGAATACACTCTGCTGTTTCTTTCTTTTAAGCATATGTTGTTCATATGTGTTGTAACATCTTCCATTTGTCAGAAGCAGCTCTTGGAGATCCCAACAACCAAATGAAAGAAAACTGACAATCTAATCACAAAAGAAAAAGACTGTCTGTGGCCTCCTAGCACTGTCCTCATCAAAGCAGTAGCATTAGTAATACAGAGATCTTAATTCTGCAATTAAATCATCTGCAATTTCTGTTCCAAAAGCTATCCTGCAAGGAGTGAATGAAAACTCACTTTTTAGCAGCTCTGGAGAGCAAACGTCTTTGATACCTACATCTGAACTGATGTTTTAAGGAACAGTAATGCAAGGAGGCGGATCCTTTTCCTCCAGTGGGATGTTTCCCCTCCTGCTTTATTATCTCTGCCCCCTCCTTCTGTCACAAGAGCAGGAATCAAATGGCCATCTCTCAGTCTTCTACCTGAAATCCTGTTGGTGAGGGAAGGTTGTGATGGGAAGAAAAAATAAGGGTATAACATGTGGTTAAGCTCTTGCAGTCTTCCATTTCTTCTGACAATCATGGTTGATATGTGTGGAAAAGATAAGGATCACAATCCCTACATTTTGGGTTTATAGTTGTTTAAAAAAAACTCTGATAAATCTGATACTGGAAAGTAAACCAAGTTCTGCCACTTGTAATTCTCTGAGTCATGTGGTGGAGAACACGTCTGATTAAACAAACTGTAAACACCAAATATAACCATGGCAGCTCAGCGTCATATTTTTTGTTGTCACAGATGTCCTGGTTGATAATAAACTAAATATGAGCCAGCAATGTGCCCTCGTGGCCAAGAAGGCCACTGGCATCCTGGGATGCATCCAGAAGAGTGTGGCCAGCAGGTCAAGGGAGTTTCTGCTCCTCCTCTACTCTGCCCTGGTGAGGCCTCATCTGGAGTCCTGTGTCCAGTTCTGGGCTCCTCAGCTCAAGAGGGACAGGGAAGTGCTGGAGAGAGTCCAGTGCAGGGCCACCAAGATGATCAGGGGAATGGAACATCTTTCATATAATGAAAGGCTGTGGGAACTGGGGCTGTTTAGTCTGGAGGAGAGGGGACTGAGGGGGGATCTTATTAACATTTACAAATATCTAAATGGTGTGTGTCAGGAGGTTGAGGCATTCCTGTTTTTTCTATAGTAGCTAGCAACAGGACAAGGGGTAATGGGATGAAGCTGGAACATAAAAAGTTCCACTTAAACATATTTCACTGTTCAGGTGAGGGAGCCCTGGCACAGGCTGCCCAGAGGGGTTGTGGAGTCTCCTTCCTTGGAGGTCTTCCAGACCTGCCTGGACATGTTCCTATGCGACCTGATCTAGGTGACCCTGCTTCTGCAGCAGAGTTGGACTAGATGACCTCTTAAGGTCCCTTCCAACCCCCACCATTCTGTGATTCTATGATTTTGAGAATTCTGATTATCCAGTGCCAAAAAGGGCATTTGAAGATACAGTTGAAGTTTCAGGACATTTTGTAAGTTATTCAAACACCTTCAGTTAGCAGCACAAAAAAATGAAATTGTTTAAAAATAATACACTGCCTAATCAAAGGTTATATCGTGTCCAATATATTGATCAATAACCTAACTTTCACCACTCTCTTAACTGTCAAACTTTGCAGGTTTGTAGCTATTTTTCTACTGCAATTTTTCATAAATGAGCAAGTTTTACAGAAAGGGCTGTTATTAGTCAGAAGGTAACAGGCCTAATGGTTTGAAGATAAGGATTCAGAATTCACAGCTTTAATTCTTTCTTTGCAGTTGACCCACTGACACTTCAGTGAATAACCTGAATTTTTCTGTCTCTGAAAATGTCACAGTTATGAACCTTGATAGATATCAGGCAGATTTCCACACAGATTTTCTGCTTTTTTACCTTAAAAAATGCTATATGATACCTTGCATTCAAACTTGTCTTCTTACAATGAGATCATGGACTTAGCATATACACAAGAAACGTTTTCTACAATGGAAGCAGTCCCTCGTGATGCAAAACCAATCCAGAGCAAAGAGCAATGTTTCCCTGCAATCTCTGTTGAAAAGGGAGGGGAAAAAAGGAAAGGAAAGGGCACGCAAGCAGAATAAATTGCTCTATATTTTTGTTGTTTGTTTGGAAAGTGATGCGGAACAGATTAGCCTGCAGTGTAGTGCTTTCTTACATAAACACGCAGTTACATCTGGTTGAGAGCAAAGCTCTTTAAAACGCTCCTAGCTACTTATAGGCAAAAGCTCTAAAAAACAGTAGCCTAAAATGGAAAGGCTCGTTATTATGGAAAAGCCTTGAGACACTTGAGCATTTTAGTACCTCGCTATACAATGATCTTCCAGGGAACAAATATAGCATTAGCTACGCAAATCACTTGAACTGGAGTGGTTATGTGTATCAGAACGTAATCCAGGCTTAGCCCTCCAGAACTGCAGATGCTTCAGATGAAGCAAGTACTAGAACAGAGCCCACATTTATCTGTTTCAATACTGGAGATAAACTTACATGCTTTTAAGTTGTATATGTAAGTTAAGCTGGCATACTTCTAGTAGAAAACAGTTCTTTTTAATACCAGTTTCAAGTACATTGTCCCCTTCCTTTTTACAAATATTATAGTTCAGAAATGCTTTCTTTACCGAGTCCTGCTACTGCTTCAGTGTTCTGGTTTAGCAAGGAGCAGCTTTTGGCTTAGTAACAGGGGGAGCGGGTTGAAGTGAAGACCCGGTAAAGAGTTTGCGGACTCTCCCCCGGCTCCTGGGTTCAGACCCACCTCCGGCCCGGCTGGGCCAATCTGGCGCCTCTGCCATCACTATTTAGGGGACGGGAATTGGAATGCGAGTCAGGAGGTGTAAGAGTGATACAAGATGGAGGCGACCACGCGGACCCTTCAGCCAGAGAAGGAGGAAGGAAGGAGAAGCAGTAGACCAGAGACTGTAGCGAGAATGCAAGCTGTACCCCTGCAACCTGTGGAGATCCGTGGCAGGACCGAGAGTTACCAGCAGCTCCGTGTGAGTGAGCCCGGACGGGCGAGGGACTGTGTGGGGAGGCGGCCATGGCCCAGGCCGTGTTGGAGAGCCTGCGTGCTCGGAGCAGCCCGTGCAGGGCTGCCATGCGTGTGAGTTACCCCACGGACTTGCAGGGAGGACTGGTGTGGAGTTCACCCGTCCTGAGGAGGGACAAACGGCAGAAGCTATCGGGAACAGACTAACTGAAACCCCCACTGCCTGCCCCCCTGAACCGCTCAGGGGGGACAAGGTAAAAACCCCGAGATCAGGGCTCTGAGCCCGGGAAGAGGGGAGGGGTGGCAAGAAGGTGTTCTTAAAAAGGCTGGTAGGACTCTTCATTGATGTATTACTCTGTGTTGTTTCATTTTGGTTATGTTTTGGGTTTTTGGGGGTATGTTTTAGTTGATGTTGCATTAAATTGTTTCTCTGTTTTCTTCCCCAAGCCGAGTGGCCTGGTCTGTTTTGTCCTGAACCTTAAGCGGCAATTAAGCCCTCCCTGCCCTTGAGCAATTCTCAGCCTCTTCGGTACTGGAGGCTAATCGTGGCCTTTGTTCCCTGATGGGCCTAAACCACGACATTCAGTAATACCAGTCTTTTGCTTACAGCAAACTATCAAGTCTGTCCAAGCAGAAAAGGTTTATCTGCATCCTCTCTGTAGGAAACAGGAATACCCATTTCATTATTGTGTACATATCGAATAACTTTATGACCTTATTCTCATCAAATAAACTTGCTTATTTATTGCAACCTCTCTAATACTTAGTGCTGTGTCCCAAGAAGAGGTATCCACAGATATATTAATCTTCATGTTGAAAAAGATTAATGTAGTTCTCTTCCTGAGAACATTTTCTAAAAGTATTTGAGAAAACAGGGTCAAAGAACAAAGTATCACCCTCTTGCTCCCACATCCATTCACTTACAGTTCCTGGAGATGACCAGTTCCTGGGTTTGGATCCCCCCAGAAAGATTTCCCTTTCTTTCTGTTATGAGGTAACAGGAACTCCCGATGCTATAGCTGGTTTTGTTAATATTCACACTGAGCTTTCCTTTCTGGTTCACTTGGGAACAGCTGATGCCTGGCATCTGCCAGAGATTTGAAATACTCCAACCAGTAACCCTTGATGAGCTTCTCTGGAGCCGGGCAAAACCTTCCAGAAAAGGTGTCTGATTGCACTCAGCTGTGATCATGGATTTTTCATCAGGCAAACATTGCCTACTACAGAAAAATATCCGGTATGAAAGCTTGTAGAGACAGATCCTTCCCCACAAAGATCCTCAATAACACCTCACCTTGTTGCCTGAGGTCATTAGTGAGCAAGAAGACAGATTTCTGGTGCAAGATGGCTCTGGTAAGGATGGACTGAGATGGGATTTAGGACCCCATTTTAGTACACATACAAAGTTAAAAATATTTGTTTCTGACTCACCTTAAATGTGGTGAGTTGAACCATGACAAAGGACCAGTGGTCAAAAAGATATTCTATCTGATGCTTACTATGACTGTTTTCTGAGCTTGAATGCTGCTGACGTGCTATGACAGAGGAGATGAACATAGTGAAGGACTGTGGCTAAATAGCTTATTTGCAGGGAAGACAACTCATTCTTTTGGCCAGAACAAGGCCATAGGATGTGAAGAGAATGGAGAGTGGCCAAAGAGGAGTATTCAGAGACTGAGCCTTGCAGATGGACTGGCAAGGAGGAACATCAGTGAGCAGTCTCTCAAAGGAGAGATCTTGTCTAAATGAAGCTATGGCACAGACAGAACCAACCACCAACAGCACCTCAGCTGACAAAAGTCAGGTTGAAAGGTTGATCCTGGCAGAAGGGATATGCTGCACCTGACTTACCTTTTCCCTTCTCACAATCCAACATGTGTTTTTCACTCCTGCTGTTAAGCAATGCAGTTGTACATTATGAAACCATTGCCACATTCTCCTAACAGGTGTTGCTGCATTTTGTATCAGGGTGAAGTTGGAATCGGATGGATTGTTGTTTAAATTAGTTGGAATAGAGAGGTACTATTTAACTTGGTATTTAAGTTTCATTGCAGTAACTCCTTTCTTTTGTTTTGTTTTGTTACAGCAGTCTGACACATTTTCTAATAAGGACAGAAAGAAGGACTAGAGACAATAAAATTCCGACATTTTTTCATTTAGTGGCTCAGTTCTCCTAGTGAAGAGATTCTCAACAACCAAGGTATCAGTAAGAAAAAAGCTAGGCCTCAGGCAAGGTGATGAAGCTTGATGACACTGTAATTTAACCCAAGCTTTTCCCTTCTTATGTCACCAAATAAATAAATACACATCTCTTATTGATAAATACAGGATCTAAAAAATGGTTCTGCTGATAACTGCACATATAAAATGCATACAATACATACAAAAAGGGAATAGACAACTTAGTCCAGGTTTTGGGCAAGAATTTGTAAGCTTCAGTGGCAATGTAACACAGCCTGTTAGGAAAAGAAGTTCGTGTCTTAATTAACACATAGTAATATAATTAGCTAAGGATAGAGCCAAGCTTTGTCTTAACCAAAAATAATTAAAATAGACAAACAGAACAAGTAGATTAAGCTGAAACAGGCCAAATTGAAATGCCTTCTATCAAACATTTAACTCTTTGGCCAATGACTCCAATGTAATTTAATCAAAACGTAGATGATTTGCAATTTGGTAAAAGGAAAAAAAACTATAATGAAGGACTTGACGATCTCCAGGAGGACCACAGCTCAATAAATGACTTTTACACTTAAAGAGGACAACTAAGGATATGGTGGGTTTTTTTCCTGTGCTTTTTTTACTTAAATTAATTCAGTTTTCAGTACAGTCCCGGTCATATTTCTCCAACTTCAGCAAGAACAGAAATCAGCCAAGAAAGAGGAAGGGGATTAAGCTTGTAGCTGTTCCCAGTGCATCATCAAATGGCTATATGAAGCTAGAACGGATTAAAAATAACAAATTAGGACATAAGTCACCTTGTGTATGAAATTGGATTAAGGAACTCCATGTCTTAAGAATTTCAACCCAAGACCTTGTTTCTTTTCATAGGATTAGACAAAATCCAGCTTTCGTGCCGCATGGACCAAATAGTTTAACTGTCTTGCAGGAGCTGATATGTACCACCCAAACCCATTCATAGGTAGGTCATTCATACAAGACACCATTCTCTCAAACAGGCATCCCAGGCTTTTCTTACAAGTATTTTAAATCACTTCAAATATTAGAAATCTTAGCATATAATTGCTTGTCAACTGCTTCACTACTGCTTGCAGGACAAACTTCTGTTGTGACTAACAACTGACTGAGTTTTGGCAACTGAACACGAGTCTTTTGATAAGTGACAAAATGCTGTCCTGAACAAATTTCCAGTCAACAATAAGACCACTTCCTAAAATTATCTTGTTAGAGACCGCACATGTGTTTCTTGATGATGTTATTATAAAACAGCCATAGAATCATAGAATGGTAGAGGCTGAAAAGGACCTTTAGAGATCATCCAGTCCAACCCCTCTGCAGAGGAAAGTTCACCTAGATCAGGTCGCATAGGAACATGTCCAGGCGAGTCTTGAAGACCTCCAAGGAAGGAGCCTCCACAACCCCTCTGGGCAGCCTGTGCCAGGGCTCCCTCACCCTTACTGTGAAATAGTTTTTTCTTAAATATAAGTGGAATGTTTTGTGTTCCAGCTTCATCCCATTACCCCTTGTCCTGTTGCTAGCTACTATAGAAAAAAGGGATGTCCCAACCTCCTGACACCCACCCTTTAGATATTTGTAAATGTTAATAAGATCTCCCCTCAATCTCCTCTTCTCCAGACTAAACAGCCCCAGTTCCTGCAGCCTTTCCTCACATGAAAGATGTTCCAGTCCCCTGATTGGGGACTGGGTATTTATTGGATGAGAGAGAAGGGACCATGCAGGCCCCAAGGTCAGTGAGGGAAGAGAGGAGGAGGTGTGCTGGAGCAGAGACTCCCTCTGCACCCCTTTGTGAGACAGCAGCTGTGGGTGTCTCCCTGACACCCACAGAGGGCAGTGGTGCAGCTGAAATCTTAAGGCAACTCGTAGAGGACCCCGGGGCAGAGGGGGTGGCTGTGCACAGAGCAACCAGGACTCTGTGGGGAGGCAGCGTTGGAGCAGAATATGCCTGGAGTTGTGCTGCTGTGGAGGAGACCTGCGCTGGAGGAGTTTGTGAGGAGTTGCAGCCCCAGGGAAGGACTCACACCTACGAGGTTCATTAAGGACTCAGTCCCATGGGAAAGACCCCACTTTGGAGCAGGGGAAGAATGTGAGGAGTCCCCCTCCTCTGAGAAGAAAGAAGCAGCAGAGACTGTCTGTGAGTGACAGACCACAACCCTCATTCCCTGTCTCACTCCGCTGCTGATGGGGAGGAGGTAGAGATATTGGGAGCAGGGAGCTGAGCCCGGGAAGAAGGGAGGGGTAGGGGAAGGAGACTTTAAAGTCCTAATTGTATTTTTCTCATAATCCTGCTCTGTTCTTGCTTTCTGTCTGTTGTTTCAAGGTGGTGGTGGATTCATCTGTTCTTGTTTCTTCCCTAAGTTGAGTAGTCGAGCCTGTTTTGCCCTGAATCATAACTGGCAGCAAGTTCTCTCTGCACTTGGCTTGATCCACAAAGCCCTTGGTTACCTTCTCCCATTTCACTGGGTTCTCCACCATCCTATGGGGCATATGTGTGTGGGGTGAAAGAGCAGTTGCCTGCTGCTTCGTTATCAGCTGGACTTGAACCACGCTTGTTCCTAGAAGCATGACTTTGCAGGTAGCATACTACATTCAAAGGGCCTAGTGCAGAGAAATTCGAATCAGCAAGAGTGTTTTAATGCAACTAAAATTGTTAGAGTTTTTAAACATTTATTTCTGGAATACCTGTGAAAATGTTCAACAGCACCACTGTGACACCAATACTTTTGGGAAGCCTTCTAAAAAACATCTCCATTTGATTGTCCATCGATGGTGTCTAAATGCATTCAGTGACCAGGTGCTGAAGAGCAATCTGTTCTAATGGCCCACTCCTATAGAACTGTCATGTGGTGCTGCAGGGAGATGAAACAGAAACGTGAGATTGGTGTGAATGAAATAGGAGTAGGAATTATGTATGGGAAACAGCACCTGCTGAAAGAACAGCATGAATTGATAACCGAAGATGCGATTAACAGCAATTAAACTGGTCAACACTGAGGAATGTGCTGTTTACATCAAAACCAGGAGGGCTGAGCTCTGATAAGGCCACAAGCAGGATGACTTGTCATCAGAAGAGCTGGTAAGAGAATTGCAGCAGGACTGCAGCACACCCCATGTGCCAGTCCGCTGCTGGTTACCCCAGCGGGAAGTAAGGCTGTAGCCATCAAGATACTCAAACGAGGAAACACAAACAACAGGTAGCAACCTTCCCTGCTGTTTATAGGAGATGAGGTAAGCAAGATTATGATAGAATGGCACATTGTAATAGCTGAAGGATATAAATACCTGATAACTAATGTGGTTTAACACCATCCAGCAGCTCAGACCCACACAATCAGTTGCTGATCCCCCACTCAGTGGGATGAAGGAGAAAAATCAGAAGGGTAAAAATGCAATAACTTGTTGGTTGAGATAAAAATAGATTAACAATTAAAGTAAAAACCAAAAGACAAAACCTCTACCCCCCAAAGAAACCCTCCCAACAACCCCCCCACATACAAAAAAAAGGAGAAAAATAAGACAAATATTTAAAAAACACCCAAACCAAGAAAACAAGTGCTGCCAAAAGCCTAATTGCTTGCCAACAACTGACTAATTGCCAGCCAGTCTCCAAGCAACTGCTGTCTCAGCCAACCTCTCTCCCCCCATAAATATGACATTTATTGCTGAGTACAAGGTCATACGATGTGGGATATACCTTGGTCAGTGGGGGTCAGCTATCCTGGCTGTGTCCTCTCCTGGATCTCTGGGCACTCACTTGTTGATGGGACACAGTGTGAAAGGCAGAAAAGGCTTTGACTCTGTGCAAGCACTGCTCAGCAGCAACCAAAACATCCCTGTGTTATCAACACTGTTTCTAGCAGAAATCCAAATCACATCACTGTACCAGCTACCATGAAGAAATTAAACTGTCCCAGACAAAACCAGCACAATGGAAAAGTTTTTCCCTATGACAAAACATTTACTCAAGAGCCATCATTCCTTATCTTCCATGGAGATTTCCAGACTGCCTGGCATAGCTGCTTGGCCATGGGCTTCTTGGGGAGAATATAGGTGTGAAAATATGACTGTGAAATCTATGAGAGAGTCTATGAGGTGGGTTTTGTTTAAATGAATACTGCCTTCCCTTTTCTTCTGGTCTCAAGTTGAATTTTGCCACATTCATTTCATTCAATGAACTACAGAACAGTCTCTGAATTTATAGACTCTGCAAAGGAGGAAGATAGCTGTTCAACCAGATCTATTTTCTGGATAAGCCTATTTTAGTCCTTTGTTATTTGAATCTCATAATAGACCTCTCAGTGTGGTGTTTCACACCAGTACCATGGCAACAAGCATCTCACCATCCCACACGCTTTCTTGAATATTGGGACAATGTGAACATTATTCCAAAGTATCTGTGCTCCGAAGCAGCTTTGGAAGGAATATCAACCAGACAGTGCCCTTCAGTCAGCTCTTACTATGCCTGGTTCCATTTTTAGGCCTGTAGGTACTTTTTATCTGATAGAAAAAAACCTCTTCCTATTGGATTATAAGGGAACTATGAAACCGTTACCTTTATGCAAAAACATGGTTTTGTCAGTGTTTGTATAGATAGAATACAAACCACTTTGAACTAATCTCCATACTTAACAGTTTGACCTGTGACCACCTGCTCAGTAATGAGCCTATGTTGCAGCTCCCAAGTACTTCAGCAAAAGGCCTTTAATGCCTTCAGCTGTATGAGGTGGATTTTTCTAATCAACATCTTTAATTCCTTAGCATGTTCTGTACTTTAACTTCCATTTCCTCTCTTTCCACTAAAATATATATATATAAAAGAATCACTATCTCATCACTATCCCCAGTCCTGCATCTGGGAAGGAACAACCCCCTGCACCAGTACAGGCTGGGGGTTGAACTGCTGAAGAGCAGCTCTGCAGAGAGAGACCCGGGAGTCCTGATTGATAATAAGCTAACCATGAGCCAGCAATGTCCCCTCGTGGCCAAGAAGGCCAATGGCATTCTGGGATATATTAAGAAGAGTGTGTCCAGCAGGTCAAGGGAGGTTCTTCTCTCCCTCTACTCTGCCCTGATGAGGCCTCATCTGGAATCCTGTGTCCAGTTCTGGGCTCCTCAGCTCCAGAGGGACAGGGAAGTGCTGGAGAGAGTCCAGCGCAGGGCCACCAAGATGATCAGGGGACTGGAACATCTTTCATACGAGGAAAGGCTGCAGGAACTGGGGCT
The DNA here is from genome assembly GCF_028858725.1 of Colius striatus. Lineage (NCBI taxonomy): Eukaryota > Metazoa > Chordata > Aves > Coliiformes > Coliidae > Colius > Colius striatus. Next base: position 53,590,716 of record NC_084759.1, read on the forward strand.
GTTTAGTCTAGAAAAGGGAAGACTGAGGGGGGATCTTATTAACATTTACAAATATCTAAATGGTGTGTGTCAGGAGGTTGAGGCATTCCTGTTTTTTCTATAGTAGCTAGCAACAGGACAAGGGGTAATGGGATGAAGCTGGAACACAAAAAGTTCCATTTAAACACAAGGAAAAACTTTTTCACTGTTCAGGTGAGGGAGCCCTGGCACAGGCTGCCCAGGGAGGGTGTGGAGTCTCCTTCCTTGGAGGTCTTCAAGACCCATCTGGACATGTTCCTATGTGACTTGATCTAGGTGACCCTGCCTCTGCAGGGGGATTGGACTAGATGATCTCTAAAAGTCCCTTCCAACCCCTACCATTCTATGATTCTATGATCTTCAGTTTGTCATAAAGCAAAAGCATTTCCTCTCTTTGCTGTCATAGCTTTGTGTCCATGCAGGTCAACTCTTTTTTTAAAGCTTCTAAGGTTTTACAAATTTCTTTCATTAACAAGCTGAACAGATTTACTTTTCAGGGAATAAGATGTAAATTTCACTTTAGAGTTATCTCTGCCAATTGGTAACAAATACTGTCACATTTTGATCACTGATTCCTAGACATGTACCAAAATCCAATCTGGTAATTATTTAATTACAATAATCTATAATCCCAGTGTTTTGTGTGTTGTTAGATACAATGGTTTTTTATAAGCATGGTGTAATAAGAATATTTTACTATTGGCTGTAGCATCTTTTCCTGCAGATGTGCATGGCAAATGAATCATCCAATTTTTTGCCAACACATTGCTGCCTCACGCTTTATCAGACAGTGCATTCCCTCCTTTCTGTTTCAGTTTCTATGGTGTGGAGTTATCAGTGCCTCCAAACCAGATAACAACCAATTTTAGTGTAGGGAGTCACCTCCTCTGTTTTATCTTTCTCAATTGTTAAAACCAAAAATAATCCCCGTCCCATAATTACTCAAGGAACATATAAATAGTTTTATTATGTATTTTTACAGTCTAGTAACAAACACAATGTCATGAGAAAATACTCAGCTGTTTCAAATTCTGGATGCAGAACAAGGATCTATCGCTGGTGATGACGAGACAAAAATGTTTTGAACAATCTGAAAAGACTCCCCTCACAGGCTCCTGACAGACGAACAGAAATTCTCCTTGTCACAGGACTTTACAAAGTCTAAATAGTTATGCTGACAATCTTTCCATTTTATTGGGCCAATTATGAAAGGTGTTTGTCTCCTTATGTGCCTTGTTATTGATTGCTATGGTTAAGGTGGCTACTAAATCTTCACTAAATCCCACCTCTGGACTTGTCTTTCCCCAGGCAATGTTCACGGAGTTCTCAGTTATGGAATGAGCAATGGATTGAACAGTTTTGCTTAACTGATGTGCTTTTTTCCCCCTTATAGTTATCTGTATGTCCTTGGGGATTTCTTATCTTTTCCATTTACAGCTTATGCCATTAAAAAATGTTGTTACTCAACAGCTCTACAAGAAGTCTCATCTCTCTCTCGGTAGCTGTGCTAATAATGTTGACTAGCGCAAAACAATGCAGCCAATTTCCTTTCAGATTTGTTCTGGGCTTCAGAGTCTGTATCTATATCCTTTAATGTATAAACCACTACAAAGGTGCATTACAGATCTATACATAGATATAATTCCCTTTAGCTTATGGGCCACATCTATAAAGCACCCGTAAGAGTTCATTTAGTCCATGACTTTGGGCTCAATCTAGTTATGGTGGTCACTCAGGACCTTCTAATTGCTGACTACTGGCCCCAACATCCCAGCATTAGAGAAACAAGTTGGTAATTTGCTTGTGTAGATGATGGCCACATTCTTTTTGCTTATCTCACAGCTCACTTAGTGATCAGGTGGTTTCTGACTCATTTTACCAATTCAGTTCTTTCTCCCTCCTGTTTTTGTGACTGCTCTGCTGTAGGACTGGCTGTCTCTTTGTATTCTCCTTGCTGCTCTCGGCTTCTGCCTCTGTTGTTTCTTCTCAACTATTGGAGTGACTAAGGGCTGCATTTCTGATTTAGCCAAGGCTGTTTGTATGTCTTCAGACCCAGAAACCCTTCTCTTCCCCTTGAGGGTGCGCTGAGTACTGCTCATTAGGCATACGCCAGGCCACATGGAGGTAAGTTTTGTCCTTGGCATAGCCAAGGCATCCTTTTTTTCAAATGTTCTATCAAGATCCTGCATTTTTTTGATGGTAAAGTTCCAGACCATCAGAAATGAAAACCTTTCCAGGTACTTGCTTATACTCTCACACATGCCTTGCTAGCCATAACCATACAGCCTTGGGACACATCCCTACGTGACATTCCTAAATAGTTTGTTAATCGCAGGAAAAGCTGCGATTCTTCAAACATGCTGATAAGAGTATTTTGGTTTACCAAAGGATGTTGAAGATTTTGAAGACTTATTGTAAAAAGGAAGAAAACATTCAGCCTGTAGGTAAAGAAGGAGAAGGTGCCGTTCTTCATTCCTTCCGAGTCATCAGCAGAGAGAAGGGGAAAAGTGTAATTGTTAATTGTCTTCATGAGATGGTTCCTGAAGTAAAGGGAAAGCAACAATGCAGGGCCTAAATTCCAGACTGAGCTCAAGGCCAACGCTTTTCACACAGTTCTCCTAGGCAAAACAAACATAAGAAAAAACTACTTTACTGTTCAGGTGAGGGAGCCCTGGCACAGGCTCCCCAGGGAGGGTGTGGAGTCTCCTCTGGAGGTCTTCAAGATCCACCTGGACATGTTCCTGTGTGATCTGATCTACGTAGACCTGCTTCTGCAGGGGCATTGGACTAGTTGATCTCTAAAGGTCCCTTCCAACCCTACCTTTAATAATCTCAAATTTGATGTACAGAAAAAAAAAAGGAGCATGGGATTGATCAGATAAACCCAGTTGCTGAGAACAAGGAAATCAACATTGAGACCTGCAACTGTTAAACAGATAATAATTGTAAATTCTCTCTAACACACTGAGGTCAAATGTGATATATCAAACACTTCAAGCCCCAGCTCGGGTGACAAAAAGGAGTGTTGTGGTTTAACTTCACTCAGCCTCTCATTCACTCCCTCACAGAGGGACAGGAGAGAGAATCAGAAGGATAGAAGTGATAAAACTTGTGGGTTGAAATAAAGACAGATGAACACATAAAAAAACCCAAAACAAAACCAAGAAAAACAAAACCAAGAAAAACAAATTATGCAAGAAACCCCAATTGCTCACCTCCAGCTGACCAATGTCCAGCCAGTCCCTGAGCAACCACTGCCCTGGCAAACTTTTCCCACAGTTTTTATTGCTGAGTATGGGATGTCCTTCAGGTCAGTTGGCGTCAGCTGTCCCAGCTGTGTCTCCTCCCAACCTATTTGTGCACCCCTAGACCACTCGCTGGCAGGGAGGTGTAAGGAGTAGAAAAGGCCTTGACACTACGCAAGCAGGGCTTAGCAATAACAAAAACATCCCTGTGTTACCAACAGTGTTTTAATCATGTCCAAAACAGAGCATGACATTAGCTACTATGAAGAAAATTAACTCTATCCCAGCCAAAACCAGTACAGAGCCCAAGTCTTCGTAAACAAACGCACTCATATCAAATACTTAGTTTGCATGTTGCAGAAGTAACAGCAGAAGAGGGAGGCTGATACAGAATGAATTATTCAGGAGGTAAAACCCAACAATTATAATCCTAGCCTATTAAAACTAAACCAATACATTAGAGGGTGTGCTCTCTCAAATAAACAGATCATGTAAGGCTATAAACAAAATGTCTGCATAGAGTTCAACACATGATAATCATTAATACTACCTATGAAAACTCAGGTCAGCCATTTGTCATCTGCATCTCATTGTTCCTCATAGGCCAACTTTCACCAAGCAAGCAAAACAGTTACACATATATTTAGATGTATGTTGAGTATATATAGATACATACTTCATCCAGACCTGCAGAGGAGAGCACCTCTGCAGAGAGACCTGGGAGCAATGTGCCCTCATGGCCAAGAAGGCCAATGGCACTCTGAGATGCATCAAGAAGAGTGTGGGCAGCAGGTCGAGGGAGGTTCTGTTCCCCTTTTGCTCTGCCCTGCTGAGGCCTCATCTGGAGTCCTGTGTCCTGTTCTCGGCTCCCCAGCTCAAGAGGGATAGAAAACTGCTGGACAGAGTCCAGCATAGGGACACCAAGATGATCAGAGGAGTGGAGCATCTTCCTTATGAGGAAAGGCTGCGGGAACTGGGGCTGTTCAGTCTGGAGGAGAACTCTGGGGGAATCTCATTAACATTTACAAATATCTACATGGTGGTGGTCAGCAGGTTGGGGCAGCACTTTTTTTCTGTTGTATCTAGTGACAGGATAAAGGGTAATGGGATGAAGCTGGAACACAAAAAGTTCCATAAGGAAAACTTCACTGTTCAGGTGAGGGAGCCCTGGCACAGGCTGCCCAGGGAGGGTGTGGAGTCTCCTTCTCTGAAGGTTTCCAAACCTGCCTGGATGGATTTCTGTGTGACCTTCTCCAGGTGGACCTGCTTTAGCAGGGAGGTTGGAGTATATGACCTCTAAATGTCCCTTCCAATCCCTACCATTCTATGATTCTACGACATTTAACTATGAATCCATACTACATTTATGGATCAGTTAGCAGACATTATTCTGTCAAATGATGGTCTCAGTGCAAAAGTAGAACTGTAGGAAATGGTGAGTTCTGCTCCCAGAGCAAAATGAGAGTTAGAAAAAATGGGGTAACTGCAAGAAGCCACCATGATGCACAATTTTGTTACTAATATATTGGTACAGAAATTTTCCTGAATGGCAAAGCAACTTTGCTGGCTATTTTTTCCTAATAATAAAATAACTTTTGAGACTAACTACCATTGATATGTAAACAAAATATTCCTACACTCATTTTCACAAACAAACAAACAAAAAAGTTAAAGCATAAGAGGGTGGAAGGGGAAAAGGGGAGTGTCTCTTATCACAGCATTATGGGCTCACTGTCTCAAAGTATGTATTGGGGGAACCCGATATTTTTACACCACCTCCCCCCTTCCCTTTTCCTCTTTATTTTAAGAAGAATTTTAATCAAACAGGGATTTTGTTTCAGAAACATAATTACAAAAAGCAGAGTTATCCAGTATTTCGCTGCCTGAATGAGCTGTTTAGGAAAAATCTTTTGATGAGTCGTGGCAACACGTGAGTTTCAACTGACAATAAACCTTATGTCATAAGGAAAAGATGATTTCTACTGTCACTCGATGACAAGACTTTCTAATATTAACTGTACTGGTGAGGAACAACCTTTAGTTACTGTTGACATGGTACTTGACCCAAACACGATGGATCCAAAACTGGTGTCTTACCTAATAACCTAAATTCCCTTTATTGACAAGGAATATGAAACACATCCGAGAAGTGTCTGGACCTGATCTCACTTTTCTGATCAAGGTTTCATTTTTCCCCAGACTCAGGGCCACACTTAGAATAAAAACCAGAGCACACAATGGGAAAAGTAACTATTTTTTTCCTTTTAATATAGATGTAGTACAGAATGTTTAATTACAGCAGGACAGTGCTTCCAGTTAAATAAAATTAAAAACCTTTCTTTTTCCCAAATATAAAATTACTAAATTAATGTCTTAAAAGAATAAGAATGTGGAAAAAGCATTAAATTATACCACCATTTACCACAGTAACCATGATCACCAATTACATATTCCATTGCTTTGGCAAAAAAGTTTGTTCCTTTTAATAACTGCATATAAACCTAACATAGCAAAGACTGTATACATCTTTATATTGCACTTATTTATATACAGGAATAAATGAGCTGTAAAGTCTGCATATAGTTGGAATGAGCAAATTTTCACAATAAACTAAAAGCAGAAGGATAAGAGCTGGTATGAGTATTAAAAAAATGCTTAGAAATGTCATACATTTATGTACAGACTGTATGGACTGTATTAACAAACAATATGTACATAACAATTTACTACTATTGATATTTTAGTATAACTCAGTGTTCATTAATACAGACCTTTGGTTGTATTTAGTTGTTTAATAAGACCTAAGCTCACACATTTCCAAAATGCAACAAGGTATAAAATAAAGCACAACGATTTGCCAAATGGTACAAAAACTACTATTGTCAGTTCCCTTAAACCCAGAAAACTAGTGTCTCTGTCTAGCCCCAAAATAGTTCTTGTACTTGGAATCAACCTCAATGTGCCATACACAAAAAGAACACCGGAATGTTACATATCTGCAAAATTACATCCCACAACACTTTGTAATGTGCAATTCAGTTTAGTAACACTTTCTAATGAAAAAGAGAAACTAACTTCAACTTTGTAATTTTCCAACAGGCAATTCTGCAATGACATTGTGAATACTTGCAAATGTTACCAGCAAGATTAGAAAATACATGTGTGTCTTCCTTACTCTAAAAGACTATTACCAGTAACTGCTATTTGCTAAGTGTGCTCAGACATTCGTAGGAATTATGCAGCTTGCACGTGCCCAACATTTAGCTTCGAAATCATCCTGAGTTTGCACACAACGAAGCAAATCCACAGACTTTAAAAAACAAAACAAACCAAACCACCCCAAAAAATCAAATGAACGTACTTTCCTTTACAAAACAATCATGCAACTGAAGAAGAACTGGGTATCCCATGAACTGTTGTGCTTGTCGGAGTCCCACTTATGGCGTTGAAAATGTGTAGCGAATTAGGCATAACACTGGCCTTCTCTTCAATTGGAGTAATCTTGAAATGGAAAACAAATGTTATGACACAAGCATTTATAAAAGCAGCTAACCAATTTCATTATGTACTGCTCATCCAATCAGTACTTTATAGTACTGCCTCAATTGCACAGAACTTCTTCCCCAAAAAGAATGTCATATTATCAGTTCTCCTAATGTACATATTACACTGTCCTGTCTAGAGAATGCTTGAATAACTTATCTCATTTCTTTTGTTAACTTTCAAAAAGAGTTTAACAAGGACAATAACCTTGCTTTCCCCCCCCCCTTTTTTTTGTTTTGTTTCCTTTTTTTTGACTTAGAGGTATGATTTGGACACTTCTTATCAAAAGCTATCGAAGCACCAAAAAGAAATCCTTCTTAACAACTACAAACTGATTCTAAGATTAGAAATACTGGGAAGAAAGGAATTACAGAAAGATTAAACAAACTAAGAGCAGAAGTAAAGAAAACTAATTACCATCCCATCTGATCACATTGGCAAGCAGCAGAGGAGAAAATAGAAAAATCTGTTAAAATTATCTTTCATACTTTTGTTCCAACTGTTTAAAATCCACACTATTGTAAGACAGCGTTCTAATGGCATTAGAAAAAAACATTGTGAGAATCTATTTTTCAAATACAACAATAGGCAGGCCCACAAAGATGACATTTTAAAAGATTTCAGTGAAGAGCCTTAGGGTTCTAAACCTCTTTTTAAAAAAAACCAACCCAACAACATAGCATGTTTTAATTATCTACAACTAATTACATTTATATAAAAACAGAGTTGTGGGCTAAGAGTATACATTAGTGCAGGGCCACCAAGATCATCAGGGGACTGGAGCATCTTATGAGGAAAGGCTGCGGGAACTGGGGCTGTTTAGTCTGGAAAAGAGGAAACTGAGGGGGAATCTCATTAATATTTACAAATATCTAAATGGTGGATGTCAGGAGGTTGGGGCAGCACTTTCTTATGTTGTTTCTAGCAACAGGACAAGGGGTAATGGGATGAAGCTGGAACACAAAAACTTCCATTTAAACATAAGAAAAAACTATTTCACTGTTCAGGTGAGGGAGCCCTGGCACAGGCTGCCCAGGGAGGGTGTGGAGTCTCCTTCTCTGGAGGTCTTCAAGACCTGCCTGGACACGTTCCTGTGTGACCTGATCTAGGTGAACCTGCTTCTGCAGTGGGACTGGACTAGATGAGTGGGACTGGACTGATGATCTCTAAAGGTCCCTTCCAACCCCTACCATTCTGTTATTCTATGATTCTATGATTACCACAGTCAGTGCTGTACTTTCATATACCCTTCACACTATATTATAGGTATCAGTTTTTTTGTCTGCTCTTTAGACAATGTAATTTATTCCTAAAATTTCAGGCATGACATACCTTTTCTTATCATCAATTTTTGGAAATTCATACACTTGAGTATTTAAACATGCATATCTTGCATTGAGTTTAGAGTATTTTTCCCGCCTCAAACTATCATTATATCCATTTAATTTTTCTTATACCATGAGAGGTTGGGACATCCCTTTTTTCTATTGTATCTAGCAACAGGACAAGGGGTAATGGGATGAAGCTGGAACACAAAAAGTTCCACTTAAATATAAGAAAAAACTATTTTATTATGAGGGTGAGGGAGCCCTGGCACAGGCTGCCCAGAGGGGTTGTGGAGGCTCCTTCCTTGGAAGTCTTCAAGACCCGCCTGGACATGTTCCTACATGACCTGATCTAGGTGACCCTGCTTCTGCAGGGAGGCTGGACTAGATGATCTCTAAAGGTTCCTTTCAACCCTACCATTCTATGATTCTATGAGAATATTAATCTTTCATTCACTACCCTTATCATTAAATTATTTGACTACAACATTTTCCTCTCTTTTCTGAAGGGGTCTTCTGTACGCTTGTCTAATCCTCTCATACACCACATTCAACTGTTTTCCTCTACATGCCTATCTGAAAGACACTGTTTTGTTTTGTCTTCTAAAAAAACAAAACAGTACATGGATCTGACAAAATGGTAGCACTCCCTACAAACTATAGTCTCTGTCATTGATGGTAGTAAATTTTTCCCCGTGATACTGTAACAAAAGAATAAGGGAATAGAAATAAAACCTATGCACTGGTATTTTTGTGCTTTGCCATAATTATATCACAGCACAGAGCTACTCGTAGCACACTACCTGAGAAAGCTGCATCGGGAAACAATGGAGAGTGAGAAAGCACGTGAAGTGAACTTTAGACACTTGATATATTTTTGAACAGAAAAAAACATACTATAAAAGTTTTGGATGCCATCTAAGAAAGGCTGGAATGAAGGCAAAGGTTTCTTAGCTAAACCTATGGATAAGGTGTTATACCCATAAGTGACTAGCTATTTAAGCAAGTATTTATTTGATATTAATAGAGCAATTTAGAGATATAAAAAATTAGTAAATGGGTAAAGTCATTGCACATCTAAAGGATAAAGTCCTGAAAAAAATCTGGAAGAGTAACAGAGTGTTTAAACGTGAGCTAGACTGAACACTTCAGGTAGGTCTCAAATTTGATTTTTCCTGTACAATTTCATTTATGAGTAAAGCATGCAGATTTTATAAGGATAAGAGAAATTCAGACCCTCTCTTTGTATCAAATAGTTATCCAGTCTAGGATGCATTGGCTCCTAGACTAAGAAGAGTTACTATTATGGTCATACATCTAAGGAAGTCTCATAGACATGTATTTGTAAGGTAAAATATTATCAGAAAACAAGTCTTGAGGGTTAAGAACTATGAGCCACTCTCTTGCTCTGGGAAAAGTTTAGACAAATAATGGTGGATGAAAGAAAAAGAACCTTAAGTTAAGCCCTTCTTTTCCTCCTGGAAAAAATATCCTTGCCTCTGAAGCTAGGAGATATTTCTACCACAGTTCCCAGATGCAATGTCCTACATCTCACTCCACAAGAGTTCTGGTTTTCCTTCTCCCATGTCTCCAGCTTGCCTGTAGTGGATTCTCCTCAAGAAAACATGTTGGAATACCTCCTGAAAGTTGTTTGACTCTGTTGCAAAAGTAAATGCTTATACCTCCAAAATCTAAAGAAAAAAACATTTGCAGATCAAATCCCCCTAAAGTTAACAAACTAAAATGAGCTTTTGGGATCACTGAATAGAGACCTCTGTAACTATACATATGAAGCATAAATGATACATATTCATGTCATTACATTTGTTTTATCTTTACTGTAGTTTTCCTCTCCTATAAAAAAAAAATCCCTCAAGCTGGTGCCAACCAGATTTACTTTCTTAATGAGGAAGACTTAATTCTGAAGATGAAGAAAGTCTTTGTGGAAAATTCACAAACAGAAAAAAAAATGAAGTTCCACAATTCCATGATATATTCTGACCAAAAACAGGAGAAAACCCAATCCTTTTGTGTAAAGCATTACAGACACTTTTCCTAGTGGGTTCACATTACAGCTACCTTCTCAATACTGGCATGTAGAATTTAATTTCAGCACATACTTGTTCATGCATTATTTCAGAAAGCTCTTTTGCCATTTCTCTGTAGTTGGCCTTCATTTCTTCCTGATATTCCAACTGATCTTCCTTTATAAGTCGTTCATTTACACCCAGAGCATGCCCACAAGCTTCAACAAATTGCCTGATTTAGATAAAAGTAATAAAAACCAAATCTCAATCAGCAATACAAAATCCAAAAGATTGATTAAAAATACCAGCTTATGTTTCAATGCAGCCAAAACACTATAAAAGCTTAAAGTTTTCAAATAAATTCTTATTATTGACAAAAAGACTTCCCCTCCCATCCCTTCCCCAACATACCTAAAAACTTCTTTTAGCAGCTTTACTTTATTGTCTGGATATCTTTTGGTATTTGTATCATCTAAGAAAGCTCTTGCATATGCCAATGGACCAGCATTAACCTAAAATGAACAAGAGTTACAAAATAAAGTCAGTTCTCCGACATACTGTCTTTGCAATAACAGGTACTACAAGTGTGCCATTATTTGCATTTCTTAGGAGAACACATTGACTTCAAAGAAGCTGGACTTATTAAGTAAGAAAACTGCTGGAGCTGCAACAGAAGAGCAGGAGAGATCTCTACAGCACATTGTGTAAACCTGTCCTGGCACAAAGAAACCATTTCAATGGTGTGGCAAAGTAACTGCTGACATTGCCAATTTGTCACCTGTATTTATGTAATTAGAGTGGCAAAATGACAAAAAAGAACTTAATCTACTACTGTTTGGTCTGCTTCTTTATGGAAGACACTCTTCCAAGTTGCAAATTTTGCAATAATTAGCAGAAATTGAATTGCACTATTATGGCAACTACATGGAAAGTGTTTTCAGCGATTTCTGACTCATTCTTTCATATGAACAGGAAGAGCTCCTCTTTTCTCATTCCAAATGGTAGCTGGACAGTTTCCTGAGTCTGGGACTTTGGTTTGATTTTTGTGAGGTCTTTTTTTTTCTCTTTCTTCAACATGACAAGAGTTGATTTCAGATGATTGTGTTTATTGTTCCTTTGATTTAAATCAGTTAAAAATAATAGAGCAGCACTTTTGTCATTGCGTTCTGAAGACTTTTAGCATAGGGTGTTGCAGTGGGTGGAGGTCAATGTCTTCTTTCCAGTAATAAAAGATAGGACATGAGGAAATAAATTCAAGTTGTGCCAGGGGAGGTTTAGATTGGAGATTGGGAAGAATGTTTTCACTGAGAGGGTTATTACAGTGTTGGAACAAGCTGCCCAGGGAGGTGGTGGAGTCACCATCCCTGGAGATATTCAAAAGACACATAGATGAGGTGCTGAGGGATATGGTTTGATTTAACGATGGGCCTGGCAGTGTGAGGTTAGTGGCTGGACTTGATCTTAAAGGTCTTTTCCAACTGTAATGATTCTATGATTGATATGTATATGCTACAACTGCTTTCTTTACCCTATTTTGGTGAATCTGATGGCTTCTTTACACATTCAGTTTTTGCTTGCCTTAGGCAAGATAAAATGTTGCACAATTTTCTGCTAATACGCTCCTTCTATATTTTAGCACTCCCTCTTCATCTCCATAGGGATCTTACCAAAATACGAAAGTAATACTGTCCATGTCAAACCTACTATGAGCAGCTCTAAGGCTAAGTGAAATATGCTCATTCCTCCTTACATGCCAAGTCACTATTTTATAGTATTATCAGCTTTACACCAAAACCTAGTGGGGTTCAGAACACCATAGACACTAGAGATGAATCTTAATACTTCCATGTAATAAAATTAAGAACAATTCATTATTAATAAAATAAGTGTAACTGTCCATGAGGAGTGTTTTTATTAAACATTTTTATTGCTTTTCCTATTCTGGAAATAACTGCAAACAGTGATCATATTTCTAATTTAGGATATTCTTAAATACAAAGAATAGAAACTAATGACAAGATGCTACTTACATAATTTTTCAGCGAGAGAAGCAAGAGAAATAGCTGAATGGCAAAAGATGTTGTCTTACCTGAACACTGACACTTCCTTGTAGCTTCAGCTGCAATTTGATCATATCTACTTCAGCTGAAGAGCAAAGCTGCCTAAGTTCTGCAACTTTTTTACTCATCTCATCAATGGCTACTTCAATTGGGTTTAAATCAGTGTGGTGCTGGTACATTACAGGAATGCGCTTTTTCACATATGGGAAACAATGTATAGCTGTGGATAGAAGTTGAACACAGTCAGAAAAGGGTTATTGAATATATGTTTTGATAGAATTTTATGCTAAAATCTCATTTTGACATAATTAATTGCCCAATTTAATAACATGTAATGTAATTAGAAATATTGCCAAATGTACAGGGAAATGAAATATTGACAATTCAAATATACATAGCTTTACATATACTGCAAAGAAAGATCATTGTCATTGCTGCTACTAACAATACCCAAGAAAAAAAAAACACTGGAACTTAATTCACATGAGAAGTATAAAAATAATTGCTTATCATACCCATTTCTCAAAGAAGAGAAGAATCAAAACTAGCAAAGCTGTATTTTCTATTTACTCACAAGTGCTAGGCATGGATAGTTAACCTTATAAAGTCTTTTATTTCAGTTGTTTTTATCACTATATTAGGACAGTGATGTAGAAGCTCACACTCAAGAGACAAAACACGAAATAAGTCATTTTAAGAGCAAGGAATGCTAGTCTCCAGATTCACAATTCTAAAGATTAAAGTAAAAAAGCCTCACAAATTATTTGAGGATTATCCCTTGAAGAAGCCAATTTGAAAAAAACTAGTTCAGTCTAAAAACATGAAAAGAATTTTAGCTGATAGCTATTATAAGGACTTCAAGTGAAATGGAACAACCCACACCAAACAGAATGGGACCATTTGAACTAATGCTTCCAGTCAAAGCACAACTCGCTATTTCATAAATTCATATTTACATGTTATTTAGATGTGCATTTGTAAGTGTTCGCATATCAGTTTTTAAAGTATTATTTTCAAGTATACACCAATTTTAGAAGGCTCTTTTGTCTACAAATATTTTGATATGCTTTGCAGTTCTTGTGACTTCCAACAGTCATGTGTGAAATCTTCCAAAGGACTTCTGACAAAATACAAGGTATAGAAAAACCTAGTCTCAAGAACACTGTACAAGAAACAAAAGAATAATTTTCTTGTAAAAGGATTTCCAGTCAACCAGTACCTGTCAAAATGGTCCGTCGCTTACACTGTTCTTCTACCCCTCCTTGTCTTTTACCACCTTGAGTAAAAGGCATCTCAAACATGAAGCGACGAATGTTGTGAGTCCTTTCAAAGTCTGTTTTTCTTTCTTGCAACTCTTTTTCTTCAAAGTATGGAATTACATGTGTAACTTGAATATATGCATATTTTGAATCTAAATCCTTAGGATTTACCTTAAAAATACAACAAAAAAAATCAAATAGCTATATTGTGAATAAAATGGATGTAACTGTAGTCACACAACTTACAGAAATTACATTTGGTCTATTGAAATTTAAATTACTGAAAACACAGGAAATGTTAATGCTCTCACATAGCTTCTCTGCATTCAGTTGCTAACTATTAGGAAGATAATACAGATAGATACATTACAAGATGATGTGGGGGGTTTTTTGGTTTTGCTTTGGGGGATTTTTTTTTGTGGTTTGTTTTTTTATTTTCAAAAACTCATTATCAATAATTGCTGTATGCAGAACTGCAGACATAAACATAACACAGAGTTATACTCATGGTTAACACTGGAAAGCACAGAGACAGAAAACCCAGAAACAAATGTCTGTCTGCCAAGACAGACCACACAATAGTGGACTGGAAAACAAAACTTGCTAGTGATTAAAAAACTTAGTTATGAAAAGTAAAACAGTACATTGTAAATAGTTCAGATACCACCCTCAGAAGACACTCCTTCCAACATGTCAGTCTCAACTCTGACACGCTATGAGGGTGCCACAGAATATACTGGTAAGAGCAGGGGAAGGCTTCATTATGCAGTTCAGTCTATTTCTAGAACTGGATGAGTTAGAGCCTCATGGACTGGCAGATCTTGTAATCTGGTGAAAGCAGTAATTAGTCTCCAGTACCAATAGATAAGGCCTCCTAAGTCTTTGCCAAATGGTTCCTAAATCCACCAAGGAGACTTTTTTTGTGTTCCCAGTTCCCCCAATCACAGGATAAAGAAGGTAACCCTAAACCTGCGCCTCTTTCTAAAGGTTGTTGTCCACCATTTTAGTCCTATATAAAACATTCATGTTATCTCTGCCAGTCTCCGAGCAAATTCCCTTCTATAAAACTAAGTGGGAAAAACAACAGTGCAAATACACATATGAAATCACCACATAAGTCTTGGAGCAAACAGAGATAAGGTCTCCTTGCTGTTTTCCATTTTTATTGAAATATGCTCCTTATTTTTTTTCCCCCCTCTAACTCTGTCGGAGGTTATTGGGCTCGAACTTAAGCAGAAATTTATACAGTTCTTCTGATATAGCTGATAAAATGTGTTCCCTACAAATGCTGACAAATGTGCATTATATTTGAAGAATTCAGGAAAGTACACTGGAAGAGGTGTGAAAAAACTGAGACTACAATATAAAGCTCTTGCCTAAGTCTCCTTGTCTTTATAAGGTTCCAAGTACAGAACTTTGTGATCTTACTGGTAGAATCAAGGGTCAGAAGAGATAGGAAATTCACCACGAACTCTGAAGACAAACCCAAGTTAAAAACTGGTTGAGGAAGGGAACAAAAGGAGTGCAGAGAAGCATCTAGGGCAGTATGTGTTCTTCTCAGCATACTGTAGCAATCTTCAGTTCACCAGTTTTGGAGCCTTTGATTACAAGTGAGGGCACTTCCCATGACAAAGCTAGATTTAATCGGATGACTTCATGTAAGCATTTCTTTTTAATAGTTTAACCATTTACAAAGTTGAACAGGCTCAGTCACACACACAGGGAAAGGATAACAAGCACAATTGATACAGAATTATGTTATTTACACATGGTACTCTTTTCAGACATGGGATTTGTTTCCTACTTCAGAAAAAAAGTCTGGACTCTGTTCTTAAGTTGCAGAAAGGGAAGAATTACTGTGCATGAACTGGCAGGAAATATAGCTAAAGATAACACAAGATATGATCATAAGCCAAAATTTTTTCCTAAGAAACAATTATTATTTTGAGTGGTAACATTACGGAAAGTAAGCTTTTTGTTTGTCCTTAAAGGCAAACAGTAGGAGAGGATATTTCGTTCATGTCCTTCAACCAGCAGAGTTTCTAGACACTTATGTGTCACGTATGAGTAACAGACAGTGATCCCACAGTATTTCAAGTGTATTAGTGGAAAAAAAGAAAGTTAGACTTTTTTAGAAAGAATAAAGATCATACTTTGCCAGAATCCTGAATCATTTTGACATTTTCAGATCCAAATTTGTCAGAGTAGAGTTTTTGGAGTCTTTGGGAAATTTCTGAAAGAGGTGTGAGTTTAGGTTCTTTATAGATATATTCTTTTCCATCTTCATCCTCAAAGAAGCCCTGTAAAAAAACCAAAGTAATAAAAATCTTGGGAAAAAACACACATAGGGCAATGATTCAGATGAACATAATGTGTGTGGTTCAAAGCAAATAGAAACATTTAACAATGGGATTCAAGCAAACGTAAACAAAGAGAAATTAAAATCTAAGTAAAAAAGGTTTCTTAAGAGAATAAAACACCCCCCGAAAAATGTAATTATCTATTACACAATGAGAGAAAGATAATGGAAACACACAGTCAAAATTGTAAAAGTTTGTTGTAATTCTATGGTGTGCCAAGCCTTTGAGATATCTTTCTGTTCACTTTTATTCAAAAGTGAACTTTCAGCACTGTTTCACTTGCCAAAACAGAAATCTCATTGTCCAGTGGGACTATTCAATTCACAAGTGAATATTTTGGCAATAATTTACACAGCAATAATATTAAAAACTTATATAGGTAGCAATATAATTAATTACAGAAAAGGAACATTTATCATATGAAATGATCCTAATTTTTATATTGTACTATATTGTTCTATAGTTCCTTATTTTTATCACATAAAACATTGGTTTTTAAGCCATAACTAAATGCAAAATGCAGGGAAAGTGAAACAGGTCCTTGGTTTAAAACAACAAGCCACATCTGAGTTTATGTTTGAAACCATAAAACAAATATTTTTGTCATAAACGAAACAGACAAAATCGAAAAGCACAACATATCATGTATAAACACAGGCTAGATTGACAAAAATACCCACATCAAACTAAAGTGAAATGCAGTAGTTTTTACTGCATTGCTTGCTTTGTAAGCGCTTACTGTAATTACCTCAACATCTGTTTCACTGTCTGTAAACTGGTATTGCTATAAAGTTGTAAGAGACAACAGAATACATGTAAAGTTATACTGCTCAGAGGATTTTACAATTCTCCATGCGCAGCTGAACAACTAGCAACTTGGCTATGCATGTAGAGAGTGTATTACTTGATACTGCGTGATACCAGACTGATACAGATGCATTCTAGACATACATTAGAGGATGTGAAGCTCTCCAATACGCGGCCGGAACTTTTGCTCGAAGCATGCAATACCGATGCATAGAAAAAGAGTGTTTTGTTCTCTAGATGGAACTTAAAGCCATTTTTTTTTTCAATTGCAATGGCTATTAATGCATACCAATCTAAGAAGCAGCCTTGCAAACCACACTGTAGCACTACAGACATTAAGTCAATACATGGCTAAGAACTGATGTTATAGAAAACTTACCGCTGCCTTAAGGTAGTAAATAAAAGAAGAAGGAAAAAAAAAAAGAAGCAAAAAAATTTACTGAGGAAAATAAGGAAAAATTGTATTGGAACTGGTAAATGTTTTAAACTAAATTATTGATGGTGTTTAATTATTTCATTCAGACCACATTTCTTGTGCTTTTTATGTCATGATATCAATAGAACTAAAGAACTACAGTACATTTTGTAAAATAAATTCAGCGTTTTCTCAGTGCATAGAGCAGACAAATACAGGTTAAATAATGCTCACCTGTCCAAAGAATGCTACCCTGAAATAAGTTCCCAGCAGTCTCTTGCCTGTATGCATAACTTCTGTTACTTTACTGTATGCTCGATGAAGAGTGTCATATAAATGAGCAAGCCTCTAAAAATAAGAAAAAATAATCATGGGGTAAAAGAATAAGGTAGAATTTTGCTTTTTTAAAACAACAGTGAATTACATCCTTCTAATTAGTAACTAAAACAATTATTTGAACAGTACTAATAAGTTTAGGATGAGGAGCTGCTGCCAAGGGTTCAGCACAGGGCCAGAAAGATGATGGAGTGGAGCATCTCCCTTCTGATGAAAGGCTGAGGGAGCTGGGGCTCTTTAGCTTGGAGGAGACTGAGGGGTGACCTCCTTAATGTTTACAAGTATGTAAAGGGCGAGTGTCGGAAGGATGGAGCCAGGCTGTTCTCAGTGATGTCCAATGATAGGACAAAGGGCAATGGGTATAAGCTGGAACGTAAGAGGTTCCAAAGAAATACAAGGAAGAATTTCTTCACTGTGAGAGTGACATAGCACTGGAACAGGCTGCCCAGATGGTTGTGGAGTCTCCTTCTCTGGAGACATTCAAAACCCACCTGGAAGAGTTCCTGTGTGACCTACTCTAGGTGATCTTGCTCTGGCAGGGGGGTTGGACTAGATGATCTCAAAAAGTCCCTTCCAGCCCTTGAGATTCAGTGATTCTGTGATGGACTTTCATTTATTTGTATTTAATTAAAACATGTACAATTATTTAAGGTTAAAACAAAAATAAAATCAGCACATTTATATTTCAGGTACAATCTGAATATCCTTGTTCTGTTATGTGCAATGTGTCATGCAGTTAGGCTAGAAATAATAGGATTTTTTTCCTGCTGAAGTTCACTTATGACCGATTTCATACCTCAAAATCTCTCCGTTTTTCATAAATGGGAATGATAAGTTTATATATGTCAGCAATGAGTTCATAACGTTCTGCCTTCCAGAGTCCATCAGCACACTGCTCCAACAATTCCATCAGCACATCCTAGATTTGGATACACATTTGAAAAAGTAAAACAACTTAGTACTCATGAAAAACATCTAAGTTCTTCCTCACAAAAAGGGTGACCCTGCCTCCCAAAAAATTACCTACATAATAAACCAGAATGGTTTATTCTTTTATACTTGTACTCTTCTATTTACCATGAATAGTATTTTTCTTTTACATATTCCTGACCTCTTAAGTCACTTGTGTGAGAACCCAAACTTATCTTACCTTGTTAAAATGTTCTTTCGAAGTGCTGCTTCCATGGGGTTTAGTTTTGGGTTTTTTTTAAAAAACATTATTTTACAAAAGCAGCTCTACAAACACCTGACTGTAATACTACTGAAGGAAGCTATCACATAAATTACATAAACTACAGAAAAGATAAAGTACAAAAATCTGTACTCAGAAGTAATTATTAAGATACAACAGATGAATTTGGTATACTTGGCCCAGAATCAAGAGACACATAACAACAGTCAGAGAAGCTGAGGAATCCTGAAGTGTCTAAATAGGGTGACAAGTGAGCAACCACCCTGGCTTTGTTGGGTTTGATCTTAACATTCTGGTAGCAAAAGGATAGTTATCTGAGATAAAATAAAACTATGCTTGCACGTATATGAAAATAGAAGCATATATTTTTAAATTACAGCAGTCAAATCATAACTATGAAGTCCATTCCTTTGGGTTGTCAAAACACTTTCTTTTCAATTAATTTAATTTCTACTTCAGTAATCATAAGAAAACTTAGATAACATGGCTTTGTTCTATTTCTCATAAATTCAAAATCACCTGGCTAACCGTATTAACTAAATTATAACAAACAATGTTACAGATATTATGGAACGGCTTTTAGCTCCTGTGATGCAACTGTCATGTATTTGGTCACAGCTTTAGTGTGACAGAACCACTCTGAAGAAGCCCATTTCTTGTTCACACACACTAACACACTTCTTCTGACAAACATGTCTGGAGCTCCAGGAAACTCCGGAAGAATCCAAGTCTGAGGCAGAAGTATCAGAAAACATGACATTTCTACTTCTTTAGATCCTCTGGTACCACTCCTGCATCGTATTAGTGAAGCCAGAAGCTAGAAATCCTTAGAAGGTATCCAATGCTACTCTATTCCTCTACTGTCCTTGGTAGAGAACTGAGATGGCATAAAGACATCACTAATGAAGACTGAAAGCAAACAAAGACTGATAAATGTTACCCTTATCCACATGCTGCATTGGTCCCTCAAACATCTTGTCCTTTCCTCCAGTCACTAGGAGGTTGTATAGGCTGCCCAGTGTCTCCATCCTCAGCAAACAGGTGGTGAGGACTGAAAGACCAGCGTCATTGCTGGACCACAAGTGCTATACGCCACCACTCTTTTATGACAGCAACCTTAACTTGGACACCGGAGGGCAGCCCAATACAGCAAAGCAGTAACATGGGACAAAATATCAAGAATATAAACTCCACATGGGAGAGCTCATAGAAGGAAGAGAACACAGTGTTTCTGGGCCATCTGTCTCAAAGAGGTTTTATTCCATATATCCAATCAGAGTTCTACTTGCAACCCATGAGGGCAGCCTCTTTCTTATTGTGCACCTCTCAGAAGAGTCCGGCTCTTCCCCATACCACTTTAGTATTTGGAATTCTTGCACTTTGTTGATATCTCCCCTGACTTTGCTGAGGCAGCCATGGGCACAAGATTACCGACGGGGTGCCATAAATCCCAAGTAGAAGAGGGAAAACCCATTTCTCTTCACTTTTTGGTTCTATGCCCTTTCTAATACAACACAGCATGCAGTTGGCCTTTGTTGCCACAAGGCTACACCACTGATTCCCACTCAACCTCTTCTTCCCTAGAACTGCAAGTCTTTTCTGCAGCTCTGCTGCCCAGCCAGTCCATCCCCAGCCTGTGCTGAGACATTGGTTGATTTTTTTCACAAATGCAAGACCTGGTACTTCTTTTTGTAGAATTCTGAGAGGCTTCTGTGGTCCTTCAGTTTGAGGTTCTTCTAAAGGGCAGCCCTGCCCTCCCAGCATATCAGTCACTCTCCGTCCATTTAGTTTCATCCACAAACTTGATATACCATATTCCATGACCTAGATTGCTAACGATGATGTCACCTTGAGCATCCCTGAAGAGTATCAGCCTTCATCATCATATTTAAAGCATCTGCTGTGTTTGGGTGACTATTTCTGATAATTTCATAAAGTGCTTGAACACACTCTGCATGTTGATTGCTTACAAGAGTTATCATATCATCTGAGATATGAAGCCCTTTCATTCACTAGGCTACAAGTTAGAATAATTCCTCTCACAGGAGGTCACAGCTTACAAGAGATCATGAAGACAAAAAAAAAAGAAAAGAAAAATGAAAGTGCAGATTGACTTAATATCTGTGTTGGAACTGTTTTCTGGCAGAGTATATTTTGGAAAGAAACCCACAAAACTGTATGAAATTGTTTCCAACCTTAATCTGCGTGGAATCTGGCACCTGCCACAGGCTTGTGAGCCATAGCTCTGATCTCTCACAGATGGTGAGCTTTCAGCGAAGTCTAGCATGGAAAGGATATAAGGTTCCAGGATTTCACTTTCCCATTTCTGACACTCGAAAGATATTTAGTTCTGCAAGAAGAATATGAATTCTACTCCTGAACAGCTGCCTGGGTAAAGAGCTCTTTTAATGAAATGCACACAGTAACTTTGTTAAAAGAAACAAAATTTTGGTTTTTTTCAACTGGCTGGTTAAAGAAATGAGTCAAGGTAATCCCTAAGCTGAGAGAGAATTCTTTTAAAATAAGAATGAAATTGAGAATTTTAAATTTTTCCATTTTTCAAATGAGAAACTACATAAAGTCTTAAGACAAATTCCATTTAGTTAGGAAGACTTTTTATAAACTGGAGCATATAAAAGATGTTTTGCTCCTTTTAGAAACATGAAAGTCTGAGTCAGACTCAGAGTCTCCCCGACTCTCCATCTTTGTAATTACTCTTTTGAAGACTTAACTGTAAAAGAACTAACTTGCAGGGAAATCCTGTATGTTAAGGAAGAAATTCCATGTGACTTGTTATCACCTATAGGAAGAATTCCCACCAGAGTATCCTTTTAAAGCTCAGTAGTGGTAAAGTGCAGTGTGGAAGATATGTTTCTGATTTCTGTACCCAATTGATCTGTCATATGATTTTTTTCTTAGACTGATACAGTTTTACTTACAAGAGAACACATGAAAAAACACTCCATATATGAATGTTCCTATTTATGAAGAAAAGACTACCTGTTTTAAAGTACTTTTGAAATCTTAATTTAATCTCCTAGTAATCTTAATTTAGCCATGATTTTTTTTTTTGTCTACCAAAACCAAACCTGTCTTTTCTATTATTACTTTTCCTGGGGTGAACTATAAGAATTTATCTGAAAACCAATATTTTTACCAATGTTTAATCAGTTAAAGTGCTACATGGTTAAGTAGGATTCAGCAACCCAGAAAAAGCAGTATATTCTTTTTGCAAGGATTGACTAATGAGAAAAAGAATAAAGAGAATTCAAAAACCACAAAACAATTTAGCTCTGCAAATGGTTTGTCAGGTAGACACTAATAAGAATTTCTAACAAAAATTTCCATCACCAGTGGTCACTAGAAACCAACTCTTGGCTCCCTTAGAGCAACTTACATTTTGCTTGGAGTAACGTGTTAAATTCCATGTTGGATCAGAAGAATCAGTGATTTAAAGAATATAGCACATTAAAAAAAAAAGGCAATTTGCACTATAATTTCAAGTAATTCCAACTCCTGCCTCCCCAGAAAAAGGCAAGACAACAATTTTTGTCTTAAAACTATAAAGCAAAGCAATATCAGAAATTAAGAGTAAAACACAGGTACCAGAGGCCTAAACCCATGCTTAAACCAATTAATCTTACACCTATTCCTCCTAAATCTGTAAAGATAGCCACAATTTGCAGTCAAATAATTTTGTCATATATCTTTGCCATATCCAAGCCAAAACAGAAAATATTTTTTTTTTTTTTGTTTTGCCATTACAATCATACACATTCCAGGAATTTTTCCAACACAGCTACCACAAGTAGTAGTCTGCCCCTTTTTTCCCCCATCTATAGTGGCAAATACATCGTGTAGATGTAGCTGTCCATGAGCAAGATTACAAATAACCTTTTCATATGGTCATCTGAATAGTAAAAGTTACTGTAGAGCCAGTAGAGGTGGATCAGCAAAGACACGTGGAGTGAAAGTTAAGCCAGAAAAACTGCCAGCATTGATGCAAGTCTGATGTCAGTAAAACCATTTCCCTCGTTACAGCGTATTTGTTTAGAGACGTTGTAAACCAGCAAAAACCAGGGAATATTTTCACAACTGCTGATGTAGTAACAATCTAAATCAAAGTCAGTTTAGAAAAAAACCCAGGTCTTGTTAACTTTAATAAACAAGCCATATTAGTGTTCATGTGGTCAACTAGATTAAAAGCTTACTTTTATTCCAACAGCGGTGATGCGTTGATGTGCTAGTGCTTGATTTATAGTATACTTGTATTCTAAATTCTCAAAAACTCTGAAGGATCACAGAATTCTTTTATTTCAGTTTTGGGATAAGAATAGCAGCTAAGAAAACAATTATAATACCCATCAGTCAGCCCCTGGATTGAAGCACAAACCTTGAAAAAACAAACAGCACATCAACTCTAACACTCTTACATTTACTTACTTCATTGAAGTGAACATCTTGCATTCCAACATCCTCCATCATTGAAGCCTCTTCATCTATATTAGGCGTGATTACTCTGAAAGCTGTACAACCTTGCCTAAACATCCCTGTCATTGAAAAAGAAAAATAGAAGCCATATTTAAATGTACTTAACACCAAATCAATCAATCAATCAATCCAGCCTCACACTGAATGATTAACATACTACTCTTCACATTACTGTGTAAGTACAAATAGGTTTTAAAAACCCACAAATGTTAATATCTTGACTCCTGCTCTGGCAAGGAGGTTGGACTAGATGATCTTTCGAGGTCTCTTCCAACCCTTAAGATTCTGTGATTCTCATCTAGAAAAAAAAACAGCGTCTGAATCTTCCTATTTTATCTTAAACCTGTGTCTAATCTACCCCATGCTAAGGCCAAGGTTATCAAGGTAACTTTTACAGTATTTAAACTGGCATGAAATCACACTGAAGCTGTGTATATGAACAGGCTCTGGCTTATAAGCTTCTCCAGTCTGAATATGAATGAACTGACATCAACCGTACAATATGATCAAAGGATGGCAAATCAGATTATTGAGCTGTAGCTACAGGAAGTCAGTCTAAAAGCAAGAAAAAAAAATCCCAAACAGCAATCTAACTTCCTTTACTGAACTATGTATTTAGCAAAAATGGGGTTTAGAATGTACTAACACAAAACCTACCTCTTTCACCTGTTCTCTTTAGCTTTTTCTTATTACATTAGATTGTTGAATTAAGAAATCAGGATTTTTAGAAAAAAATACTAAAACTTCAAGAGCAATCAGTAAATACTACACGTGGACTTGCACACATTTATTTCACAGCTCATTCCTACAAAGATTCTTTCGGCTCAGGTGGGAGTCTGACCACCACAGGTTTTATTGAATGATAGTCTCAAATCCCTGGTTTTGTTTTGCTTCAGGAAATACCACAGGTAGGAGTTTGACTCCTATATTACTGAGAGGAAATAACTTTCATTTGGAGGTAGGCAAATATAGCAGACCACTCAAAGAAATCACAAATGAATATAGATTATCACAAGTTATCAGTTAGTTGTATCAGGCTTCCAAGAGGACACAGCAACTTTGACAAGCATTTTAGTTTCAGATTTGGTCTCAGAAAAGCTTCTGAAATCGTTGGGGGTGAGAGGATAGCCTGTACACTACACAGATATCTGTCAAGAGGCACAAAGAACAGAGAAAAGGCATCTTGTAGACCCATGACTTTGCTTCACTTTGAACTGTCATGCAGAGGCAAAACTAAAAAGCTGCAAAGATCAATTTGTCTGCTGACAAAACCCAAAATATAAGCTCAACATCATAATCCAGAGATCTATTTTTTAAAAAATAAAAGCCATATAATATTTTATTTTCTAAAATCCTTAACTAAGAACTCTTCTGATCTTATAGATGACAGTTTTCTACCCTGTCTCAAGGGTCATGAGAAACCTGCTTTTACAGACAGCTGCTAGCACAGAACATCAAGACAAGTGAAGCACTCTGAGCACTATTATTGTTGACTCAGCATCTGAACATTTGTATGAATTCATTTTGGCTTCTCTGGGAAAGCTATATATGCAGTGAGAGATTATTTGCTGAAAAAGTATATTCACTGATAAGTTTGCTTTAAAAAGGGTTTGACTCCAGTTATTAGCAGCTCTGGTATAAAATCAATTTTTTTCCTTTCCTAAAAATTCTACTTTACCTTCATCTGAAATGCTGCTCCTTAGATATGCAAGTATGCTCTTGAATATGTAAGTTACCTGGTTAGGTCAGAATTTTTTCCTCAGTGAACACTGAAAGACCTGCAAGTTCCTCAGGGAAACTTGCTTTTCCTAAACTATGATGAAAAAAACTGACAAACATTAAAGTAAGGTTTCAAAATCATACCTTTTCGTGTGAGATATTCTGCAACCAGTGCTGCTACATGGACATAGCACATTGCTGCCTAAAACAAAAATAGTAACAATCTTAAAAATTACAATTATGATTGCACTACTGAAAACAAGGTATATCATCAAAAGAGCCCTAGCCTGAGATAATTTTTTTGGTTTTCCTTTTTGCTGCTTAGCAACAGATGTCCTATGACTAGTATAAGAAATCTCCACCTCATTTTTGCAAAACAATAACTGTGCAAGAGCATTCACTTCTTTACCACAGCATTGTGTAGCATGGACAACCATACATAATCTCAGAGTGACTATGGGTCATAAATGAGAAGGTAGGAACATCATGCTAAAATAAAAACAGGAAAATTACTTTTAGGGATGTATTTTAAGTGTTACATGAAACAAGAGAGCTATTAATTATTCTGCTCAAAGGAGACAGTAGTCTTCAAATATCAGAGATGTTTTACAAAGTTGACACTGATCACTTTTTTCCACAGGAAAGACAAAAGAATAGATTCAAGAGTTTTACTAAAAAGGTTTAGGATTATAGTAAATCATTATTCTAACTGTAATTCTCAACCGAAGTTTACATACAGAAGCTGCAGAATCTCAAGACACTGGAGGAAAAAAGGTCAGTGTCAGTAATTCTCACTAATTCATGTTTTGTATGGGGTTGGGCTTAGTGATGTTCAGAGGTCCTCATCTAGTTGTACAAAGTTTCTAAGTTTTTAAATAAAAAATTAACAACAGGCCTGAAAAAGACTAAAGGATCTTGTCTTCTGAGATAGCTGAAGTAGTTTCCTTCAAAATAGAAGCTAATAACAAAGTTCTGTTTACATTTTCTGTGTAGCTATCATATAGAAGAAAATAATTCTTGTACTGAGATATGAATAAGTAAGACAGCAGCTACTATTTCTTGGAGATATTTACTTGCTTATAGGATGCTAAGTTTAACAGACATGCTTATGAAAATCAATGAAGTCACACAATGTGATTTACTTTCAGATGGAACAAACATCCAGAAAGACACAAAATTAATTCTGTATGCTGATAAAGTACTTACATCAACACACATAAAAATCCTCACTCTCAACTCTCTTTTTTGCTAGAATTAAATATGTTAATAACACGGTGAAATAGGATAGCTTTCATTTTTCAAACGAGAATTTTCAAATTGTCCATTTTAAGAACATGAAGAATCTTTTAGAAAGTAGCCTGGAATAGAATCAAACTAATTTGGTGAAGGGAACTGGAAATGAAGTGTTTTAGCAAGTGATAACAAAGATATATTTTAAAGTAGAAGGTCTGTGTCTTCTATCATTTGCAGAGAACATTCCTGGCTCAGTAGTGTGTCAGCTACAGTAGCTAAACATACACTTTACATTAGCAATTAGAAACTATTAACAGACATACCTGAGTAAGATAAAAATATCAGCCATTGAAAGTAATCTACTAATAATTCAAAATTAATAAAAATGCTTGTTATATGAACATGCTAGCAACTACCTATAGTATATTACATTTCAGGAAAGATAAGCTTAAGCTTATGATGAAGCTAAAACTAGTCTGATTTTTTTTTTCTCTTACCTCAGAAAGATCTCCATTTTTAACATGGATCCTTGCCATGCTGTCCAACCACGTCTTCCTTAGTTCAGGTGTACTAGCGTAAGACTTTGCCAAACTGTACTGGAGGTCTACAAGCATTTCCGGATCATTCTCATGTTCCTTCATCTGAGCTGTAGCCATCAGTACTGTACGAATCCGTTTTGTTAAATCCTTCACGTCAGAAGAAAATGTAGTGTGCTAAAACACGGAAAAGTTAGGTTAATTACTATCTTTTTTCTGTTCTTTGCATAATAAAAAGTTGAAATGTAATTACAAAAGATGCTATAATAAAAGAGTTTTCAAGCATCCTTCTACAGTAGAATAAAAAAGAAGAATAAAACCAGACCTTTATAATCCTGTCATTATTGGCACAATTATTGATGATGGAAAGAGACTGCTGAAATCTTGTTCCTCCAATTCCAACAACATCAGCAATTAACTGGCTTACTGAAATAATGACCTTGACAGAAACAAATGTCTTATTAGTGCATATTTCATGAAATACTCTTGAGATATACTTATCAAGCAATTACAAAGGAAGTTGTGTTCTTTTTAATTGAAAGATTATTCCTTTAAGTAAAATTATGTTTGGGGTTTTTTTTTCAAAGGACATCCCTCTTATCTATAGTAGCTAGTAACGGGACAAAGGATAATGGGACGAAGCTTCAACACAAAAAGTTCCACTTAAACACAAGAAAAAAACTATTTCACTGTTCAGGTGAGGGAGCCCTGGCACAGGCTGCCCAGAGGGGTTGTGGAGTCTCTTTCCTTGGAGGTCTTCAAGACCCACCTGGACATGTTCCTATGCAATCTGATCTAGGTGAACCTGCTTAGGCAGGGGGGTTGGACTAGATGATCTCTAGAGGTCCCTTCCAACCCCTACCATTCTATGACTCTATGATTCTACTTGTACAACAATTTATGCAAGAAAAAACAGGCTTGTGAAGTTTAGTGCATACGCATCCTCTGCTCTAAAGACTGATTGCTAGAAGAACTAGCCAGAGGTCATAAAAGTAGTAAACTATCCTTCTTAGTGTTGTCAGAACACACTGTTTTCTATATATTTGTTTTGTTTTAGACTTCTATATGCTTGTTGTTGCATTCTTTTCTTCTCCAAATGCAACAGAGTATGCTATTTAACAATCAAAGTAACATCTACAAAACATTACGTTTGCTACTGACATATAAAAATTTCTTATTTCCTATGAAATAGGGCCATTTAATTGTTTCTAAGTATTTCCTTGTACTGAATACACTTTTATTTCCACTTTCTTCCTCTTGGAATAGTACCACCCTTGCCTGAACCCTAAATAATTTCTTTTATGTCTTTATCTGACAAGACTTTGCACATTGGTATGCAACTATGCGTCTACAAATACAATACTTAAAACAACAAAGAATAAATAAAGTATACTAACTTGCAGATGTGTCCTAACGAAAGACTTCTTTCCTGTGTAATCAAAATTATTTCTCATTAAGAAGTACAACAACTGTGAAGCTTCAGTGCGAATTGAACTCAGCTTGGAATTACAATACTTGAGAATTTCATAGCACAATGCAGAACACATATCAGCTCTACCTTCAAAAAATGTAGAAGGAAACTGAGGAAAAAGTAGAAAAGAAAGAAGTTATTAATTAAAAATAGCTTCAGTTCTTGATAAAATAAGCATGTCAGGAAAAATACAAATACAACAGCCTTCCCAAACTGTGGAAAAAACAGATGTAGCAGCACGTGACACAAACTGATTTTTGCAGAAATTCGAAGGAAAAGTATTCGCCACAGCTGGGATCAGATCAGTTACTTTCCAGTTATTATTTCTTCTTCACAAATTTTAATTTAGGATTTTAGTTCTTAACTTTTTACATTATCAGCTGAAGAATTGGATAAGTGCTTGAAGATTAATATTGTTAAACTTCTTACCTTATAAATAAGTGCCCTTAAAGCAATGAAGACGTTTTTCAATGCTGTTTCAGACTGGTTCTTTTGAAGGAAGCAGAGGTATACATCAAACACTTTCTTCATCAGTGGATTATGCCCGTGATCAGTCAGTAGTTGATTCTTCAAAATGATAGTGAGAATTTAGGAGTTGTGTACAATGACATATTCATACCATTAAAAAAAGAGCTGCATAGTATTAGCAAAACATTTAATAATATGAACATATCTAAATTTAATTAGACATTTCTAATGATTGATCTTGTTTATAAAGAAATTGGTGGCTTCTGAATAAACTTATAGGACACAACTGTTTCCAACAGCTGTGTATGAAATCAATTTCTATTAACAGTTCTTTGAGAGGGAAATTCAAAGTATTAGCACATTTTGGTTACACTGGCTTTAGCTGCTCAGATAATGGAACTTCCTCACAGTAGCACCTCCTATTACAATGCTCTCAAAAACACTCCTCCCAAATCAAACTCCCACTCACTCACCATCTTTCATTACTGTCCTAGAACTGAAACTGAAAAGGGCTCCAAAGGACAAAGATACTAGTCATTTTTCAGAGTTTTAGCTGCAACAATATTGCAAAGCTAATTCTGAGGTACACAATACATAGGATTCCTCTTGATTCCTCTGTCACTCACAGCTACTTTCTATCCAAACTTTTTTTTTCTTTTTTAAATGCAGTCTCTTCCAATTTCTCCAGCCCAAAGCCTGTGCTACTTTGAACAGTTTAACAGTTCACGTTCTTTCTGTTTTGCTACAGGGACCTGTTTTCCTCCCTTTGTCTAAAGAGTGTATGCCCTAGGCTCCTATGAGACTCTAGATTGAAACAAGGTTTCTCTTCTTACAAAACAGCAGAAGAGAGAGGTCAATCAATTCAGAGACTGCTTAAGGCAGTCTGAAGAGTCCAGAACTGAGAGGGCCATGTTAAGTGTTTCTCCCTCTGACTCAATTATCTCTCCAATACAATTCTAATATGTCTTGCACTTTCTGCAGCTCCCTTCAGCACACTCCACTCTTCCTTATCATTACTATATATAGGATTCCAAATGCTCTGCTGCAAGGCAGCTCCACTGCTATCTCAAGTAAGTTTTAAGGTATTATTAACTCAAAGAATCTAGTTTAACAAGTTTTAAAAAAAAGACTCTGACGTCCAGTATACACCTGGGCTCTTGCTACATCCTTTAAGCTCTCTCAAACATGGAAGTGAAGAAGAACTGCAGATGTCTCCTTTTCTATTCATGGAGATACAGAAGGAATTCTCCAGGCTAAAGAACTTCAGCATAGCCCTAGGCATTTCAGGTGTTCTTAATATTAAAAAGTTGAAGGAAGCAGTCCTCCGTTAAAAATCATTCTGATTAATGTGACTTGCAGACCAGCAGAACTCAATTGTTTCAAGGTTTGTAGATGAATAGACACAAATGCTTGCAAGACACCAAAGATCTCCAAATCCTATGCAGTGAAGCCAAAGGCAGGCCATTTTAGAGGAAGTTAGACATAAATGGTTGAATACAATCAAGTCATTTGATCATAGGAAGAAGTTTCATCTCTTGGAACAGTACAGATCTCTGTAGATTACCTAAACACTTAACGGCAGATTGTACAAGATGGTAAGGCTTAATATTTCCAGATTGATAGCAAAATAATGAAATATTATAAGACAATTGTCTTATAAACTCCTAGCCTTATGAGGAAATTGATATAACACCTTTTCTTCAGCTGGCTCAACATCAGTAGGGAGTTCACTAAAACAACCCAGAGTAGTAGGAATTCACACAGGATCGGTCAAAATTCTATCAAGAATCAAACACAACTTGTGATTTCCTGCTGTAAGAGATAAGAGGCCTGGATCCCTACTAGGGAAAGATCATGGTGAGCAAAAGAAATTATACAGAAGGCTAGACAATATGTTAATTATTCCCAAAAGAAGCAGATACTTATTACTAATCTAAGAAAGGATCTAGGCCTTCTATGAGGGAATGACTGCACCAGCGGATGAGGGAATGGATGTCATCTATCTGGACTTCTGTAAGGCCTTTGATATGGTTGCCCACAACATTCTTGCCACTAAATTAGAAACACATGGTTCTGACAGATGGATTGTTAGAAGGATAAGGAATTGGCTGGATGGCCATGTCCAAAGAGTTGCACTTAGTGTCTCAGCGTCCAAAAGGAAACCAGTAATGAGTGGTGTTCCTCAAGGGCCTGTATTTAATACTTTCATCAGTGACACAGACAGTAGGATCAAGCATATCCTCAGTAAGTTTGCAGATGATACTAAGCTGAGTGGTACAGTTAATTTGCTAAAGGCTTCCCTGACATCCAGAGGGATCTTGACAGGTTTGAGAAGTGGGCCCATGTGAAGAATGCCAAGTGCAACACGGATTGAGGCAATCTCCAGTATTACCATAGACTGGGAGATGAACAGATTGAGAGCAGCTCTGCCAAGAAGGATTCTAGTGGATGAAAAATTGGCCATGAGACTGCAATGTGTGCTTGCAGCCCAGAAAGCTAATTGCATCCTGGACTGCATAAACAAGAAGCATGGCCAGCAGTCATGAGACCCCACCTAGAATACTGCATCCAGATCTGTGGCTCTCAGTATAACATGTCAGAGTGGGTCCACAGGAAAGCTACAAAAATGGTCAGAGGACTAGAATACTCCTCCTTGGAAAACATGCTGAGAGAGGGAGGGCTGTTCAGCCTGGAGACGGGAAGGTTTGGGAAAAACTCATAGGGCATTTCAATATATAAAGAGTAGTTACACAAAAGATGGAGACTTTTTACCAAAGGCCTCCAGTGACGGAACAAGGAGCAACAACTTGAAGCTCCATAAGGAGGATTTTTTTTTTTTACAATGAGGGTGGTGAGGCACTGGAACATCTTGCCCAGGGAAGCTGTGGACGCCTCATCATTGGAAATTTTGAAGATCAGGTTGGATGGGGCTTTGAGCAATCTGATTTAGCGAAAGACGTCTCCATCAATTGCAGGGTGCAATTACTACATGATCTTTCAAGGTCCCTTGCAACTCAAAACATCCTGTGTTTCTATGATTTTATGTATTCTAGTGTAGTTGATTGAATAGGAGCTCTTGATTTTCCTACATGTTTTGTTTCAGTCTTGCAGGCTATACTCATATATCCTTACCTACCTCCTCCACATACTACATACAGATAACCTTGAAGGACTCTTATTCCAAGCATGATGGGCAGTTGATAACTAAATGACTAGTGTTCACTCTTCTTTAAATCTTTAAAATGGGGTATCTTCAATTCTGTCATGAAGTCTCTGGACAGAACTGGTTCTAAACTCTATCTAATCAAATTACTAATAAAAGGAAACTCATTATAAAACAGGTCATGTTTTCATAACCAGATTAAAGATACAACATTAAATTTGAATCTTCAAGCAACGATGTGGATACATTGTTCTCATCAAGGGAAAACGAAGCTATACCTATCATTGCATCTTTTTATAGTTTTCACAGAATCATAGAACGTAGGGGTTGGAAGGGACCTTTAGAGATTATCTAGTCCAACTCCTTCAATGTTTAGAAAAGCTCAAAAAAATAGACAGGAAGGGTGTGAAAGTGGGAGTGCAAATGAGCATGCCAAAAAAGATTCCACTGAAGAGCTATAGTAACTGATACAACTAAAAAGAAATCTTATTAGTGGACAGAAAAGAACACACACAAATTACTGTTATTAAGAAGCAGCAAAGTTCAATAAAAGCCTGGTAGTGTCCAATTCTGAATTACGGTTTTGCCATGCAATAGATCTTTCATCCCACATGCCTTTAAAAAAGACAGCTTCACCACCAATACCTGTAGACACTAAAGTTTCTAGAAATATTTTTAGGATAAGGAAGGAGATTTTTCCCACAGATTACCACTGATCAATATGGTCTGTGTGTAATGTGTAACTGAAGCCAAAGCATTTGCTGTGAATAGTTATCAGCTTTTACATGACACAATAACGAAATATAATGCTAGACATCCTAAAATAACATTTCTATATCACTAGATTATAAAATGTAAATACGATTTTTTTTCTGAGAGGTAATTATGGAAGATGATAAACAAAGTCAAGAACAAACCTTAAAAGCCATTGTGAATAATGATAGGGTATCCAGAATTGTAAGGCAAACTTCAGTGGCAATATTTGCTTCAAGTAAAGACTGGTGAAGAACATCTGCATCTGAATGGCCATAGCCTACAAAAATTCCAAATGAAGTTTAAGTGCTGGATATAGTAATATAAAAGCTTCTTATTTCGAAAAGACTTGCTGAACTAGGAAAAGATTAACATGTAAAAAGCCTGAGAGAAGTTAGTGTTCAATACAGAAAAATAATTCATATGCATTAAAATATTTTTCAAATATATGTATAAGATCATAATTTACACAAGATCATAAAATATATTACCTACAAATGTCAACAATAGAAGCATTAAATAGCAACTAAAGTAACAAATGCCTGATGTTCCATATATATGTGCATGTATGTATACACTCACGTATATATATATATATAAAAATGTACATATATACACACATATATGTTTGTAAAATAAGTACTGCAGTAGGATGGAGTTACAGATGAAAATATGTATTGGTAATTTAGCAAAGTTACAGTGATCTCAATCGTAAGTCAATCGTTTTGAAACTACAAAACACTTAAGAGTTGAAGGAATACAATCATGTACTTACATGCTGAAGACCCAATTAATTCTGCTCTATAGGAATACCATGCTATACCTCCATATTTAATAAAAATAGTTATCAGTTCTAGCTCCATGTTGTATTTTAATAATTTTAAAAACATATCCTGCTTCAGCACAGGTTATATGTAGCTTATATTCCCTGAAATCAATCTTTAAGAACCAGATTGACAAAATGAGTCCTGGTTGTTTATAAAAATGTGATCTGGATCATGTTTATATGTTACACTTACAGCCAACTTAGCATCACTAAATCAGTGACAAGTATGACAAACTTGTTGAGACCAAGACAAGAAGAACTTGTATATTCTTTTATGACACCTGGCCACTTCTTTCTGTACCTTTTTGCTTCCCTGGTTGAACTATGTATGCATATGCATAACTACCACTTTCTTTGGATTTATACATTCTGTTAGGGAGTATACATCTCTTGCCTGTCATCTATTGCATTCTCTCTACCCTCCACCTTTTCCTCCTCCTATGTATTTTTTAAGAAACCATGGAACTACAATTAGCACACATAATATGGACATCTGCCTAGACATGCACCTGTATATTCCCACTATTGCAGAGCAACTGGATTTAAACTCATCTAAGAACACTGAAAATAGGGTAAGCTCTAATGACTATCAGCTTGATTATCTCTCATATTTCAGTACATTTGCATGTCACTATTCAATTTATCATCCTCCTCTCCAGCAGCCCCAACAACAGACATATAACTCTACATTCCTGTAGTTGTTGAGATGCTTCAGAAATTTGAACAAAGGGCCCATTTTCTTCCACACTTAAGCAAAAAACTACATCGAAATTTCTCAGAGATGTAAAATGCCACATCATTACTTCAGTTATATTCCTTGATTAAATGATTAGAAAGGGAGAAATTAAGTTTATAAAATTTGCATTTATAAACAACTATCTTACCAAAGAATCATTATTTTACAAACAAATAAAGCAAGTATTTCTGCTAGACAATCATCCTGTATGCATCTCATACAGGTCATCTACAAGATTTATTCAAGTTTTGAAAACTACTTGGATACAAAGTGCAGACAGACTGAAAACTAAACAAAAGTTAGACAACAAGACCAAAGATATAAAAATCAATTCATTAGACATGGCTTTTATAGCAACAATTTTCACTTTTGTAAAGCCTTGGTCAATTTAAGGTGAAGTAATGAAATGTCCAGCATTCAGAAAAACCTATTACCATGTTTATCATCTGAATGAGACACCTCCCTTCATAATTTCCTTCAGATGGAAAAGAAGAGAAAGTTTCTTTTTACATAAGCATGCATTTATTAAAACCTTTCAGCTCACTGTTTCCTAAAAAAATTGGTAAACTCTGCCAAGTTCTGGAAGTTTGAAATCTCTTTGTGGAAGTAGTCATATTATTTATTTCCCACTTTTTTTTTAAATTACTCTTTATCTATGAAGTATTTCACCTTATTGAATGTGCAGTCATACAGCGTAAAAGCTTTCTTTTGTGTATCAAAAAACATCTAGAAATCATTATGATTATGTTACTAGCAGTAACAGAAGGACTAGAAGGGAAAAAAAAGTAATTTGCACAAAGATAATGCTTTTTGAGTTTGAAAAATAAAATGACTGCATTTCTTATATTTCAAGCATGAGAATGCATTTATAAGCAGAGAGGCTTGGTGGGATTTTTTTATTTAGTTTTCCATTAGCCTACATAGTAACACTGTGCAATTAGGCTGTTACTACATATTAAAGATCATGAGCTAAAAGATTTTAAGGGATCGTTAGACAGCTTTGGGAAATAAAAGGATGGATACAGTGAACATACAGTTAAGTCAAATAATTGCTTTAATGCACACAATTCTTTTCAGTACCAGTGTTGTATTTTATGGGATTAGTTGACAAGTTTCATTGTATTTTTGAAGCTGAAAATTGAAAAATGGTGCTTCAGAATGCTTTACATACAAGGTATTTTGCAATTTAAGAGCAGCATGTTTAAAAAGATAGGCCACAAGCAGATTTAGTCTTCAATACAGCAATCATATACAAGCTGACTTCAACCTGATTAAATCTTACCATTGTCTACAGAAATTCCAAGAATACTTGATATCTTTCTCACACTGAAAACAGAAAAATCACTTCATTATTGGACGCTTTTTCATTTCCAGACAAACCAAATCACGCGCTTCACAATCTCTGTAGAAAGTCTAAGAAACTTATTTCTTCTTAGGAGATGTCAAAACATGGAGATATGGTCAGGATGCACATTTTTAGTTTTAGACTAATCATTTATAAGATCAAGTTGGGGGTGGAGGAGGGCAGGAGGGAAGCAGTTTAATAAAATAAACAGAAAAATATAAGCCAATTTTGCAACTGTGCAGACGAAGTGTATATAATTAAGAAAAAAAAAGAAAATACAATTAAAAAATACACTGCAGCTAACCATGCTCCATGTTATGGCACCAGTCAGAATTGATTGTTCTATCATAAAGCAGTGAACAGACCATCGACTGATTCCAGCTACTCGTTTGACCTAGAACAATAAAAGTCATTGAACGGCACTGGTGTGGCTCTGGTGTTGTGGTACTGGTTGACGATGATGAATGTTATCATGTCATGAGACTTACTGTGGTTAAAAGTGAGAGAGTTATCCAGGCTGCTCAGCTGCTGCAATCTGGCATGCATCATCCCTGTTCTGTTACGGGAAACAGGCAATGTCTGAGATTTTCGATCATGAACTATGGATCCCAACCCCTCCTGGTTCCTGCAAGATGGGTGAAATGGGATAGAAGCAAAAGTTAGATATGTCAAACTGCAGCAAGACAGGAAATGTTAGTTAAGCACAAGAAGTTTGGTAGAAAGAATTCTAATGCAACCTATTTACTGTTTTATTTCTAAAACAAAAATAGGTAGCTTGAAAAAAGCATCACAGCAAACTCTTCCTTAAAACCTCAAAGCATGAAAGCAAAAGCACACAAGCTAATTGCTCTTGAAGTGCTACATTTACTTCAGAGCTTTTGAAAACATACGTATTTGAAAAGGTAAATATTCTGAAAATATTCAGAACTCAAATCCAAATCCTCTATTTTGATTGAAAAAAAATCTAGAAAAAAGTTATTAGGACACACAGTGGTAAAATTAGAAAGCACGCATGCAACAGGAGAGCAGGAATTAACTGAGGCATTATCATACACATCTTACCCAAGCAGGAAGGGAGAAGAGCCATACACTTTGTTAAACTTGCAGCAGTCAAGTGAAGAAAACAGAAAAGTGATCTGTGTTAGCAATCAGTACAGGCTAACTTCCTATTGTGTACCACCACCAGAGCTGATGAAAAATGAAAACCAGTGCTTGAATTACAGAATTCCCTGTTCCCTTTCATTCCCTGTCATTTGTGGATTTTAAGAGGACGTGCACTGACTGTGATATAATTCAGTGTGCTGACAATGTGAAAGACTAGAAAGCTACATTCACTGGGAAAAACCAGTATTTCGGCAGAACACCAGATATTTTTACAGCTTCATATATTTAGCATTAACATGCAGTACATTGACTAGGTGTAGTATACTCTACAAATTAGTCAAACAAATGAGTTAGAAGAATTTTTGCAAAAAAAATCTTAAAGATTACAGACACCTGTAAATCCAGAGTTTGAAGTACATTTGAAAACAAAGCTTACAACCAAAACCTTAAGACAGCCAGATTTATTTTGGCGTTTGATTTTTTTATAGCACGTGAACAGAGACGAGTTTTTTTTTCTGAGACATCTCCAAGGAGACAGTTGTTTGTAGTTTGTAGAAATAGATTCATATACCATTAAATTAAAAACAAAAATTCTAACATTTTAGTTAGAATGTTTTATCATTCAAAGTCAGTAACAGCTGTCTTACCGAGCTCAAGAGGACTGGTATTTCAACCCAAATGAATTTTATTATAACAATATTACCATGTCGACAACAATGTAAAGCCTAAAGAAGCTGCTATATTTTACTCTATTATAAAAGAGCTTCACATTAAAAAACACACTAAATGCAAAGATATTAAAATAATATAGTACACAGTTCTCCATAGATTTTCTCCTTAATAGCCTTCAATGGGAACCCACAGGTATCTAACAGTGTGTTGGACTTTAAACTGGAATTGGAAAGCAGTATTGGCATGTTCACTACTCACCTTTCAATAAACACTCTATATGTACAATTTCTAAACCATTTCAAAGGACATAGTTTTACGACCAAGTGAATAAATAAAATAATTCAATAATCAAATTTCTTTCCCAAAGACATTGTTTCAATAAAAAAAAAAAGTTGTAAAAGGTAGCGTTTAAGGAGTGGATTTTAAAGTAATTGATAATAAACACAACACACACACACAGCATTCTTAAAACAAGTGTCAGACTTTCAGAGAGGACACGGATTTGTTAATATAGCAACCAGTTACTTCAAACTGTTATGTATCATTTCACAATAACTACTTCACTCATGCGATTTGTTTGTAATAGAGACTCAAGAAAGATTGTACACACTATTACTCTTAGTCAATAAGACAGGGAGATTGAAATTCCACACAGTACCTGGCTATGTATCGTTTTCCCATGTACTGGAACTGATGTAAACACACTCTGCAGAGAACACATAAGTCAGAGAAGCAACATTTAAAACAGCCTCTTCTAGATTTATGTACATTGGAATTATTTAACTATGACTTTTGTTTAGCCTTAAAATCTTACATTATAAAACTTCTATATTTCTCCTGCCTTTAAAATTCCCTTCCAGTCCCTAAACTAAGAAAAGGTAAACATGGCTCTTCTGAAACCAGTCACACATGGTTAGGTAAATTGGAATTAACAGCAAAAGGCACACAAGGTTGATTCCAGAACACACCTATTTCAACACTCTGAATCAAATCAGCTAGTGTGAGGTCCAAATCATAGAATCATGGAAGTGTTTGGTTGGAAAAGACCTTAAGATAGTCAAGTCCAACCACAAACCTCACACTGCCAAGTCCATCACTGAACCATGGCCCTCAGGACCTCATCTATGCATATTTTCAATATCCTCAGGGATGAGGACTACACCATCTCCCTGGGCAGCCTGTGCTCTCTCAGTGAAAAAGTTTTTTCTAACCTCCAATTTAAATCTCTCCTGGTGCAACTTGAGGCTATTTCCTTTTGTCTTGTCATTTGTTACTTGGAGGAAGAGATTGACTCCCACCTCACTACAACTTCCCTTCAAGTAGTTGTAGAGAGTGATCATGTCTCCCCTCAGCCTTGTCTTCTCCAGACTAAACAACCCCAGTTCTCTCATCCACTCCTCATAAGACTTGTTCTCTGGACCCTTCACCAGTTTCGTTGCCTGTCTCTGGACACACTCCTGCACCTCAATGTTCTTTTTGTAGTGAGGGGTCCAGAACTGAACACAGTATTCGAGGTGCAGTCTCACCAGCACTGAGTACATAGGGACATTCACTTCCCTGGTCCTGCTGGTCACACTCTTTCTGACACAAGCCTTCTTGGCCACCTGAGCACACTGCTGGCTCATATTCAGTCGAATGTCAATTAACATTCCCTAGGTCCTTTTCTTCTGGGCAGTTTTCCAGCTACTCTGCCCCAAGTCTGGAGCATTGCATGAGGTTGCTGTGGGCTAAGTGCAGGACCCAGTGTTTGGCCTTGTTGAATATAATACAGTTGGCCTCAGCCCATTGATCCAGCCTGACCACGTCCATCTGAAGAGCCTTCCTGCCCTCAAGCATATCTACATTCTTGCCCAGCCTCGTATCATCTGTGAACTTACTGAGGAATAGTGGAAAACACCTTAGAAAACTTTAAACAGTAAGTTTAAGTGCTTCACCTTGTATAGATTTTTAATATTTATAGAGAAAAAAACATTTAGCCTCAAACACAACAACTAAATTTCCTTTGAAAGGAGGTTCCCTGTTACAGTGATTTATAAATGAACAGCAATGCAGGAAAAATAACATGACGGACGGAAGTAAAAAGATAACCAGGCACCACATATATAGATACAATTTTCAAAATATATATAAGGATTCAAAACAAGAGCAATATATTTTGCTTTCTTTCCCCTTGGCCTAAATTCTCTTGGTTAGAGGTTGAGTTTTATTGTTTTGTTCTGTTGTGTTTTTTTTAAAGGTCTCCAGATTCCAGGATAATAACAACAGGGTTTCTGACAGAACTAATTTCCAAAGGGAATCTGCCTGTAGAATAAAATGATGATAAAGGCGAATCTCTCAAAATAATTTTTCATTTAGAAAATCTATACTTTGATATGATGTTATATTTAAAGAATCATAATACTACTGTTTCAGATCAGCAAGAAAGTTGAAAGTATAATGTAATTTGTCAGGTGCCTCTGCTTGTCTTCACAACTGGTAAGTACACAACACTGGTGATTAATAGTTAGAAGTCACACTTTCAAACCAAGAAAAATGGTATGAAAGGAGACTGAAATGATTTTATTTTACTCTTTTTCCACTGTAAGTCATTATCATGATAATTCAGAACACTAAATAAAACTTCCCCTGTCTCTTGGGTAAAATATTCTAAAAGTTCTTTTCTAAAGTGTAAATCCAAACTGAATGCGAGTTTTCAGACTTTTTCTTCCATGTGTCAGTTGTGAAGGAGAGAGCAGACTGATAAATGGTCTCTTCAACTCATCTCTATTTTTTACTCAGACCCTTAGGGTGATTAGCTGTCTCCAAGCTGTGCAGTCAGAACAGTGTTTGTTTCCACAAAACTTGTCACTATTTACAAACTAACTTCAACTCTTTTTTTCTGGTATCTTCTTATATTGTTTAGTTTCTAAGTTTTTCAGAAAAAGCTCTTTGCATGGTGAGAATGTACCTACCAGAAACACTCTTTTACTGAAGTAATGAGAAACAACTGTAATGACCTATATTAATAAAATCATCAGCAAAATGAATGTTATTTGCATTGGCAAACTACTCCTAGGACTGGAAGAAGCAGAATTCTGTGAACCTTTTTCCTTCTCTAGTTGAAGGACCACTGCACTAAAGAGATGGAAATTGTATTCTGTGTTCCATACTCTGCTATTGTGATGGAAATCATCTTTTATCGTTAGGAATTTGCGATTACTGGTTTGATCACAAACCAATCTCATTCAGCCCTTAAATAAGAAGTACTTACTGGTAAAATATCGTTCACCACTGATTATGCACAGTTTACACTCTAGACTTTGGAGAGTCTACTAAGTATTTAGAGGGATAGAGAGTGTAGCCATTGATAACAATGGAAAACTCAAGAGGAAGGCTAAAAGAATGATTCATATATCTTTGTTTCTGAGGTCACGTAAATAAATTTTTATGTGCAACCATATCATTCCAGCAGTTCACATTACAAGATGCATTTTGACACAGACAGTTGGTTCCTCTTCCATCAGCATAGCAATATTCTGAGCACTACTTGCTGTTTAGAAATTGCCTTAGATCACTCTGTACAGCCTAATTCCAGAAACTATCATGGATTGGGACAGACATGCAATTATGCACATCAAGTTAAGGACTCTAAACAGATCAAAATGGCATCATTTCTTTGAACAAATAAATATAAAAGTATATTCACATTCATGTTTTTTAACAGCATGGCAAAACATATGATTTTATGACAAGGTCAACAAAAATCTTACTCTGTAATTGTGAAGAAGTCCATGAGTTCAGATTTTGTGGCCTTGTTCCAATACGTAAACAATGCATCTAGGAAAACAAATAATATTAAAATCAAGGAAAAGGCAATAAACACATAAAAATATTAAGTAGAAGTTTTAACATTAGTTCTTAGTTTCAAAGAATGATTCAGAGAATCTAAAAATAGCTTATGAGGTACAGATAACCATTACTATTTGAAGTTTTCCTTGAAGCTGATTACACAAGTGTACACATCAATTCTCCAAATAAGTTCTACAATATGCTTTTAATTAATCTATAATATTAGTATACTATTTAACATTTTAAAAAGTTCTGTAGTCAGCAGTGAGTACAGTGTTCAGAAAATAGGACTTCAGAATACTTTGGATTGTTAATTCTTTCTTTTTTAATTTACAATGCTTTACTATGGATAGTTTTTCAGCACAGGTTTCAGATTTTCTTTATTTGCACTGACTTAAAAAATGGTTATGTGTTTTTTACATGGTTTGTAGTTACCAAGACTTGGTATCTTTTGCAAAAAATGTTCAAAATTAGCTATTAACTATTAACTATAGCTATTAACTATTTCAGAATTATTACAAAGACACGTGGCAAAGTTGATTTGAAACTTCGTCTTTTCCAGGAGAATTGAGATTAAAAAATTCCAGAGTGCTTATATAAATTTAAACCTGAATTTCCTAGAAATTCTATTTTTTACATATTTCAAACTGTAAAACAGTGAAAAGAATATTTTTAAACTATAATATTCTTTGTAATTAAAATGCATAAAATATTGATGTAATTACGTGAAAATCTAATAGTGTGACTGGATACTGAATACTTACTAACCTTTCCATTCTTGATTAAGGGGTGTAATTCAAGCAATACATAAACTTAACTTTTAGAAATTTTTAAATTTTCTGTTATTTCAATGTTAATTACTTGTAATACATTTACAATAAACTGATACATTCATTGTTTTTACCAAAAGGAACTTGCTCTCCTGTTTCAATATTGACCAAGGATAGGGATGATTCCAAGTTGAAAAAACAGATTTGCCATTCATGCAGTATTTCTATACCTCTGCAACCTTCTCCAGGATAATATGACTTCTTCAGAAGCTTAGGGATTATCTCACAACCATCCCAGGAGAATGAAGAAGCACTACTATCCTCATTCCAGAAATGGAAATACACACAGCGACCAAATCATTTGGTTCCCTGTCATACAATAAGTTCTGCAAAATTGTTGAATGGACTCTTCCACTATTATACTAATGGAACTATTCTTCACGTCCATTTCCAAACTGGACAGTACAACCACACACAAATATTTGTCTTCTTATTAGTCTTTTAGTTTGCCTCATTCTTCATAGGAGTAATGAGTATTTAATGCTCAGAAAGTTTCAATTAGAGTTTAATTTCATCAATCACACATATTTGTAAAATATGAAAAAACGTGGTACCCAAACCTAAAATATTCTGCTGACTTTGAAAAAGTATTAAAGACAGGCATAAATCCAACACATGATATCAAGGTGGAATTACCTACCTTCTGACATGCTTCTTAAAATGTGAAGGAAACACATGAGGAGACTTTTGATCTCTGCTTGGTCAAGTTTATCATACCGAACTACAGAACTTCCTAAAGTGCTGCTCTGTTGGTTCTGAAAAGAAAACAAACATATTTTGGCTGAAGAGCTCTTAAATTGATAATAAACTAAAATGTTTTAAATCGCCTTATTAATTCCTGCAACAGAGGAAGGATCTTAAAACAGAGATGAAAGCGTTTCATGTAGAGACAGGTCACTAAAACACACATTATGCACACAAAGTATACCAAATTAAGCCTCTTTACCTTTGTTCATTTTTATTTCCTTCTTTGGGTGATCTTTTTGTTTTTCCCCCACATGGAGGAATAAGAAGTCACCTAACAGTGGTTATTAATGAGGTAAACCATACATAGATACACACAATTGTA
The DNA here is from genome assembly GCF_028858725.1 of Colius striatus. Classification (NCBI taxonomy): domain Eukaryota; kingdom Metazoa; phylum Chordata; class Aves; order Coliiformes; family Coliidae; genus Colius; species Colius striatus. Next base: position 53,633,547 of record NC_084759.1, read on the forward strand.
GAAATCAGACATGCCCCTTCTGCTTGGATGAAACACTTTAAAAATACATACTATTGTTAGGTGACACATACTTGCTCCTTTGCTTTTGAAGAGACTTTATGCTGAATTGTAGACACACCTGCCTTTACAAAATTCTTTCCATTTAAAGATGGAAGAACCCCAAAGAAAATATAGACAAATGGCAATAATATATGCATTCTGGAAGATTAATTACTTGTAAGTAACTTGCCCTCGCCTCTAAAAACAAAAACACTCCTAAACAAACAAAACCAAACAATCTATCTTTCTCCCTGTTCAATTTGTTTATACAGTTCCTACACTTGTGTGAAGTTGATCAGCAATGCTCAGTCTGACCATAAATAAATAAATAAATGAAACATTAAAAACCCATAAACAATCTTTCAAAATGTGCACCAATCAAAAAAAAGGAAAAAAAAGGAAAAAAAAGCAAAGAAAAAAGGAAGAAAACTGTGAGAATATATAACTTAAGCTTTAGACAAAGACTTATCTCTAAAAGAAAAATTTCCACATAATCAAGTGTTACAAAGTCCTCAGGGTGAGGCTTTTACAGAAGTTGGATTATCTTGGCTCCACGACCTTCTTAAGGACACATAGCAGTGTTGGAAGAAATCCCTCATATTAAAATCAGGAAAAAAAAACCCAAAAATATGGAAAAGCACTTGGTTTCGCAAACAAAGCAAAAGTTATCAATACCTCAAGGGTAGGAAAAAAAAAAAGGAAAACATCTCACTGAAAGCAGGAGACGTGATAATCCATGAGGGAATACTTCATAGCATATGCATCAATTGACTGCTGAGCCTTCAATACACTCCAAGTAAAAGGAAAGAATGGCTGTCCTAAAACAATCTGTGTAAATCTGTCACATACTGGTGATCAAATGGATGCACAGCAAAACTGATGTGAAACTATGATTAGAAGTTATTCTAATTTAGGAGGACATCTTACTATTGCAGATTCTAAAGACTTCACAAACTGTTTATCATTGAAATATCTCTGGTGAACAAGATGCTGCTGCTACAGAGCTTTATGGATACTGAAACTGAGCAGGCAATTACTGGGTGGCAGAGCAGAAACAGAACTTGAGTTTCCTACACTTTCAGATACTGTCCAGGGCATTAGGTAATGTTCCCTCCAAAAAAGTTGAACATGTACACGAATAAAACTAGGACTACAGCTACTGACAAGCTTAATTTAAAATTATGCCTATAACCCACGAAGTATGCACATGTTAAGAAAGAATCTGATATACTTTCAGCCAATTCTGATTCCACAAGTATAGTTCTACAGGTTATTCTGAAAGAAAATTAGAACAAAAACATGACTCTTGAGTAATGACATCAATCAACGAGCGAAAATTTGAAGATAACGTGCACTGAACAAGTGATCTAATAGAAAGAAAGTTTGGAAAACAACAAATAAGAAGCCAGGATTAAGTATTTTCCAGGGAAAGTATTAACAGCATGCAAAACATAAATCCTGTATTACCTAAATTTGCAGACCACGGCAGAGTTTTCAAAGGATGTTGACTCCTTTGAAAACCCTTTTATTTGGTAAAAACACTACACATTAGTAATTAACAACATGACAACTAAATAATAGATGACAGCATTGCCATTTAGCAACAGTGCATGCACAAGATCTTGATTTACTTGGTTTATGTCAAAGATTACTTTTTAGCTCTTTATACTGAAGACCCTAAGACTCAAATTCTGCTAATATTTAAGCTTATTGGATTTTTATGCTTAAATGATGTACATCAACTACTCCAGATTTGGCATTTACAGAGTTCATATTTTAATCTACATAGTTACATTGTACATACTTGGCTTGAGATTTGACTGTTGCAAAGAAGTGGCAAAACTACTGATCACACACTTCACTCAGAAGCTGAACTATACCAAGCAGAAAAACCAAATACTTCGTGTAACTGAAGAGAAAAAGCAGCATGCAAAATTTTCTCTGGCAAAGCTGGAATTGTCAGAAGTGAAAAATCCATTGTAACACGGTTTTTCTTTGCAGGGTGAGAATTTTCTTCTTCTTCTCCATTAGGGCGCATAGCATGAGCAGAGTGCCTTCTGAGAAGCTTCTCTCTCTGCCACACGAAGGCATGTTAGAGTTAAGGGGAAAAAGTTAACATGTTGTGACTAGCACAACAAGATCTAAGAATATGAAACGTGATCACTATCAACACAAGCTCTAGAAAGACATGACTGAATACCTCATAGCTTCTGCAGCCAGAGCTCCTAATTTGTAACAGCTTTAAAGTTAAATGATTTAGAAAAGTCAAATCAGTATAAAAGAAATCACAGTAACTGGCATTTCAGCACTTTAAAAACTCCACATATGTTGTGAATAGAAAAGGATGGAGTGAGGGTCTCCACCATATCAAAGCTGTCCTAACCAGAATTCAGTTCTTTCCAAGAAAACTCAACACGCTTCATGTAAAGCTTTTCTCTAGCAAAGAAAACAACTCACTGCTACACTGAAAATCTCTGCAAATCAGCTTAACAAATGCAATGCAAAATTAATTCATATCATAATTATTTGCAAAAGAAAAACTTGGGTAAAATACTGCTCTACAGTTACTTTGGAAAGCCCATTCCCAATAGAGATTAGTTAACTCACATGAGAATTAAGATGAAAGTTTAGGAATACACTTTGGGTTTTTTTACCTTATCAAGAGAATTGCTCTTGTCACTCTGTCTTTCTGGGAGACTGTTTCCTGAGTCTGTACTTATAAGAGAGCCTCTTGAGTCAGCGTTCCTCACACTATTAATGTTTGGAGTTGATGTGGTGTATGGGGAAGCTAAAAAAACCCAAAATAACATAAAAATCTCAAACAATGCATATACTGAAAAAAGTCACTCTGTACTTTAGTCAGACTTCTAAACCCACCATATGTATTCTTTTTTTAAAGGCAAATAATTACTTCAATTTTGTTACTTTTAACGAAGATAAACTTATTCTAAAGTTTCTGCAAAGTATATATGTATGTACATAGACATAGACTTACATAAAACTACCTAAACACATGCATAAAAAACACTTGTAGCAATACATACACACTTACAGGAAGAAGCCTGTATATTTAGAAAACTCCCCTTCCACATTTTTAATATTTTGGTTTTTTTAATTGACTAGTTATTGACACAACTAATTACAGTAGACAAAGAGAAAAAACACATTAAGAGACAGATGGGAGGAAGCCTATAGGTGTGCACAAGCCGAACTCCGCTTAAAGGCGTTCTCTAACGTCAGGTAAAACATGGTGGATTGAGGCCCTCTTGCCTTGTCTCCTATTTCTCTGCAGCAAGACAAGAAATGTCACCTTTGATGGGGAAAAAGAATTGCTTTCTCAAGGAAACAGATTTAGTTTAAAATAGAAAAGCAAAACCAAAAAGGCATCAAGAGAAAGATTTCATGTACAGGTTGTGAATTCTGACCCATGCTGAAAAGTTGATTGCATTAGGGTTCTGATATATTCAAGTATATGTGAAGAAAGCAACCAAAGTTGGACACAGAAATTATATCTTATAATAATTGAAAAAGAAAACAGGTTCCTTATTTAATTATTTTCTTTTAAAGTGCTTACCAATGCCAGATATAACACCAAATAGATCCTTAGGAAGATTGTTATCCAGCGTGTTTACTGATTTTTGTGGTGTTACTAGCTGACTTGCTGTTGGCAAATTAGGTGTATCATCCTTTGCACTCTGTTTGGAAAAGAGGAAAAAGATTGTTTTCCAACATTATAGGCTTACTGAATATGATATACTTTATCTTCTACAGTCATATTTTTTATATATTTCTTTTTTAAATGTACTATTCATTTATTAAATTTAATGTCTAAATATGTTCAAAAGCATGAAATGAGATGTTTAAGTGTTTGCACAAGCTTGAGATAGCCTAAAACTTAGGCTACCTCAGGCAACACTGAAGAAATCAATATTCCATTGAATTTTAAACACCATAAAACATTTATTTCCAAAAGACATAAATTACTTTTATTACAAACACCCAAACATTTCTCTTGTTGGAAGAGTCTGTGACATCCTTGCTTGATATCAAATGGAACACTGCAAGGTATGGGCAAAAATAAAATACATTAATAATTACATCTTAGATTCAATAACTGTATGCAACATATCAATATACACCTCCACAAATTCCATTTGAATTCATTCTCCCGTAGCCCTTTTACACTACAGCTGTTCCAAAAGCACATTCTAATCTCTGATCTTCTCTAATGTCTAGAAAATTGATCTTCTTTGTGTGTGTGATCCATTTATTTCAGTGTTGGCCTGCATTAGAAAGTAAGGGTTTAAAAAAAAAAAATCTACTACCATTACACAATCTTTTCTGCTGAATAGCAACAACAACTACTGAATCTATTAGAACTTTAGCAAATATAACTAATTCACTGTGTTAGATGCTGGGGGAGTATCGTCTTGCATAAAAATGAAGTATATCCAAGTGCCTCCAATGCCAGGGTCTACTAGATGCAAACTATGTATACAAACTGGCAGGCAGACTAAAGAAAAATGTCATTGTTGAGTAAAAACAAGAGGCAATTTACTGAAAACTACTTTCACAGCAATTGAATCGAACCATAGTAATAGCTACAAACAGAAGATCATTAAACTGCAGAAAAACCTGGAATTTGTATTTGAAAGACACTGTTTCTTCAGCTTCTTTGGCTGTTCTTATAACACAGAAACAAACGCATTGGGTTCTATCTTGTGTGATATATAATTTGTATTGAAATATAGGCACATGCATCACAGATACAGAAAAAGTAAGATGTTACATGTCAGTACAAATGACATGGAATTAGAATGATGCTGTGGAAATTTGTGGCATAGCATTCCCTCAAAATCTTCAGAGGTTCAAGTGAGAACAATAAGGGCACTGTAATCTGCATGTAAGACCAAACTAGCCAGCTAGCATGATAGGCGTAACTTAGCTGGACAAGAGAAATTACAGCCAAAACCACGAAGGTTAATTAAGCTTTCAAGCTCAGAAAATGCAAGGACAACAAACTCACAGAAATCTGAAGCTGCTGAAACTCTGCTTGCCACAAATTTGCAGTGTTTCATATACACGTTACCAATAAGTTATAATAAAAGTAATTAAGAATACCAAATAGAAATCGTCACTCACATTGCTGGAAGGGTTAACAGGAAATGGAGACACATCTTTAACACTGATGCGCTGGACATTTTCTATGAGCAATCCAAAGAGTGGCAAATACATAGTGGCTATTCTTGCTTGATGTAGCTAAATAAACAATTCATCAACAAATTACACATTTAATTTTTGATCACCATTTTCTTTTTTTAAGCTATCATTCCTAAATTACAAAAAAAAAGGGAGTATTTAATAAATACTAAGTCAGAGCCCACATTCACAAGTTCATCAATAAAAGCAGTGATCCTCACTGTATTTCACTCTAATTTACAGAAGCTCAGTAGATTTTTTTTTTTACTCTTTCAATATTATGCAGAAAAAAACATGTAAATTGACATGATTTTACCCAAGACTAACCAAGTAAATTGCAGATTTATTTTGATACAAATTTCACACGTATTTTAATCCCAGTCTGAACAGAAATGTCAACATGTTCCTATGTGACCTGCTCTAGGTGAACCTGCTTCTGCAGGGGGGTTGGACTAGATGATCTCTAAAGGTCCCTTCCAACCCCTACCATTCTATGATTCTATGAAATAGCATTGCTGCCAAGTAACAAGAGTGGGGTTTTTTGTGGAAAAAACAAATCCAAATTTCTGTATGTGTGCAGACTTAATCTTTCTTATTTTGTACTACTACTATAGCAATACACTTACCCTGGAAGCATATCTGTCATCAAAAGCATGCTTTATCATCAAATTCTTGAGCACACTAATAGCAATCTGCCGCACGTCTCTGAACTCTTGTAATGCATTGCCCACCTCCCTTAGAAGCAGTCCCACTAAGAAGTGATTTTTACAGAACTCATCAGTTAATGAATAGTCCAGGTGAAGGTCTGGAAGTAAAGTACAAGTTCTATGTAAGGAATGGTACTATTTAAATCTATCGATTGACTTGCGGCTGAACTAAAATGTTTCCAATTATATTATTCAAATTCATATATATGTATAATCATAGTTATTCACATACCTCTAGCCCTATTCACTATATAATGATGCATTTATTAAACAAAGAATTATAATGTCTATTTAATCACTAGAAGATGAAGAAATCTAAATATATGATTTTTAAAACATTTTAAATACTGTCTAGTGTTCAAAATTGTTCCCATTTACCTGAAACCAGCATCTTCTAGCTCTAAATTAAAATTCTAAATCTATATTTGGACACTGAAAACACACACAGTGCACAAAGGTTGTGCACATTCTATCTTTCAGGAATTTAGTTAGTATGGTAGAATGCAACTTTTGGTCCACAGTTAAGCTCCAGGTTAGTAAATTCAAAGAGCTGCAAGCAAAATGGATCTTAATCAATTTTTAGATTACTGCAGTTCTAAGTTCCTTCTTCATTATCTTTAATATAGATGTATCATGAATATAGACTATGAAGTCTGCAGAACAAAAAAGGACCACTATATTTAAACAAGGTTATTTAAATAGATCTACAGCAATTAGATCTGCACTGTAACACAGAAATATTTATATATTCAGTGTTAATAGAATAGTTGCAACAGAATTGGAATTAAAGAACATTTTATTTGAACATTAGTGTTTTTACCACTGCAATACAAATTTATTTTGTAAAGTATTTCTAGTAGTAACTAACTGTAAAACTAAACTAAGCCCCATGTGGATATATAGATATTATATAGAAACACACACACACACACACATACGCATACACAAACCTGAGTACATCTGGCACAGTAAAGTCAAACTGTTCCCTTTTAGAAACACTTTTTTGGTAATAAAATAATCTTGTTTGTTTACATACTGAATATATGATAGATTAAGAGAACCTTTGCTTGAAGATCTTATTTATTAGAATGTATGTCTGTTTAAAATTCCAGCTGAGGAGGTGTTGAAGAGTTTCTCATTTTCAGTGTCATTGTTCAATATAGTAATCAAAAAACAGATGCTAATCTAAATGCATTTTAATTCTTCAAAGAAATCTTCCAGTAAGAGAACCGATTAAGTCAGAAAGAAACATAGGTAAAGACAGCACACACATTCTACATTTCTTCTTGTAACTCAGAGCCAACCACATAATCTGAGATCTCATTTGCTTGAGACAGAGTAGGAAGCACTTTCCACTGTTCTTCATTAGGTAATCACTATTTTCTCTAATTCTGTTCTTTTCTTAGGATCCCTAAACCAACAACTCATAGTACCCTTTCTAAAGTGTTATTATCCAAGATCTAGATTCTACAGGAATGAATCGACAGAAATAACAATTAAATTCAACAGGGACAAATGCAAAATTCTGCACCTGGGATGGACAAACTTCCTGCAGCAGTACCAGCCATGGAATGACTAGTTTGGGAGCAACTCTGCTGAGAAAAAGCCTAGGAGTCCAGATGGACAGTTGCTTCAATAGGAATTAGCACGGCATCCTGGCAACAATGCTGTTAGCAACAGCATACTCGGCTGTATTGATAGGATCATAGCCAGTATATCAAGGCAAGTGTTTATTCCCCTTTACTTGGCATTTCTTGGACAGATCTGTAATACTGGGTGTAGCATTCGGGCCTTTTAGTATAAGAAAGATTTCAACTTGACTGAGTTCAGTGAATGACCATCGAGGTAATTAAGAGGACTGGAGCACACGTCCTCTTAGGAGAAACTGAGGGAACTGAGCTTGGTCTGTGTGGAGAAGGAAAAGCCTGAGGTGACCTCAGCAGGAGGCTGGACTACAGACCCACTGAAGCCTCTTTTAACCTGAACAGTACACCCTGCCTCACTCTCCACACCCACCTACAAGAATGTTGCAGGCTCCTGCAGCTACTGAACTAAAAGCTAACTCATGAAAAAAAAAAAGTTAACAATAATCGCAGTAGAAAAAGGAGACAGAGTCACAGATATAGTTTACAATATCTTTCAATGACTAGATACTTTGGACAAGTTACTTTGCTACCTAAACTATTGCATGAAGTTTAAATGACAGGATTAAAACTTTAAGCTTCCATTTAAAATTGTTAAGGTTCCCAACACTTGATAGACCTGAAGTTACACAGTCTACAGTTCTAAGAATGAAAAGGTGACATCTAAGAAATATACCATACACTTCTTTGGAAGAATTTACCTTGGTATCTCTGAACTCTGCCTTTTCCAAATGGCATTGGTAGATTCAAAGGTATGTAGTGCTCATGATTACAGACTACACGGAGAAATTCAAACTTGAATTCAAAAAGAGTCTGTAGAAATAATTTGTAAATATAAATTAAACAACTCATGCAGTGAGTGTAGTAACATATTAAAAACAGCTTTCTAACACAAAGGAGTGATATTTCTCATTCTTGCAGTATGAAGGATATAGAACCTGTCAAAGTTATATATGTGAGTATAAAATAGTTCCAGAACAATTCATCTTTGACAACTGGACAGAATTCTATTTACTGTTCCCATGGTCCAAAGTTATTCAAGTTTACTAGCATATTATGTCTTGATGGACATCATAAAAGAAAAGTTTGGACTGACAGAAGAAATTCTTTTGACATCTGGTACATGTTTTCACCACTACAGTAAACATACTGAAACTTACTAACTTTTCTTTAGTCTCTCACATTGATGCTTAAAATTTCTGCTTTGTGTTGCACCACCCCATCCCCACTCCCCCAATCCTTTTGCGATACACACGCTCTCGGGTGGTAAAGCTGTGCATGAAGGTAAGAATCAAAATATAAAAAAGTTATTTGATGGGGGAAAAAAAAAAAAAGCTTTCTGCACAGCACAGGGACTTCTAATGTAACTATAAAGTCTGAAGACAAGGCAGGACTCTATCCACAGAAATCAAGAAGCAGCGACTCCTAAAAATAGTTGTTTAAAAACATGAGGTACCTTTGGATCTCCTGGGGCAAAGCAGCTGATGTAGTTATTGATTTGCTTGAAAACAAAGCCTCTGTCCATAAAAGTAAAACACCTCTGGAGAAAACAAGCAAAATCAAGATAGAATTGATTTAGTACTGTTTCAGTGCTCAGTAATTATATTTCTGTATTTAATGTTTATTTTCCAAACACATTATTGATATTTCAGTTTAAATATAAACATCAATAAAACAAGGAAACTAAATTTGTGTGTGTATATATACATGAATACCAAATTTTCCCTTAGAGTGCAGAATGTAAACAAACTGAAAATAAAAAGCTATTTGAAGAGAACTCTGTCCTGACAGAAACAAAAATAACATGGCACTAACAGCTTTGTCTACCATTTTATTTCCTGTCCTTTTTTCTCCCTAGTGGATTTTATTGGCTGAAAAAGAGAGACATTGAAAGTCTGTCTATATAAAATGCATGCAAATTAGAATTAGAAAGTAACTTAGATGATATTTTTTAAGTAAAAAAGAAAATTCAAAGTACATTTTGGATAAAATATAAATTCATTTAAAAATATATCAAACTTTTGAACAGATGTCTTTTTGATTACAGAAGATGCAAATTATGCTTCGATGCATTTTAACTTGGACACAGAATTATATTTAAAAAGCATTATGCATATTCAGTTTTACATTGGTTGGGTTTAAGATTCTTGAAAATCTATGAAGAAGTAGTATTACTGAAAAAGTAACCAGTGTACCTACTTTTATAAAGGCAGCAAGGCTGTGGTTTGCATTTTTTGAAGCCTCTGGATTGTCTCTGTACTTCTGAGTGATGTGTGGCATTAGCATATTAACAACCGTTTCAACTGCATGATGAAAGGAAGCGGAAAATCTCTGGTTTCGCAACAGCTAGAAACAAATTCAGATACTGTATTTAACATGGTTTGTAACACTGAAATATACCAGAAAAAACACTTTTGGATAACATACAGATATCCTGACAGTAAGAAGGAAGACAAAGAAAGTTTTCAGATTTGTCATTTAAAGTAACATTTTCTTTAAATTCAAGATTTTCCTGAACTTTCTAGACTAAGGGAGAAAAAAACCCATTTGGTTTAAAGGAAATATTACCAAATGCACTAACACCTGTTTAAAATTCAAACAAATCAGTCTTTGATGACACAAACACATGTATAAAAGTTTCAAAGTGTATTTAATATTTTTAATATTTTAATATTTTTCTATACTACAATAAACTTGACAACAAATTGATCTCAGAAGATCAGTTATAGCATGCAATTTATACCATATCGTGAATCACAAAATTAACTGCTCAGTCTTTCAAGTACAACAAACCTGAGGCCATTAAGTCTCAGCTACTGGTTAGCACTAATAAAACCAGAAAATAATCAGTGTCTTCTATTACAGTAACTTAGGGCACTTAAATATCAATGAGGCTGAGGTTTCTCTCAGCAGTGGTTATGCCTACCCCAATCCATATAGTATTTCCATAACACTAGGTAACGAAATCAATCTTGGGCATCTGTAACTGACACAGTGTTGCTTTACCAACTTCGCTTTCCATAAAATGAAATTCTTATTAAATTGCATTTGTTCCTCAGACATATTATTAGGATTACAGTAAAGATACGTCAGCTTTGTGCAAATGAGCCAGGATAGCACTCATGAAGGAGAAAAAAAAACCATCATGAACTAGTAGCAACGCAAATACTCATCAATGGTATTATTCAGACTATACAAGAGATGAAGAACATATGGGAGAGGATATCAGAAATATGGACATTGTAGGAGACATTCTGAAAAGTATATTTCATTTGTTTTTTTGTTTGTTTACATCAGACTCCTGCTTTTGAAAAAGATGATATTTTACTGTACTTATTTTATCCACTGTCCGATCTCAATTTAAAAATGTAGTCCCTATTGTAAGAAAGTTATAATTAAATTAAGGAAATGGGTTTGCATGGCAGCAAGTTAGTGGTTTCCTTGAAGTTTTTTTGAACCAATATGCTGTTTCCAAATTTGTGAGGACTTCTGTAGGGTTGTTAAAATCAGGTAAAATTATATAAACTTTTTTTGCTGAGTAAAACCAGCATGTTGTTTTTTTTCAGATTATCATCTACCAAAAAAGTTCAAAAGTTAAAAAACTTCCTAAAGCTATACAAAGTTTCACACACATTGTGTTTAGAAAACCTTGCCCAGATGCACCACATTCTGTAATTAGAAAAAACTGTATCCTTCTCATAGAACTAAATGCTGTAAAATGAAATGTACTGCTAGTATTGTCAGGTAAGTAGTGAAACCAGCTAAAATCCCCTTTTTTTTTAACTGTAATTTTTAAATTAGAAAATTTTAATTCAATTCCAAAAGCCTCTGGAAAATTTCAGCTTTAAATAAGAAGCAGTGTTTTCTGCTTTATAAGATTATACTTTCATTTCAGTTGAATTGATTAATTGAATTAATACAGTCACTTTGATTATAATAAGCACAAAATAGTGGAGTAAAATAAGAAATACTCGATTCAGAGTGAAAAGAAGCACAAACTCCCTCCTCAATATCAAATCAATAATGAAAATTTAAGTTTGAAAATCCTGAATTATTTGAAGTGATACTATGAAACAGAAGAAAAAATGAAGAACAGAAAAAAGTCCATCAGTATTTTTCTTACTTTAGTTTGAGTTAATAGTATTTCTATTGATTAGTGGTAGAAAAAGTTGTCTTTTCTTTTTCTTAGAAGTTTTGAGAGATTCCCAACCAGCTGAGTTAAAATGAGCAAAAAGTTTGACATCTTAAATTCAAAAAGATGTACTGAGCTACATGCACAGCAAACTCTTGCATATATTTGCATTCAAAAATCTCCTAAACAAATGGTAACTGTCACTTTCCTAGACAGTTTAAGACGTTAGTCATAAAATCCTGCCTCCCTCTATACTTCAGAAGATACTTAAATCTGTTATGCTAGTATCATGTAAATATTCAACTTCCCCCCACCTCCTTAAAATTAAAGACCTATTTCTAGATGAAACACACTACAAATACCAGGTAAAAGTTTATGACCATATATATGTTAGAGTGATTCAGGTTGCTTTTGCAGAAAAGCACGTCTTCATTATGACAATTTAACTTGTTTTAACTTTGTTCCAGAATTTCCAAACCACTGCTTCAATCAAAAGCTGAGATTATTCTAAAACCAAAATTATTTAACCCTTTAATAACAGAAAGGAGATCACTCTCCTCTTCATGGTATTTTAAATGCAGACAGCTCTTTCTCCTTATATAAAAAACACAACACAGCTGCTACATCTCATGGTGCTACAGGAAAAAATATTATGTCCTTTCCAAATGCAAAATAACAGGATGAAGGCAGATGTTCTTTGCAGATTTTTCACAGAAAGTGAAAGTTTGAATAAAATATAACCGGGCAGACTGGACTGGGGGGGAAGTTAAGCTTAAAATATCCACTCAATTTTGCTATTAAATGAGGAATCTCACTGAGCTCCTGGGAAAAAGTTATGCATATGACATATTTTTCTCCTTATTTAATTCAGATTGTTAAAAAAAACCTCCTTCCTATTTCTCTGAAGAGTTCAATGCTGAAATTTGTTATCTTTACTGTGTGATGCATTTAGTGTGTGAATGCATAGTTCAACTTGAACCCATAAATTATGCTCTTCCTCCTTACTTTTCATGATATTCTGCTAATTGCTGATATCAGAAAATATTCTGCTATCAGTAATTAGTGCTAAAATTAGTCCAGTTGAATACTGTACTGACAGAGGTTTTTTTAACTACTAGGTAACAATCAGTCTGCTGACAAGATATAATTCCTCTAACTAAAAGTAAACCAACAACATGAAAAGGAAAACTTTTTTATTCTGTATTAGTACTTCAAGAAAAAGTGATGGTTTCTGGGATTTGGACATCAAACAAATTGCTTTAGAAAATATCTTATGATGAAAAATTAATTTGACCAATTATCATAGGAAGTCTGCATGCTTCTTAAAGGAAAAAGTGAATCAATAACTTCTTTAAAGATTAAATCTATTGAAAAAGAAAAGTCCAGACACATAAAGTATAATTAACTGAGACTCAAACTCTACTAATCATACCACAGCAGAACAGTATTAAGCATAGCACTCTGATCATTGTCCAATTTTTTTTTCCCCCATTTACTCCAGACTTCCTAGTTACATTCTATACACAGTGAAAATACTTATAAAGATTTCAGAATCTCGTATGTTACTCAGCTGGGACTATTTTTTATACTTTACTTTCAAGCCTTGTTTTAATACAGAAGTAGACTGAAAAAAAATCCGTCACCAACGTAAGAAAACCACTGCTTATAGGCCAAGTCTGTAGAAAATGCCTGTACTGCTCAGGAAAAAGGTCACATATTTTGGGGTAGTTAGCTACTGCTTTCAGCTTCATTATACCACAAGTATTAAGAAATCTTATTTACACAGACTACTGTATGGATTTTAAAGGCTTTCTACCCTTGTACAGTAATGTTGAATCTAGCCCTGTAGTTTTGTCTAGCTAATATTGCAAATGATTTTATCCTGCTGCTTTACCCATTCCCTCCCTAACCGAGTTATTATATATAAAACATAACCATATATATACAAAAAACTTTTTCTCCTAATATGCGGTAAAAATATGTGACTGGAGAAGGAAGACTATACAAATTCCCTTTAGAATAAGGTAATTTTTTTGCAGAAGTTGACATACCTTCACTTTAGAGTTTTCTATCAAATGCTGAGCCATTGATTTTATCAGAACTTCAAAGAAAAACCATGAATACTGCAAAAAAGAGAAAATATTCTGTAATATCGCCACACACATTCAGCAACTCTTTTAATACATTTAGTTCCTATTCTTCTTTTATGACCAGATATGAACACATAGTAAAAAGTATTGTTCAATATATACCTTAAGTAGCTTGTTGCTTGTAAGAAAGTCAGCAGATGGCTTTAAAATTGTTGTCATGGACTTTGTCAGTTCTTCATGTACTGTCTTATATTCAGAAGCAACATAGGGTTCAGCTTTATAGCCATACTTGAGGAGGAAAACCAGAATATATCATAATTTTGAATTAAATGATGAAATTAAACAGATGCAATTAAATTTAAACATTCTTTTTAGAGAAATAAAAAAGAAAACTTTTCCTTTACCTACCTTGACATAAGATCTCAGATAGCTATCCAAGCCTTCTTCATGACACTGAGCAACAATATGGATAATAACCCTAAACAGAAACCAGATACCAAGTAAACCAACAAAGAAAACTATGATTGCAATAAAAATGCTCAGTTTCAGATTTATGTGATAAGCCAGTCATCATTTATATTCTGTGAAGTACTTAAAATTCTTTACCTTGTCACATTGACTGCAACTTCTTCTTGAGTTGCTCTAGTGAGAACTCTAAACAACTGGTTTAGCACAGTTGGCAGGAAAGCTATCATCACGTGACCTTCCATAGCGTGAAGGCTCTAAAAGAAAGCAGTCATACTGTTAAGTCCCTTGAAACAGTGGCATTTAAATCACCAGTTTGGAAACGATAACATTTACTGCAAGTCTTTGTCCAAAAATACCTACTGCTTGCTCTATTTGCTGTTAACTACCTGGAAATAATGCACAGAAAACAATTATTATTAGAATAGTTTCCAACATAAATATTTGGCAAATATTTTCTACCTTAAGGTAAATTACAGATAAAAAATAGGATTTATTAGAGTCATTATAGAACTAGTTATTTGTAGTTTGCCATTTAAATGCATACTGGGTAATGTTTCACTGAAAGGACTACCTGTGTACACCACAACAAGCTGATACTGACACCTTGGTATACTTTGCTACTTCATTCACTAATGTAGACCTTTAGTAAACTGAAATTCCACAAAAACATACAGATTGCTTACCTGTGATAAGTGCAATACTAGTTATACTAGTTACTGCAAAACAGTAAACTAATATGTTAAAAACCAGAATCAACTAAAATCCATAACTACCAAATGCTGGAAATTAGATGCAGCTGAGTTACAAACTACCCAACTTTATGACATGCCTTACATGTAAAAGACATTATAAACATAACCACTCTGACATAAAAGATGGTTTATTGCATTTCACCCCACAATGTTTTATGCCATAAAATTCCCTGGAGTTAAAGGGAGTTTGACAAGAAAAGATAACATTTGCTGAATATGCATACAGACACCACATTTCAAACACTTCCATTCAGTGTTAAGCAGTTGTCTTTTTAAATGTTTGCCTATATGCACATTCACACTATTCAGGACTCAAAATAGTCTCCCTTCGTACATGATTTGTGACTTTTCTTGGAAACAGCAGTCATGCACTACAGCATCTTTTCTGTAAGTTGTTAATATCAGAGCATCAGGTTAACATGCAAATGGAACTTCAGCTCACACTTCTGTCTGGGATGCAGGCATTTTTTGGTGAAGGTGCTATTTTAAGTAGAACTCTGAAGTGGACTTGTAACCCAACTGCTGATTCCCTCTGAAGTGAATATCTCAACTTAGGAGATGCTAAGTGATGCTAGGGCTCACGAAACATGGCAGAGAGCATACAAACATCTTGAGTCAGGCAAGCCTCAGAAAACCTTTAATTAAAGTGCCAGATGGTGCTTACACAATATTCTATTAGGGAGGGTAGAGGCAAAAAGAAGAGAGAATGGAAGAACACTTGTCAGGTTTGGTAATCTGAGCTACTCTGCCAGAGGCACATTGACTTCATGGAGGAAAGTAAATCCTAGGAATTTAAATGTGTCTTTGGCATAACAGCATAGATTATCTGCAGGAAACAGTCACCATCAAACTGCAACATTGACCTTCAAAGAACATTTAGCACTCAGGCTGGCCATGTCTGCTACAAGCAGTTAGAGGCTGACACACAGAACACAAACTCTAAACACACAGGAGAAGCAAAATGTATTTGGGTCCCTGTGAGGCCTACCTAGATAGGAATCTGGCTCAATGGAATTTTTAACAGCCATAATTTTAGTTGACAGAGAAGACGGCATTTGCTTTCTGTTATCATAAAGCAAGGTAATTAACACACCATGTTGGCTTTATCTAGCAGTGTGGAACATAATGCTGTATGGTGAGTGTTCAGGTGTTTGATGACAAGAGTTAGAAAGAGGCTCTGTAGTTGCATTACTCTGTCCCAGGGATTTTAGTAAGATGTGGTCGTGTAACTGAACATAAAGATTTTGCTAACATGGAATTTCTGTAAAGAAATTGTTTAAGCAAAGGTATAAGCTACCTAAACATATTGCAGTACATATGATCATATACAACTGAAGTAAATTATATGATACTTTAGGAGTGATCTGAGGAACTGTTCTTTCAAGCTTTCCCTAAAACATCTGATAGTCACTTTGCTCTAACAGACTAACATGAGTTGTGAAAATCAAGAAGAGAATCAAGCCTTTGATTCCTGCCAACTGTTAGCAGCTAGCAAGATAAATCTGAAATTGCCATGTTAGTCCTTGGAAGAGACTTTGATTATATTACATTCAAGTAGAGTTCTGGTAAACTTAAGAAACAGTAGGATTTCTCAAAGTACTGTGAACCTCGATGAATCCAACAGGTCTGAAACTGACTGAGGGCTATTTACAACCTCAGGACCTGAGGTAAGAATCAACAACTGCTCACAAAGTACAAGTTTGTTACATCCTTCATAATGTGAGCAGTCATGGCTGTTGAGACCCTTTTTAAAGAGGCTGTCCATTGTGTGCAAACTGTTTTTTTTAATAGTAGTGATTCAGACTTGTCATGTATGCAGAGATTTTAGTAATAATGATTCTTTTCATGTAACACCTGACTCTTTCCCAGACTGCTCTATGTTACAGCACTCACAACATGCAATTCTGTTTTTTTCACCAGTATAGGCAAGAATCTTCCCCTTCTTAACACCAGAAAACATCTGCCATTTTCTCTGCCACCTCAAGTAGCAGGAAGGCTAGACCCCTTGAAAAAGTGATGAAAATGATACTGACAATTTTAAAGAACTTCAGTGAGCCACATGTCAGACTCTAAGACCTCTAATTCACGATGACATACTCAGAACACATCATCTTTATTATATGGAGAGAAAAAAAGAGAGGTTACGTCTAATAACAAAAAGGCTCAGTCTTCCAAGTGATCTCAAAACAATGATGGGACAAGAAGCACATCTCCTGTGAGGAATGGCTGAGGAACCTGGGGCTGTTTAACCTGGAGAAAAGAAGGGTCAGGGGAGACCTTATCACTCTCTAAAACTACCTGAGAGGAAGCTGTAGCGAGGCGGTGGTCAGTCTGTTCCCCCTAGTAACAAGCAATAGAACAAGAGGAAATGGCCTCAAGTTGCAGCAGGGGAGGTTCAGGCTGGATATTAGGAGGAATTTCTTTAATGAAAGAGTTGTCTGGTATTGGAACAGGCTGCCCAGGGAGGTGGTGGAGTCATCGTCCTTGGAGGTGTTTAAGAGAGGGTTGGATGTTGCACTAAGGGAAAAGGTCTAGTGGTTGATAGGGCTGTATCAAAGGCTGGACTTGATCTTAAAGGTCTCTTCCAGCTGAAACGATCCTGTGATTCTATGAAGGTAAGCTGCATCAATGAGAAAAAAGCATTTTATGACTAGGACTTCTAAAAACTTGGATGATTCCTTTGTTTGTATTTTGACAGAACACGAGAGAAAACTGAACAGCAGTAACTTTAACTCCCTTGCCAGAAAAACACAAACAGTAGGAAGTGAGAGGTAAAGAGGTTCCCTTCTTCAAACAGAAATCTCAGACAGCAGGAGCACAATCTCCCACATGGATTACTTGGGGAAAGATGGAACAAACCTCTTGGCCTCCAAGCAAGATTAAACACTTCAAAGTAGTGCTGCTTCTCTTCTGTCCCTATTGGAGAGATTTATTCAGGGCACAAACCACAAATAGAGTTAGAAAGAGTCTGTATTTTGAAGTGTCATGATAACACAGGATTTGCAAGTGTGGTATCATGGAATGATTCTGCCCATAAGCTGTCTGTAACTCCAGTAGGGCCTCTTGCAACTGCAGTCTTGATTTTTAAAGACAAAACACTACCAGGTTTAGTGCTAGTATCATCTAATTGGGGACTATTGGTGCAATTACTGCTGCAGAAAGCAGTGGAAATATGGATAGGTCCAGATCTAAAATTATCAAGGAACTCGAAAAAGATACTTTAAGGGAGAATTGCAAAGAAATTATACCTTGTATCAAAACATGAATGTCAGTAGCAGAAACCCTAGTTCATCACAGAAGTCTTGAGGCAAGGAAGATGATTCAGAGTCATGATTTTGAAATAATCAAGGTCACAAAGCAAGTTCAGTTCAGAAGTGTGCCACATTCAGTAGTTAAGTTCTTACTTAGACAGTCCAGTTTTGCCCACTGATGGTTTTCAATTATAACAATAAACTCTGCTATGCTTAAGAAAATCAGGAGTTACTTGTGGTACCTTACATAGATTTTAAGGTGATCAAGTTTTGGACTTCATATTAAAAAATCTGGCTGACAAGATTAAGATGAAACTGCTGCGAAAACCAAATGCTCTATCGACCTAATACTGAGAAAGAATTGTACAGATGATAACAATGACCTCCAAACCATAATTCTAGAAAAAAAATCAAGAGTCAGTATTCCTTACCATTCCCATGTGCAGTTCAATTTGATTATTTTGACAAATTAGGCCATTACATTAATGTTTTTAAATTATCATTCATACAGCTGACCAATAATATCTCATTATTTTCTTGTGGTTTCCTCTTATAATGTGGCTGTAAATTTATCTAGGGCAGGAAGTATCTTTTTGTTCTTTTTATACTGCATATTGCATCAATGAGACCTAGAAAACGGCTAAAGCTCCTAGATTTTGCAAAATGAGAAATAAATAAATAATCTGACATTCACTATTTCATACCTTAAGATATTTCACAAGATCCGTTCCTATTGCACGAGCTCCAGATTCTGTTTTCTGACAGTATTCAAAAAAATTATGCAAGTGCTGGTCCTGCAAAGAAGAAAATCCCAACATATCTGTCATCACTACCCATAATCCAAACTGTAATGCATTAAAAATCATTTATATACAGAAATCCATATACACGTCCATAGAATAAATTTTCAAAAATAATTGAAGTGCACCACTCCAAAGACTAATTTACTAACTTTAGTTACTAATTTAGTAATTTTTTTTAACCCATTGATTTTTATTAATATTCATTACACAAAACACCACTTATATTTATCTCAAACCAACTCACATGCAGAAAGTAACTAACATTAAGTATGCTATCCCAACCAATCATAACATGTATTTTATGAACAGCTGTAACAGGACTCATTGCTTTGTAGATGTGTCACTAGATAGCTTTCAGACAAGTCTGACCTCTCATCTAACAGGAAAATTCAGATTGGAATGCATGACAGTGTTAGACACTGAGTAGCTTCCATTTAAGATTTGCTGTTTTTCACAGCTGATGTGAAAAAGAGATACCATGCAGAATGTCCAAGAGACAAAAAAAAAAAGATGAGCATATTGAGTTTCAGAATCTTCCCAAATATTGTATATACATATAACAAATGTATGTTTATTCCTAAAACTTTCTCTAATTTGCTTTATAACTCACCTGGGTATAAACAGTTGACACCAGATGAGTGGATATTTTTAACAGTTGTTTGCCTCCATCTACCCATTTAATTTCAGGACCAGAATGCTGCACAAACACGAGAGGAAAAGGAAAATAATGTAGCAGTATACTAGGGTATAATTATTTGTTTATAGTACCACAAACAACACTTTTTTCTTTTAAACAGGTTGAAGAAATGTGTGCAATGAATAAGGTCATAAAGAAAAGGAAAATTATGCAGGCAATATTACCAAAAGCATTTATGAAGCTTAAAATGTCTTTTAAAGTCCTAGAGTAGTTTTCTCACTGACTAACAAAAGTGCTTTTCCGTAAGCTGCAGATCTCACGTTTCCCCTGCAACTCTGCAAAGAAACTCCTGACTAGAGTGGAATATCTACTAGTTTTCTGAGAGAAATAACACAAGAATTTCCACAGATAATGACACA
Organism: Colius striatus; assembly: GCF_028858725.1. Taxonomy (NCBI): domain Eukaryota; kingdom Metazoa; phylum Chordata; class Aves; order Coliiformes; family Coliidae; genus Colius; species Colius striatus. The sequence goes on from NC_084759.1 coordinate 53,653,687, forward strand.
ATTTAAACCTTAACGTAGGTTACTAATAGGAAGCAACCAATGCTTCCTTCTCATCCCATTTCCAAAGAACTGAAAATGGGAATGCTCATCTGTCTACTCTGATAACCAGTTTGGAAGAGATTTTAGTACTGGATCTACAGCTAGTCATATTGGTCCTAACCTTCTACCCATGGGCATGAGCAGAAACAAACAGCAGAGGCATAAAGAATACACCTACAATGTGAAAAAATGAAAGATGTGAAGGAGACAATGATTGGAAAGCTTACAGCAGAGTTTAAAAAAGAAAAGGTGGCAGAACAGGAGGAGAGCAGCATCTCTTGTTGATTTTAGGCCTCTTCCTCCAAAATGAGTAAATTTTGTCTCCACATTTAATTCTCTTAATCAAATCCCCTATCACATTTTAGATTTTGCATCTTCCTTAATATCATTTTTATGGCAACAATTTTGCAAGCTTTCTGCTTTGAAAAATACAACCATAAATTTTACTAGTGAAGTATAAGGATCACAAAAATCAAAATGTGAGAATAAGACTTTTTCAGGAATAAAGGACTTACTGAAAGGAGACAGCATGAAATGCTAAAAAAAATTTAGTAAAGGACTTCAGATTATTTGCATAACTTGATAAACTCAAAATAGTTTTATAAATTTAACAATTATTACAACTTCTAGTTAATTATTACTACAAAAAAAATCAAACATACACATTTCCTAGGTATATCAGCTATATAGTAACAGAAATAGTATTTAACAATTTAACCAAATAATTGCATTAGGGCAAGTTGATCCAAATTTTGTAGAAGTCAGGATTCAGTCATAAGTTTTGTCTCCCATTTCTGTTTGGGTATGTTTGTTTCCTCTAAATCAGATGTTTCACTTTTACCAAACACTCTATTTCAACTATAAAAGAAAAAAAAATCTACTAGAAAAACACTTCAAATCTTATCAGACTGAGTAATTACAACTAACTCTTCTGTTTTTTGACAGTTTAGAGCAATTTATGTAACATACCTTTCCAACACCCACTTCTTGATAACTAAGATAGCCTGAAGGAAGATTTGCTGACACTGCGATGTGTTGCTCATTGGTCACCACTCTTCCATCTTTTATTAGAGGAAGCCAAGAATACCCAACTGTGGAACATGAAAGGCAAGTAATTTTAAATATGCTATGAATCTTTACATGAACCATTACAAAAGCCTTACTGTATATTTCTGATATGCAATTCATAAACCAGAAAATGTTGCCGTATGGGAGAAATTCTTTGAAATCAAATGATTATAAATAATTTAAAGGGCAAATAAATGGTCACCAAGTTTGGAAAAAAACCCAACATTTGAAAAGACACTCTAAAACAACATTTGAAACATTTCAATTAACAGAAATAATTAATGAAATCTTTCAAGCAAGATTAAGAAATAAGAAAACATATGGAACACAAAACTCATGAGTTATCGGATAAGTATGTTCCATAAAGTCTCCCAAAAGTTACTGAAAGTAAAACACTAGCATACAAACCTTGTGTTTCAATAACATCTTTCTTCTTTGTACTTCCTTTGCTTGAACTATCACAGCTGACGTGGTAGAAGGTGAACAACAAATGGTGCTTTTCATGTAACTGAGTAGGCAATTCTATTTTAATCTGAAAGGCAAAGGATCACAGCAGTTCCAGGTCATATGTTATTCAAAGGAAGATCAAGAATAACACACACAAAACTTATAAAAATGTTACTTACAGTGAAAATGGGAGCTGATGTAATTGAAATCATTATTAAGAACTTTGGAATCCTCAAATATTTTATTTTATTTTTAAATTGACATAATACATAAATGAGTGAAAATTGTCTCAGAAAAGCAGCTTACCTCATCATAAAACTCTGGATTTTGATGGTGATGCAGAACAGCAGCAAATGTACTTCTAGTAAATACTGGTCCACCTGGCCTACCATAGATACACTAATAAAAGAAAAAAGGAATTAAAAAAACCCCCATGATCTTTTTTCATACTCATCTTAGAATCAGTTTCACATTGAATTTGAAATATTTGTACTAGTGTTTAACTTGGTTCCTTTGCACAAACAAGGGATTACATGATCTTTAATGTACCTGATGTGCAGTAGAGCTGACACTGTGATTTCACCTCAGGATTCCTATTCACTTTTCTACTTCTTTTCTTCCAGGTACCTCTTATACACTGTTGTAGCTGCTTGTTTCTGTAGTTAATCCAAAGCTTTACTGTTTTAACTTAAAGAATTCCTCCTTTGGAACCCTTGTCATCCTTGTTTGCAACAAGTTTATTCTTTGAATTTTTGTTGATATAAAGAAATGAAATGCTCTGAAGGTCCTTTAATACTCGTTTATACAAAAACCAAGCAATTCCTCTAGAAATTACTCTATGCCAAATGCAAAAGGAGGACAGAAAACCACTATCCCAAACTAGGTAAATTAATCCAGTGCTATTGTATTACTTAGCTAACTGTTCACTATTTTGTTTAAATCAGTCACAAAAATCAAATGACTAACCTTTAAAGGCAAAGAATCCTCTTCATCAGAATCCTTGAATTCAATGCATACTGCGATATTTCTAGCCTAAACAGTATTTAAAAACAAAAACCCAAATACTTAATCATAACGATCATCACAGAAGCATAATATGTAAACAATGTTAACCAAATCTGAGAAAGAAGAATCTACACTTCTCCTGTACTCACCTTTGCAAAAGACTTTTGACTGTCATATTTCAAGTGCTTTGGATAAACATAAAGATGATTGTTGTAGATAGTGAAAGGCTGAGTGTGTTTTGGTATACAGGGTACAAATTCCTCTACTTCAAATGTTACTAGTGTCTTGGAACTGTTTTCAAACTGTTTCATGGGAATGTATGATGAGTTAACATAATCTGAAAATACATGAAAAGAACAATTAAAAACTGAAAAGAGAAAAAGCTTGAATGTCCATTTAATGGTGTTTATTAATACTTACTTGGAAAATCTGGTGACACATTATCAATTGTAACATCCAGATTTCCTAAAATAACAGGAAGTTTGGCCATCTTTTCAGGTCTATAGGAAGGAAAAAAACCTCAAAGTCAGGCTAAATACAAACTATCAGATGCCAGAGTAAAAAGATAATAGGAAACAGAGGCAAAAGTAATATCCTGAAATAGGAGTATGAGAGGAAAGGTGGTTTCAGAATAGATGACTGATCTGATCTTGCTTTTTGCCTAGATACACAGTTTTCTTTAGATTCACACACACTTCCAAAAGTTAGGCTTTATTCACAAGTGTGGAAAAGATTGAGAAAAAGCATGATGCTTTTCTTTCTTTAAACCAAAACAAACAGGGTAATAATTCACTATCATTTGCAGCAAAGAGTGAACCTATAAGTAAGCTTTTTAAATATCAATGGCCACTGATAAACATTTATGGTAAGGGGGTAAAACTTGGGGGAAGAGCAAAATGGGAGAGAAATCAGAAATTAACAAAATATGTCTTTCTACTCAGTAACTTTTTTTCCTACCTCCTCCTTTTTCTAGAGTAATAACTCCCACTGCACTATTATTAACTAGCCTAATATGAAATTTCTTAGATGTTCTCATGTAGCTAATTCAGAACTATGATTTGAAGTACTTTCTATGGTAAAACACCAGTGAAGAAGCCTTTACTAGAAAAGATGATTTTTGTAATTTATTATACAGGGCATGGATGCAAAATTTTCCAAAAAGCAATCCTGTGCTGTGAAGCAAATAACCTTTTCTGGTTGGAGTCTCGATGCTAATGCCAATAGCTACTCGTTAGACATTACAATCTCTTTCTTACTAAAATTCCTGTGAAATAGTGTACATGATTCCATAAAAAAGATGCTGAAATAACCAAAAGCACTTTCTTAATTGACAAAGTAAACTGAGGTGGTAGGCTAATTCATTCTGTTAGTTTCAGTTTCAGTTATATTGTTTATGGCAAGGAGTATCAGTACACAGCAATTTCAATGTTCTAAACTTCAGTGAAACTTTAAGCAGCTTACTAAAGTGGAATTGAAATATTTATTACAAACCTCATCTCCTTATCAGATTTGGTAAGCAAAAATAAAATAAAGAAACTATAGCCCAAGACTTTTGAGATTTGTGATTGTTCAAATTACTGCAACTCCAGCTAACTGTGCCTTAACAGAAACAGAAATGCCTTGGAGAAGCAGCAAAAATTGCTCTATTATTTCACTTCCTATTTAATAAGAAAGGAGATTAAAACTAATTTGTTAATAGGGTCATCTGTCAGTAGGAGATTCTTAAGCCTTGGACACAAACTGATGCAGTCTTTAGGAATACTTGGTAAAAGAAGATGATCAATTTTCCATTATTGATGCACCCTAAGCCACATGCACTCCCAAGGAAGATGGACTACATGCTGGCTTGAATTCCTTTTCCTGAGAGGTAGCATTCTCTGTCCAAAGTCAGTGAACATATGATTTATGCAGGACAAGGGGTAATGGGATGAAGCTGGAACACAAAAAGTTCCACTTAAACAGAAGAAAAAACTATTTCACTGTTCAGGTGAGGGAGCCCTGGCACAGGCTGCCCAGAGGGGTTGTGGAGTCACCTTCCTTGGAGGTCTTCAAGACCCACCTGGACATGTTCCCATGCGACCTGATCTAGGTGGACCTGTTTCCGCAGGGGGGTTGGACTAGATGATTTCTAAAGGTCCCTTCCAACCCCTACCATTCTACTATTCTGTGCTCATGCTTGTTTGTCTTTGAGAACCTGAAAAGTGTATTGTGCATGCATAACTAACTCCTAACATAGAGCTGCTTCAGGATACAACGCTTAAGGTATGTTAAAGCATAGCATAATACTTCAGTCCTGCTTGTAGTCCCCAAGCACTGCAAGGCAAAGACCTGCAGCTTGTGTGAAAGGCCTTAATTATATTGAAGTGAAAAACCTATAAATACATCAATATACATCAAAAGATTAGGTGCTCTAGTTCAAGATCATAACAAAAAACACTGGGGCTCAGGGGAGTGGTGTTAGGGTGTGTTTGGTTTGGTTTGGTTTCTTCAAGTGGGAAAATCAGACTTACTTCCTGAAATCTGCTAACAATTTCAGCATGTCTTCATTTGAAAGTTTATTACTGTCTTGTCTGAAGAGAGGAGAAAATCTTGCATTTTTGTCCAGGGTTCCTGAGGCATCTTTAAACAGGTTCCTGAAAGTCAAAATCTTGCTTTCAGCTGTGTTTATGAAAGCACTGAAATTCACTTCAGAAAATTTCTGTACTATAATTACAACATAGTGCACCATCCTTCATATTAAACATTTAATATTCTTATCATTGTAGCTGAGTTTTAACATATAAATAGCTCTGTCTAATAAATCAGGTGAAACATTTAATCCTTAGTAAAATAAAAAACATATTGACAATGCTCAATGTTTTGATTATTTAAACATAATGAATGTTTTTCCTAGAAAAGAGCCAAAGTGTATGTCATAAAACTTTGTTTAATTGAAATTAAAACAAGAAATAATTTAAATAGTACATTCAGTTTTATAAGAAGTAAGATGCAGAAAATAATGTTGAGGAAATGTTAGGAAAAAGTACATATTGACAAGATCTTTCCTTACCTAGCTGCCCAGGCAAAAGGCATTCTATATTGACCTAATCTCTGGCATGCCTGTTTAGCATTCTTCAAAACTTTTTGTGCAGCCTGCAAAGAACATAAGAAACATTCATGTTTTAAAAGCTACATTTTTTTGTACCATTAGTACATAAGAAAAAAAATCCACATATTGACGCTGATATGAATTGGAAAGTCTTCTTTACATTAATCCTAAGTATATGAGTGAAAGATAAATGAAAATACCTCTTAATAATTCATTTCAAGTTATGCAGGGCCTGCTGATTTCACAGCAGTTCATGGGTCAAAACACAGACTCACCTACATACCTGATGATACATATTTAATTAAGCAAAAAAACCATTATTATACACAAAATTCATACAAAAGATAGAGTAAAATTCAACTTTTAAGACAAAATTGCAACACCAGGCAAAAACGTTCCCTGCCCGCTCTTTGCTCCTCATTTCACCATCCACTCTGTGTACCAGAACACGTTCCTACAGCTTAAATAGTAAAATACTCTGCAATACTTCAATTACAACTACACCCAGAATATGTGGAGGAGTTGTATGAAGATCACTTGGACAATCCTATGTATGCACATTGCAATATTGCTTCCATTAAAACTTTATACTTTGGTGTTTGTTAACTTTTAGGTGAACAAACAATTCTATTACATAGAACCAAGTGTAACAGAGCTGGAAAACCACTAGTTCATCACATTCAATACAGAGCTGAACCACTGGAGCTGAAGCAGAAACTCCTGACAGAGCAGTGGGCTTCTCTTTTCCAGAAACCAGCATCTTCTATGTGTCTACACACAGCAAAATTATTTGCCAGAGGGAAATAAAACCACAGAGTAAATCTTCCAGAATATCATCCCTGATCTCTGCTGCTGACATTATAAAGAGTTGTTTCTATTAGTTTATTGTCCGAAACTGCACTCAGAAGTATAGAATCTTACTAAGTAATCATTTTGTCACTGTATTCAATGTTTAAGGGGAGAAAAAGTGATCTCGTGGCTATAGAATTTGCTGCCTCCATTGTCCAGAGCGGTAATTCTGAACTTGCTCATAGTACTGACACACACAGAAGGCCTGTACAGTTGGTACTGTTATGGTTTGTTTCAAATCAATTCCAGACAACAAAACTAGAAAAAAATTCTAACTAAATGTTCAATTGTATAAAATTATAAGCCAATGAATACCAGAAATGCACAACATAAGTTAATATAGCCATGAATGTACCTGTTGGCTACTTCTGCAGTACAGGACAACACAAGTCTAGCACTCAGAATCAAGTTTGGGAACACTTGGGCTTAGTTAACCTTCCCATGTGGCTCAGGCCCAAGACCATCAAAAACAGTTAATCGGTTCAAGTTTGTTTTGACTCACTAACAGTCAGCATACATTTCAAAACCAGACTCCTAAAATACAAAGCTGCTGTTTTCCAGTGATAGCTGGAAAAAAAAAAGAAATCTCAAGTATTCCTGGAAAAGCAAATCAGTAGTCTGATCTATATTAAGAACAAGGGAAAAATACAGTTTTTTTTATGTGTAGCTTAGCCAGCATTAAATCAGTGGGAAAGAACACTGTTTCTCTACAGACTGAAAGCTAATTCTTCCTTCTTTCATTTCACTAACTGAAAACAAGAAGGTCAACAGTAGCTGGCATTGCTTACAAAAATCTGTTTCTCCTAGTATCCTAGTCTAACAAGCACAACTGTAAATCAACAAAATTAAAACTCCGTTTCTTCAGCAACAAACAAGAAGCAGGAAGTGACAAAGCTTCTTCTTGGTATGTTTCAGAAATGATACAAATATTAAGTCATTCTAAACCTTTGCAAAATGAAGAGGTTTCAAATTTTTTACATAAAATCAGAGGCTTAATGAGCTCCATGTTTATGAAGGAAAAAAACCAGTAAGACTGCAGATAAAATTACAGTAAACTGTGGTCACCAAAAAGCGAGACAAAGGAAAGGTCAACAATGCAGTAGTATGAGATGCATTAACTATGAGACACATAGAGTTAATTTCAGACCTGTATATAGTATTTCCTTCTCCAACAATTTTCAATTCAACTTTCATACTGAAGTCTTAATAGCCTTTTGTGAAATCACTGTATTTAAAGCCATTATAAAAATTAAAGATTACATCACAATTAAAAAAAGCTTAATGTTTCCCAATAATGCTACACTTCACCTATAACATGACAATTAATAATAGTTATTAGTAATAACTACAACTTACTAAATCGAATCATCAAGTTATCTGAAATTACTATAAAAGAGCTAAGCTTTTGACTGATATTTATTAATTTGAAATCATCCTGCCTTGCCTCAGCATTTTCTCCATGCCCCAGAAGATTACATACCTTTAAAGAATCTGAACTTTTCATATATGGTTCAGCACAATGCGTAATGCTTCCCTGTAATACTTTTTCTATCCTAGCCACAAGGAAAATGTCAGTATGAGGACATGTGACTGAGAATATTCCCTAGAAATAAAAAGAAACAAATATAAAAGGAAAATGTACACACATTTACATCACATAATAGAAAGCCATCCAAAGCATGTAGGAAAATGCTCTAGTTTTCCCAAACTTTATCAGTTCTTTAAGTTACTAGTTCATACCTGCTTTGGATATTGTAACACAGTTTCATGAATGTCTTGAACTCTGTGTAAGCTATCACCGCTGCCATTCATCATCTGTTGAGATGCATTTGGTATCATGTGCCTTACTGAAGGGTGGTTCAAATCAACATGGAAGTCTGCTGAAATCTTCCGGTTGTTTTTAATATCAAACAGCGATAATGTGACAAAGAAAGGTTCTACCTAGACATTTTAAAAAAAATACAAATCAAGTGACATTGTTGGTACCTGAAAGCGTGTATGAATTTTTATAAACACATAGACACAGACATTCCTCTAGATATTACTGACAATTGGCAAAAGACAGTAAAAGGAATACTCCATTGACCACAACACAACAAAAAGATTGGTAGTAAAGTTACTTTTCATGGGATCTAGGCTTTCATTTTTATTTAAATGAGTAGAAAAACACAACAATATAAGTTCCTCAACCACAGCAAGGAATTCTAGTGATTAAGAATAGTGCTGACAAAATGTGAAGACATTCATTACCATATTAACAGAAAATAATTAGATTAATTAATTACATTTGTTGTTGGTCCTTCTTCATTTTCTGCAACGCAGCTTTGCAAATTAAAAGATAAATCATTACATTTGACAAGAATTTTTTTTCCAAATTTCTCTTCAAATGGCTTCACTTCTGGTTCAATACCAGAAAAATCAAGTTTCTTTAAAAAAGAAAAAAGAGAAATTGAGATAAGTTACTTTTCATCTCAAAAGGATCAAAATAAAGGAAAATAACATGCTTCCTTGTAAAAAACCTAACCTGTGCATCTGGATCCAAGGCAAAAAGTTTAACTCTGCTTTCACTTTTCAACTTCATTTCTGCTTCTCTGGTACTCTGTTCAAAACAAGAAAAAAAGGTTTGGCATTACACTATTAAATCAAAGTGGTTTCCAGTTTCATTCCTTTTTATGAGGTGCTCAAAGCTTTACATGTTTTTACTTCATGCACTCTCTCCCTAATGGTACTTGGAGCTGTTTTAAACTTAGCTTGAATTGTTCCATCATGTCTGAACAAAAAGTGAGAGAAGACTCTTCTCTAAAGGCTTTTCCGGGCCTAGAAATGCAAAAACTTACATTAGCAGCATGTAACCTTCCAAGCTCTTTGGAAGTATCCTCCACTGTAATTCATACGCACTTTGTCTCCTTAAACAACATCTTTCATAGCACTACTTTATTTTTAAAGCATGAACTTTGGTTAAAATATGAAAGTTGGTTAGAGCTATCCTGAGACTGTAAGATTGTTCAGGAAACAACAGGTTACCTAAATTAAGAAACATCATCATAGCTCTGTTTCTTTCATTCTTTTCTTTCTTTTTTTTTTCTTTTTCTTGGTTTATTTTAGGGTTTTTTTTTTCCTTTTCTTGAGTATCACTGCCAAAGAAGTGGTTTTCCTGTGGGTAGATGTAAAAATCCCCAAACAATTCCAAGATATAAAACCCTTACACTTAGAAGTTTGCAGAATACACTGTACACTTATTCTGCCTGGGATTTGTGGATACTCACCTATTAACAGTAAAACAAAAGTAAAGTGGAATAAAATAGAATGTGAAAAGTGATGGTATACTACACAACAAACGGACATATGCACACACCAAATTTACCCATGTGGGAGAGTTGCCTTCACAAAGTAGCAGTTGGCTAAACAGGGATATGAAGTATTACATTACAGATGAGTGTCTCGTTTTGGATCAGCCTGTACAGGTTAAAAGAAGTTACCAACCCATGCTCATCACTGACCATCAGCTGTAAGTGATCTATTGTCTACATGTGCTTTGCTGGAAGCTGAAGAAACTCCTACTCCTTTTTTCTCAAAAAAAAAAAAAACCACCACAACAAATCAAGCCAAACAAAAAAGATCTCAAAATCCTCTTTCAGGTTGATGATAAAAACCAAAATTGACTTAAAGGATGCACTACAAAAGAGGAACTTTTGAGGTGTGATTTTGAGCTAATGGACTATATTTATTGTACTTTATTAGCCTTAATACACACAAGAGAAATGATAAGAGTTTCTGTGAAAGACACAACCCAGACACTCAGTATCAGTAGAGTACTGGCAGACTTTGCTTGTTCAACAGATGCTACGATTGAAAAATACAAGACTAAACTGTGAAAAAGTTCAAAGATGGCAAGAAGGTTGCACATTCATTTTGGAAAGGAAACAGTCACTGGCAAGAACTGAAGAGGAAGATGATCTAGTCATAGAGGCAAGACCGAAACTGTTTCAGATAAAGCATCTTGAATAGTTTTAGATTCTTGATGTGCACTAAAAACAAGACAGAAACATGGATTTTGGACTGACAGATCAGAGGCAGTTGGTCAGATGCCACAAACTGAAAACGTATGTGGTCATCGACCCTGTCTACAGCATGGCAGTGACTCTAACTCCATTGCCTCATTTGTAAAGCAGGAACAATGTTTTCCTACCTCAATGAATACTGAGAGCCATAAAGTACACTGGGCATACTGATCATGACAGTCACATTGTTAAAGACAGAGGTCTAATTTGTTTTCTCTATAGATTAAAAACAAAATCATAAAAACCCAACTACTGAAGTGCACAACACCATCTTATTTGATTTGTGTTATAAACTAACAGCTGTTGATAGAAAAAACAAAGGCTTAGGAATGCACTCATAAGGGTTAAACCTTTTCTACGAAGACTTTTTTTTTCCCCTATTGTCAGGTGCTCTACAATCACTCCTGAAGGAATTTCTCTTTTCTCTTTCCTCATAAGGATATGAGGTCAGCTATTGTGCAAATCTCCTCCTAGAACCAACAAAAATAACAGAGCAAATATAAACTCTTCTAAAAGGAGGCCCAATGCCTTGTAAGTTCCCCACTGGGGAAAAAAAAAAAAACAAACCCGAAAAACAGCTGAAAAGACAACGCAAGAAAGAATAAGACAAAAAAAAAATCCTCAAAACAAACAGCTTTATATAAAGTAATCGAGCCAAGGCACAAACAGGGTACTAGTGCAAACCAGCAAATTTTTCCCATTCTACTTCTCAGGGAAAAAAAAGCCTTGAAAATACATTTGGTAGTGTTTGGTAAAGACAAACCAGAATAGGAAAACCAAAAAACTTATTTTGAAGGAAACGGGAATTTAAATGAGTTATAAACACGAAATAAAAAGAGCCAGTGCTAAAAGAGACAAAAATAAATAACACAATAGAAAAATATCTGGCTTAAAGAGGTATTTGCTTCCCATCAGAAGGTTATGGAAAGAGGAAGAAGAATTTGTACTACTAAAATTATATATGCAAGTACTGCAGCCCTGAATAAAAGTCCCCTCTGGAAGTCATATGGAACCTAAGGACTCCAATAACTAACTATAAAGGAAGAAGAATCTTTCATACAATAAGAGTAGCTCATTTTATATTTGTTTCTGAACTAAACGTTCAAGTATGTTGTTTGACGATTACAGCTCTTCCAAGAAAAATGTGATTGTATGCAGAACAATCCCAATTGATTTCCAAATATAGTTATAGCTGGAGTTAGATTATCACTCTATACCTTTTTATCTACCTGTGCTAAGTTGATTTTAAAGCAATAACAAAATAAAGTCAGTCAATCAAGTAGGGTGCTAAATGCAAGTTGATGTATTCTCACTGGATAGAATTTGTTCTACTGCTTGCTCTGAGTTCATAAGCTGCACTCCCTTCAGAAGTGGTTACTAGGTCAAATAGATGCTCAGAAAAGCAGGGGAAAATATTCCAGACCATTGTCAAGTAGGAAAGTTTCAAGATTGCAGGCTGTGCCACACATAAGAAAGTGTAAGGAAGTCACAGGAAGGAGTTTGCATTCTTCAACTTCAACAGCAAAAGGTCACCAGCTGCAGTCCTTAGGCAATGTAACAAAAATTTCTCCCTCAGAAAACTCACAAAACTTATTGCAACTCACAAGTCATTGATTTGATTGAAATATAGTCTGCAAGTGGGCTGAGGAAGAGTTACCATTATTTTCTATTTTATTTTATTCTTATTTCCATTTCTCCCATACCTCTGTAAGAATAACATTAAAAAGCCAGAACAACACTGCAAAGCAAGGACTATGGTGATACATATCCATGAAACTGCCAGCTCATTGCAAACACAAACATCATAATACATTCACATCATCACTTCTAATGATAAAAATAAAACTTCACTTTAGTGTAACTACATTTTTGTAGAAATACTTTAGCACTTACCTTCATGCAATAAAACAATTCTATATATACAAAATTATATAATATGGAAAATGAAATCAACTAATAAAATACTAATATTTGCTGCTTTTTAAGAGCATGTTAACATTTATATAAATAACTCCAAGACAGTAGCTAGTTTCCTCACAAAAGCAGAAAGTGAAGCTGCTCAATAACTACATGTACTCATGAAAGAGCTTCCAATCTTTCAAAGCACTATAAACTGACCAGACACTAGAAGCCAATATCTTACCTTTACTGCAATTTCATAAGGCTAACTTATGTTTAGTAGTTTATATCCCAAGTTGGCATTTACAGTATGTATTACCTTGGTAATTTCAGGATAGTAGTCAAAACTACTTGAGGAGCTTTCCAGTTTGCTTTGTTCATCATCTGAAATTATAAACCCAAATTAAAAAAAAAAAAAAAGTTAAAACCCCCAAACAAACAAAAAAATCAAAAAGCCCCAGGCTACTCATAAAACTCCATGGCAAAACAATTTCTGATCTCTTTTAAACATCTATCCCTTCAAAAATGACAACTGATAACGTAAATAGGTTGTAGATGATGCCGCGATTTAATTTTGATGTGGTGACGTCTTGGAGGATGTGACCAGTTATATAAACTGATAAAGTCACAGTTATTGCTATTCTTACCTAGAAAACAGCTTTAATATTATAGGAAAGATGATATTCAATGCACAAATTTACATTACACTTTCCACTCTGCATTGTAACTTGATTTCAAAACAAGTTCACTCTGTTCATTAGGTTCCCAGCTCTACTCTCCAACAGTTACTGGATTTTCAAAGCAACCATTCAGTTAGCTATAAGCATCTTCTAAGGTCAACTGTGGAGCAATGACTAAAATGTCTTTTATGGAGCTACAGGCTTCTCTTTTTTTCTTTTGATACATTTCTGTTGCCATCACTATGTTAAGTTCCTGCAATCATAGAACTATAGAATCATAGAATGGTAGGGTTGGAAGACTGTGATATCTCATTTTAAAGCCTAATGATCCCTTTCAGTCTCTTGTGCTATTTTTAAGCAGAGCCATCTTCTACAACCTCTTCCACATTCTTCTGGTTATGCATACACGTATCCCCATACTCTTTGCCCTTCTCATCCACTATAAAGAATAAAAATACAGGAGGAGACATACAGGCTATCCTTTTGTCACTAAACTATCACCTATACCTCCATCACGTTCCTTACAGATATCTGCCTTATCTATTCTTAAAGTTCTGTAACAGAAAAGATTCTACACCTAAGTAATTAACTTCAGTACTTTAGGGAAATATCTGTGGTCAAGGGAATAACATCTAAATTTAAGTCACTCACGGCAACCACTACTTCTTATCTTCTACCGCATTATCTATTCAGTTTTCAGCAGCATTTTACACACTTCAGAACAAATCTCTTCTAGGTTTTCTCTTTTTCTTAAACTGCCTTGGTCCTGATTTTTCATTGTGGATTTTCCTTCTATTTTTGTAGACTTATGATCAGTCTCATTCTCTTCTGGACTTAATTCGATTGGAATCAATATCGAAGAGTTCTATTTTAAGACCAAAAGGTCAAAACTCTCATCAGTTCAAACAACAGAGAAAAGTCCTATAATTTTTCTGACCAGAAAAAACCCCAATATGTAGCCACTGTGAAGCTTTTATTTTCAAATGCATGTAGTCTGACACTGTCACGTAACTGTGTCTAGCATTGCTAGAAACCCTGCTTACCTTCGTGAGACTCTCCATTTCTTTTTTCTTGCATTGCAGCCTCAAAATTAAGTTGAAGGATTTTGTTCAGAGTGTTTATCCATTCTTCCATTTCAAGTTCACTATCTGCAGCTAAAAGGTAACTACTCTTGTCTTGCATCTTGAGCTCAAATGCAAAACGTCTGACTTTATTGTTCTGTAAGAAAAGAAAAGTTCTTTATAATATCATTACATACTGTCTACTTGCAATAAGAGGAAGTTATATGTATTTCAAATCTTTTAAAAACAGTTTTGACATTTTTTAACATGTGTATTACAATCATACTTTTTCCCCTCTGACATTTGACCTTTTGAAGTTATTTGTACTGCTGCAACAAGTGGAAGTATGAAAGGTAACTCCATGTTTCAGTTTCCCCTCATCATTCTGCTTGTAATCATTTTTTTAAAAACAACAAGTCCAATTTCTAACTATCAAGTCTTCATATACTCAGATCATCTAGAAGTAAAGCTAAGACCTACTGACAGAAAAGCATGAAACACTACTAACATTTGAGTCAGAAGCATTTGCATGTCAGGATTTTATACTGGAGGTTAAATCATAACCAACCTCAGCCTTGAATGACCTGATCTTGCTAGTCTTAAATATAGATAAAGTTGGGAATCAATTCCTCCTTTGTTCCTTCAAACATTATTATAGTCTTCAAATGCTACCTAGTCTAGCTCATATTCTTGGGAACATGTCACAAGTCTCAAATGACAATTTAGCATGATCATCAATTTAATTTTAAAAATTAATAATTAATTAGATAAACATTAAAATAAACAAGAAGACAGATTTAATGGTTAGGGGATTTGTTTGTTTGTTTTAAATTACACTAAATGCCAAATTACATTTTCGTTTTGTCACTATTTTTCAATTATCAGACTAAGCATTTATTGGCAGAACTGTCAGCTTTCCACAAAAGACCAGTTTCAGCTAAGAAAGATACAAAAGCACACAGTCCAGTGTTACCAATTAAAATCAGTACTGAAGGAAATGAAAAATCTTAATAACAGTAATCTTTAATTTTCACACTATAAAACCTTGACACAGGTGGTACACACAACACTTACCAGTTTTCACAAACTGGTGAATTAGAGCAACTATATATATGACTGTATGTGTGAATATATTTACTGCAGATATTATGTGACTTAATTTCTCTCTGATGCAAAAGTGTCAATATATTTGTGAACAACAACAGAACAACAAACCCTCATCTCTAAACAACACTTTGGGAATTCCTGTCTTTTCATTTAATATGTTTAAGGTTTAGGGGAAAAAAAGAGTCAAAACAAACCCCCTCGACACAAACCCCCTAGTCTTTCCTCCCCACGTTGCACATATTCAGCATTCCCCTTATACAAGTACTGATGAAGGACCATATTCTGCTCTATTCTCCGTTGTCTTTAATGTCTGCAGGTGAAGTCGGCATTTTTCTCTGTGTACTGCATTTCAAAAATAAGCATATGTGCTAAATAAACTCAAAACAGAAATCAGAAATGTTATACAAATGCAATATAAACTAATCCCTCCTTCACCAAAAAGGTCTTAATGTGAATCAAGTAGTATGGTTCTACGAACTAAAAGCCTATAAGCGTGTCTACCTAAGAACAACCGTTTCTTTGAATTCCAAGTCAGACTACTGTAAACTACCATGGATGATGTCCTTATAATTTTTGTTTTCCTCTTCCATTAAATGGAAATGCAATTTCTACTGTCTGGAAACCACTTTTTTCCCACATCAGTTTCTAGATGTTAATGTAACGCCAATAATAAGTAACAGTAAAACAACGAACAAAACAAGATCAGCCAGAGAGGATACAATATATAACATAAAACAAATTCACGTATCTAGAATCGGTCTATTAAGTATATTACTCTTCAACATCTCATTTACTTGCTCCTCACCAACAATTCAATTTAAGAAAATAGCTACTTCTAAACTCCTTTATTCTAGCCACTGAACAACTTCTTGGCTTCACAAAAGTGAGCATTGACTGATTTTGGTTTTGCACCTGATATTGATCCATTAGTCTCAAATTCCTACATGCAGTTCCATCTAGTCCAACCTTCCTGTTCAAAGACAATCATCTAGATCCAGTTGGTGCAGGACCACATCCAGAAAGCTTTTAAGTATCTCCAAGGATGGAGACTCCTCCTCCCTGGAGGAAACCTGTGCCAGTGCTCAGCCACTCTCTCAGTGACAAAATGTTTCCTGATGTTCAGAGGAAACCTCTTGTGTTTCAGTTTGTGCCCATTGCCTCTGGTCCTGTCACTAAACACTGCTCCCAGAGTCTGCCTCTGTCCTCTCTGCACTTTCCTGAGATCCCCTTGAGCCTTCTCTTCAGTTCCAGCTCTCAGACTCTCCTCATAGGAAAGATGGTTTATCCTCCATCACTTCATTATATTTGTACCCCTTTGCTGGACTCTCTCCAGTATGTCTATGACTTTCTTTTACTGAGTAGCCCAGAACAGGACACGGGACTCCAGGTGTGGCCTCTCCAGGGCTATTCAGTTGCTCCAAGGGGAAGGACCATCCCTCTCCTTCATCCTGCTGACAATACTCCTCCTAATGCAGCCCAGGACACCATTAGCTTTCTTTGCAGCAAGGGCACATTGCTGGCACATGTTCAACTTGCTGTCCAGCAGGACCCTCAGGTCGTTTTCTGCCAACTGTTTTCCAAATGGGTGGCCTGTCCAGCATGTACTGGTGCCTGGGGCTGTTTTGCCCTGCTGCAGGACTATACTACTTTCCTTCATTGTAGTGACTGTCTTTCATTTGTAACTTCTGAAAATATCAATGTTTTCTGATATGTAAATTCATATTATATTGCCTACAATAGCCTGTACCAGAGCTACAGGCTGAGAACAAGAAATAAGCCATTGCTTAAGTTGGAAACAAAAAGGGGACAGAGACAGCTCAGATGGAGAACGTATATTATCAGAGAGGAGCATCAAAGCAGAGGAAGCTGAGGAGCAAAAGGAACGATACATTTAAGTGCAAGACAAGGACCACAACCATGTTTAGGAATCATTTTGTTTGTTGGTTTGTTTTAAAAACACAAACAGAACTCATTTCAGTGCAGTTGGTCAGAATCACATCCCTAAGGCAAAAATATTGTGGTAATCTGTATATAAAACTTGAAATATTATTAAATTTATTATAGTTATAAAATTTTCCATGCAAAGTGTCTATTAAATATGGATCCACAAGCATTTTTACAATATTTAGGGGAAAAAAATCCTCTGTAAAGCTGTTGTATCTCTCTGTATAAATCTTCAAAAAATTTTATACTAGAAAATATTATTTATTAAGTATTTTTTATTAAACTTTGACTAATTCTATCCAAGTTAACAAAACCCTAAAACCAAGCTGTTTTTTCCAGGTATGCCATGCCTAACAAAACAGTTACATGCTGTACTGTAAATACATAACAGGATCACACACACAAAAAAATTATCTTTTCTTTGGCACTTGCTACTGACAAACATTTTACCAAAGCCTTTAACTTTTTTAAATAAAGAAAAGCACATAAAACTAATGTTATAAAGGTCAAAAGAAAGCATCTGAAAGGGTGACCAAATTTAATACATTTCCCACAATAAAAATCCCACACAAGCAGCTATGCAAAACATTTTACAGCTAATGTAAGCACAAAGTGTAACTGAAATCAACTTCAAGCTGTCATTATTTTGCCATGATTTAAGGTTGGGGTTTTTTACGTGTTGAACTTCTTTTAACTTTTTTAATAAATACTTAACTAGTAATTGACTTTTTTTTCAGAAAGGTCTTTAAAATTCATTCTCTGGCCCTGTTAAGTCATTCAGTGTTTTTGCAAGATGCAGCACTTCTAATTGTTCCTCTGCGTAACAGGTATTTTATCAAAGAAAAGTTATTGGTATATTTTCATAAAGACTCTAGTGGGTTTGTGTGGCCAGATTTTGGAAGCAAGGGAGGTTATAGGGGTGGCTTCCTTAAAAACAAAGCTGCTAAAAGCAGCTATCTGATAGGGCCAGTGCCAGTTGGATCTGAGATGGACCCACCACTGACCAAGGCCAAGCCAATTCACAATGGAGGTAACGCCTCTGGGAGTAACATATTGGAGAAGGGGAAGAAGTTGCTGTGCAGAAGCAAAATGGCAGCAGCAACAAGGAGTGAGAATGTGAGAATTCCCCAGACACGAGACCAGTGGAGAAGGAGGTGCCCAGGCAATGGAAGAGAGATTCCCCTGCAGCCTGTGGTGCATGTGGTGCAGCCCATGGTGAGGCAGGCCCTGCTGCTGCAGCCCACAGATCCCAAAGTGGAGCAGAGATCCACTCGCAGCCCATGGAGGACCCCCTGCCAGAGCAGGTGGATGCCCAAAGGAGACTGTGACCCTGTGGGAAGCCCACACTGGAGTAAGCTCCTGGCAGGACCTGGAAACCTGTGGAGAGTTGTCCATGCTGAAGCAGGTTTGCTGCCAGGACTTGTGGTCCTGTGAGGGAACAACACTGGAGCAGTTCATGAAGAACTGTAGCCCATGGGAAGGACTCACATTGGAGAAGTTCATGGAGGACTGTCTCCCATGAGAGGGACCACTGTAGCAGTTGAAAGTGTGAGGAGTCCTCCCTCTGAGACAAAGCAGCAGCAAAGCCCATCTGTCATGAACCGACCATAAGACCCAATTCCTGTTCTCCTACACCACTGGTGGTGAGGAGGTAGGGACTCATGAAGCAGGGAGAGGTGGGGGGAGGTGTTTTAAGATTCAGTTTTTATTTCTCGTTTTCCCTGCTCTGTTTTGATTGTTGATTAATAAATCAAATAATTTCTTCCCAAGCTGACTCTGTTTTGCCAGTGATGCTAATTGCTGAGCAATCTCCCTGTCCTTATCTTGACTTGTGAGCCTTTTGTTACATCTCTCTCTCTCTCCCCCCTGTCCAGTTTTAGGAGGGGGAGTGATAGAACGATTTAGTGGACACCTGGCACCCAGCCAGGGCTAAATCACCACAAAGCCATGTGCTATCAAATACAGAATTAACTGGAGAACAGGCAGAATAATTATAATTACCTGAACCACTCCCATGCATGAATCCAGAAATATTGATCCTTTAGGTTCTTTCGATATTTTTTCATCTTTGTAGAAATTGAGATTATAGGATCCATCACCAAGCTGGATTAAGTGGAAAAATCTTCTTTTAAATGACTAGTGAAAAGAAAGTAGGAAAGAAAAAGAATTACAACACTAGTGTTAATCAGCCTCATATTACAAAATCTAGAAATGCTATTTACACAGTAGGTTCTAGAAAAAAGCTTTTATTTAGACATAATCTTATCAGTATCCTCAGAAAATTAACTCAAAATCATTAATTTAAATTAAAAAAAAATTTAACGAAAACTTGTAGCAAGATTTTTCTACATTATTTTTAAGGTTTTTTGACCCACTGAGAGGTATTTACAACTTACTCTACATTATTACACAAAATGGATATTTATGGAGACAACTGTTAACTGTTAAGTTTGTTTCCAAATAAAGAAGTAATACAAATAAAAATTCATAGTCTGTTTTCTATTAATAATACACAGGATCCAGTTGAGATAATTATTGAAAACACTGGACTTCATCCACATACTGGATTTTTAATGCATTTTTTAATTATTTCAGTAGAGTAAAAGATAAGTAAGATTTCACAGCTGTAAGTTACATATAAGCTTCCCTCTTCCAGCCCACCATATTTTTAGAAGTAAACTACCCGTTGATTTCTCAAATACACAGTGATATTTAATATTGGTCTTCAATTTTTAGCACGTGTAAAACACTCTTAAACTTACTCTCATTGTCACACTGATGGCACTATTCATGTTGCCTTTGTACAGCCATCCTTGCTTTGTTATTCCACCTTTCTGAGACCCAAGAGATGCTGCATCCTGGAGACGAAGAAAGAGACACCGGGGGAGTAAAGTTTTGCATCACAGTCTGAAACTGTTGTATGATTCCAAAATTTCAAAAATTATTTTTAAAAGATGGACTGGCTACACTCTTAATGTAATGGTAATGATATACTATGAGACCCTGCTAAAATTCTATGGCTTTCTGATTCCAATTACTTTATTATAGACCAAGAATAATATTGACCTCATCCAACTTTTGACAGGGAATCTGAGCACTAAGGCTTTTTCTATGGCCAGCAGATGATCCAGCTTCTAGTCAGTTAAATATTAGTCAAGATAAATCCCACTGAAATAAGGGAAATAGGGAGAACTCAAATAATTTACTTATATTTACTTTGTAAGCTTTTTTTAGACATTCTAATCTTCCAGTGCAAAAATTTTTACTAATTTCTATTACCAAAAAGAACAATGTAAACCCATGCTTACCCAAAATTTCGATCAAGAATTTCTCAAATCATTTTGCTTTATACATGTTACTTCATTATTTATTACATTATTATTACATTACTTAAGAATTTACAGAAAACTAAGTCTTGAATTAGACCTGTCTTTTTTAAGATCAGATTCAAAGCTTTCTAAAGAGAACAAGCACAAAACTTGGCAGTACAAAAATGGCAAGTTCACAAATAGCAGATCCAGAAAATGCATTACACCTACTGCCTGTATACCACTTCCATCTGCCAGTTGATGGAACTTAAGAACTATACCAAAACAGGATGTTAACATCTACCAAAAAGCAGTACTGTACAATGAAAACCAATCAAAATGACAGATGTATAATTGCCACAGAATAAACATTAAATCATCAGTTCAAGTACTCCTTTAGAGCAGTACCAAAGCCGACTTTATCACAGTTTCCAGTGATATAATCCATTTTGACACAACAAAAATATTAATGAATTAGACATGTAGGAAGATTTTGAACCATCTAGAGGAGAGATATTCCTGATAATTCATTATCCAAATGTTCAAAGTTTACTGAGTATTCTAGCTGAATTAAAAAAAAAAAACAAAACCCACAAAAGTTACCTCAAGTTTTAATCACAAAAAGTGATTATATATGGGGGACAAAGTCATTAGTTCATCAGCTGAATATTAAAATGGAATTTTGGACTAATATGAATTAGTTTCTGGAACTAAATCAAGAAACATTCTGTAGAAAGTTACTAATTAGTTTATTTACAGCTTATCTAGTCTGTCTATCTTGCATATTCATATGCATATGTGCACATACAAACTTGAAAGAACTGCAAACAGAAGGCAGAAGATGCATCAATCTGTTCCTTCAAAAATTCTAGTCAGTTACGTAAGTTAGGCCCAGTAAGGATGACATCAACTATCAGAGCATCTGATATAATACCCCAGAAACATAGACCAGAAATACTGTTTTCATATGATCCAGTGAGACTCGCTGTTCAAGCAATACAGTCTACTTGTTTCCCATTTTCAAGTCATCAGTCCCCACCCCCGTTCTACTGCCTAGACAACCATTTTTCTTGTACAACAACCAAGATACAGAGACAGCAACTTAAAACACTGGGTTTCCAACTATGATTCTCCATCTCTGCTGGTGGGAGTTACTATCAAGGAAAGGATGGTTTAAAACCACTTTTACAAGTGTAAGATGATGAGTCATTGCCAAAACAACAATTTCACAAATCATACATAGGATCACCTGATACAACAAAAATTTCTTCTTCATTACCTGAGTTAATAAAAATGAAGATTTAGCTCTATTAAGACTCTCTTTCAAATTCCAAGTCTCTGAGGTACACTGTTTCCCAAATCTGTGGAACTGTATGCTGTTTTCTAACAACAAAACTGACTGCCATTTCGACCTATCTAGTTACACCATATTTTTCTGTCAGGCAGAATTCCTCCCTAAAGAGCCAAAAAGCTACTGAATCTTTCCAGCTGACCATCTGTTAATACAAAGGACCCCAGAACCCAGTTGTTAACACACAACTTCCTGTTTCCAACTGGTAAGTCAATTTCCTCACTTTTATTATTACTGCTGCACACTGTGCTTCACTTTTTTTCTAAAAAAAAAATATCTTTCCCACAAACTCAGCTCCAAAATTTACTTCAACAGCAACAGTTTCAACACAAACAATTCCTTATCTTTATCCCATACTCCAGGCTGATTTAAAAATTCCGTTTACACACATCAATCTGATGCCTGATAGTCTAAATTAGTTTTGGAAAGGTAATCCTCTCCTTTTTAACAATGCAAGATTAAACTAATCTTTATCTGGTTTACTTCCAATTTTTAATCATTTGCAGCTTTTTGTTTCCCATCATTCTCCTAAACTAAATTCTCCTTAAATCAGCTTTCTTAATACAAACAAACAAAAAAACCCCACAAACAAAAGTGAAACAAAAATAAGACAAAACAATTTATAATCTAAGATGTGCATATATGCTTATTGGCATACAAAGATGCTAATGTTTAAAAGAAAAACCTCTTGCATTAATTCTTCCCTTGAGGAAAGAATTTATGGTCCCCCACCCTATTCCTGTTAAGTTCTTTTTCTTCCTAGCACACTTTTTTCTTCTGTTTATATTTTAAGTTCCTCAAGGAGTGGCAGACCTCTTCTCCAGTGACTGTACTTCTGAAAGAGATCTGATGTTCCTGCTGGGTCTAAAATGAAACTGGGCAGAAGGAAACAGGAAGTTCTCTCCACTTACACTTCCTAGTAAAGCATATAAGCTATAGTTTCTCAGTGTTTAACTAACTCTAGACATAAGTATTTTTCCTAATAACAGATAATTACATCTCCATATAATTGGTTTTGTGTTTAAAGCACTGTTTCGTAAAACATTTCTGTTGTTGCAAATATTATCACAGTAAATGATGCCAAATCTTTTTAATTTCAATAAAAGTCATAATTATTCCCATCTTACAAACAGGAAGATTTAGTTGCAGACGCATTAAATCATTTGTCCAAATATCACAGTGTAGATTTATAGCAGCGCTGCAGAAACGGCATCCTGAGACTATCTGTTCAATAATTTACCTATTCAGAAGCACTCCCTGAGCTACTTTTTCACATTTAATCTAGAAAAACTTGTAAGGAACTACTTTTATTTCATATTGAACAGTTCTGAATACAAGGAATTTTGAAGCAAAGGTACTGACAAAGGGTAAAGTCAAAACACATCGTTGTTTTATTTCACTTTAATTCTTCTCTGTGATGAGAGACTTTAAATACTCATAAGGAAACACTGGCATCTAAAACTATGTTTTGAAACAGGGTGTGGTAAAAATCAAATTAATCCTACAAATAACAGCAGCAGTTACTGAAAATAGTCTTTCACATTTGAAACATACTTGAAAATTACTTGAGGCTGTAGATCTCTGGTTTTCCTAAGCGATTGACAAAAGAGAAAATACTATAGAATTTCAGCCAATTTCTTAAAGATTTTGTTTCCATGATGGATCTCTAGGTCTTATCCTATTCTAAAACTTGTGGCAACCTAATTTTAACTCACACTGTATGCTATACTGTTACACATACTAAATTGTGTGTACTGTCACTCATCCACCATTTTACTCTGTGATTAAAATGCATGGAACGTTTCTCTATATATACCCATCTACACAGAAACAGTGTAAGAGAAGACAAATTTTATGAAAGCTGAAGGATTACATGCCACCAAGTATTAAAACTTCAGTTTCACCATCTGTCAAAACTTGTTCTGCTCACATGACAGATTTCAGAAGTACAAGGCTATTTTTAAGGAGGTAGGTAAAATAACTACATTTTTTTTCCCAATCAGTCTGTAAGTAAAATAAATTCATCTTCCTTCCAATTAAGCTGTTCAAACTAATCTTTGTTTTCATTTCTTGACAATACTTAACCCAACTTGTAACCTCTCCTTATCTATCATTCTTTCCTGAAAGCAAGAGAAAGTAAGGAATTACTATAATCTCACCTCATCTTTATCTGCTTCTTCATCCACTTCATACAAATGAACAGGAAGCTTCTCCGATTTTGTCCCTTTACTAAGAAAGAAAAAGCTTCTAAAATACTGGAAATTTTGTGAATAGTTACATGTTTTATAATTGCAAAAATAAAGATGTTATTTTCCCAACTGAACAGGAAAAAGCACAAGAATAACTGAATAAAAGCATGAATTTTTCAATGAAGATATTTCCTAGCCAGCAGTTTTCCCAACGTGCACATCTGCCCACAGTCTTTCTTTTGTTGTGCTTGTCACTATCCTTATGTGTAACTGAAGAGAACCTAATGCCTTCTCATTCATTGTACTCCTGATACCATAGGAGCACAACTTTGCATCTGCAACCATTGTCTCCTTTTAGGACAACGCATTTATTTGAATTCCTACTGAATAGCATGGTTTCTGCTCAGAGCAAGTAAAAACCAGGTACAGATTTTTACAAACCCGTAAGTACATCAGAACTCACAGGGAAAGCAAGCTATTTCTTAACTGATAGATTCAGAAAGGTAGGTAAGGAGGGCATAGATTTCCACAGTTGTGGGCTTCAGGGTATTCTACCACTCTCGTATATTCTAAGAGTCTAATCTCTGTATTATCCCTACAAAATTTTTTAAAGCTTGGAAAGGATTTCTCTAGCAGATGGTTCTGAAAGTCTGTAATAGATATATATTAGGCTTTTGCTTTGAGTCATCCTGTGAAAATCTGCACTAGTTCAAACACTTGCTCTAACCATCTCGACTAGGTTCTAGTTCCTAGGCTCCTAAAGAGAGTTCCAAAAGCTGCTTTTGTAGCTACAAAAACAGGATATCAGCATTTTAGCTTCATCTAAACATTAGCCTGTTTTAGTCATCATACTTATATTCACATTGTCAGTGGTACAATTTTGTGGTTTGACCTGATTACTAATAAGGCAGTGTTATTATATTATCTTTCCATAAAATGGTGTAATAGATTTTACACCTTCAAGTTCCTTAATATAAATTCCAGACAAAAACTCTTCATCATCTTTACAGACTAATAAACATCAATATAGCACTTTTCATCTTACAGAAATGTATTGATACATATAACATGTAATTAATATGTTAAATGCAGTAAAGTTCCTTCATAAATTCAAAATCTTTATCATACCAGTATATAGATAATATACTTACTTTGGAAGCTGTCGAAACTCTCCCGAGTAATCTTCAAATCTATAGTTAACAACATGCCAGTCTGAATTATAGGTTTTGATGCACTGTTTTAATGAAAACCAATTATTAATGTTAATTGGAAGAGGATTAACAGCATTCACTAGACACACACACACAAAACCCTCTAAAGATATGGCTTTTTATTAACTACCGTGGTTACATGTTGACCTCTGAATATTCCGTATACTTGCCTTCTTTTGCAGAACAGTCTAATGCAATAGAGCTTTTTGCAACAAGTTTTATGTTTCAATAGGACATTATCATCTGCTAGATGTGTCTTTTATGAAACCATAAAATGGTGAATACACTCAGCATCTGGATTAGCCATCTTCAGTTGTCTGAAAAGTTACAGCAGCATTTTGCTGCAGCTAAAACATGATTGAACCTTTAGAAAACTCAGCACTATAATACAGACACATTATAAAAAAAATAATTTCACACGTACTGATAAACTGAAACCATCTTTTCCTTAAATTCATAATTCTAGTGCAATTAAATTAATATTTAAATTACACGTTTGCAGCTGTTGGAAAGTAATTATGCCATTAAGCTCTGGCCTAGATCACAGGAAATACTGTTTTACTCCACCCATATTGCTACAACATAAAAGTTCTGATTTATCTTGGCTTTGACCAAAGGTACATAAAACTGCCAAAATCTGTTGCCAGAAGTCATATGGTACAAAATTTTACATGTTACATTAATAGACTTACATGTATGCAAACACAATATCTAATAATTCAAAAATATTTTCTTTAAATGTGAAAACAAAGTTAATACTTGCCAAGCAATTGTTTCTGCAGAAACTCATTAAATTTCATTAATTACCTATAATACTCCTCCTTTCTTGCCTACCTTCTTCAAATTTATCTTAGTACTATTTAGGTTAGGTATTATGAGTATTGTGTTACTGTGGATAAATCACTTTGAGGTTTAAGGCAGATTCAGCTATTTGGAGCTCCTTCAGCTTTCTTAGAATTACAACAGACTTTTACTTGTTCCAGCTATTAAATTATCAGCTTAAAATGCATCAACTGAAAATCAGAAGGTAACATTAAAAGGACAATGTTTTTAAATATTTCATTCCTAAAGGCTTCAACAAGACACTAAATGAAACACAACATCACAACCTA
Source organism: Colius striatus (assembly GCF_028858725.1). Taxonomy (NCBI): domain Eukaryota; kingdom Metazoa; phylum Chordata; class Aves; order Coliiformes; family Coliidae; genus Colius; species Colius striatus. Next base: position 53,680,106 of record NC_084759.1, read on the forward strand.
GAACCAAGTGAATACCAACATAAGCAGTTACGAGACACTTTAGGTTTGAGGATGCATACAGATTGAGCAGTCACAATGAATTTTGGCCTCTATGAATGTTAAATACCTCTGTTCCAGCAAGCCATACGAGATCGTTATGAACAAGCTAAAAACAACCAAAGTAAAATACTTTATCAAGAAAAACAAGCCACGATGATTAATTCCAGATTTAGTATTCCTCACAATATTATGTATGGAAATCACCCATACTCAGACAAAAGCATAAAGAAAGTGGTGTAGAATCACCTTCAAAAGCCAATTTGACAAACAAAATAACGCAAAGCTATCCTGCAATCCATCTTTTCCAGTCATCAATGGAAAAAAATTTCCCTTCATATCACTGACAAGTACATGGCAATAAATACTTCTATCCTATTCAGGGCTTTTTTCACATTTTTAAGTGGTAAACAAAGCAGAAGAAAAACCATTCAGGTACAGTATTGTTATTACATACAGCCATACGCAATTCCAATATTACCTCAGTTACAAACAAGCTTTGAGCTTCCTTCTCTGCATTTTCAGGAACCGTTGAATGAACGTATCGGCTCTGCCGCTTCAGTAACGCTGTCTGGGAAACAATGAAAACAATTAATGAAATTTGTAATTAAAAGAAAGATTATACGTTATGGCAACATTCAGTTACATCACTATAACTGAGACAGAAGCTCAGCAGCAAGCATTCTGTGACTAGCTGTTTCAGAATAGCTAATTATTGAGAATTTGCCTTCACTGAAATATTAACGTGTTCTTTCTTTCACAGCAAGGGCTAGATTGGAATCAGTAAGAAATAGGTACCATAGAAAAGTGTTTTCCTCTATTTTGTTAACATGGGCAAGAAAACATTACTAAGAATAATTCCATCATGACAATATAACTCCAGTATTATCAAGGCAGACATGAAGTTAGTGTTATTACTACATATAAAAACACTTCCTGAATAAAAGTAACAAACCCATGCCAAAATAAGAAGTGTTGTTCAGTTGCAGATCTAAGCTGGTAAAACAAAACAAGATTTGCACTGTTAAACTGAAGGTTTAGAAAGAAGGCCCTGGATCAATGAAGTATTCAATTCATCTTGTCAAGTCAGAACTTACTCTTATCCTAAGTCAGAGTTCAGAGAGACACAGAAATGCTGCCAGAGAGCAGGAAATCAATCTGTGACCATGAAATTCTGTTTCCCAGATCAGCACTAAAGTAAGCCTTAGGGTACTTTTAAATTTTGTAGTGTAAAAGATGAAAACTTTACAAAGTCTTCTAGACCGCAAATGAAAACAACTATGCACCAATAGAAATTATTTTTCACTATATGAAAAGGAATCTCACAGCTTAGGCCCTCAGAAACGGAACATGGGAGCAGGCTGTGATCCCTCACCTGTTACCTATACTCCACACACTACAGCATCAGGAAGGATCAGAGAAAAATATGGAAAAAAAAACCCCTCCACATATTTACGGTCAAAAAGAAGGGGTATAAAAGTACCTATCTTAATTGACCTCTGTTGAGAGTTTGATTCATAAGGTGATCATTTTTGTCCTTTCCAAAGCCTGACTCCATTATCTGAGGAGGGTATTTAAGTGAGAATACTCCATTACAGTAAAGATTTCAAGAGGAAAAAAAAAAAAAATTCCCATACTGTGGTCAAGTCATTCACGTAGACCAAATTCTGATGAAAAGTGACAATGCAAACTGCTTGGGTGAAAGAAGTAGGGAGGTATTAAAAGCATGATGAATAAATCTTCCACTATATAGTTAAAAATCCAAACAAAAACCACACATAATTGCTAGAAGATACTCATTCATATGCTAACAGCATTTAAGATTTAAGAGTTTTCTGAGTTCTAGAAACACATTCCTCATTCCAGATCACATTAAGTTTAAAATTATTTGTTTTCACAAGCTACAGGAAAAGTATTAACAGTATTAAGCTATCGTACAAGAGCTAAAGGCTACAATGTCTAGATCCTCTACTCAGGCTGAAATAGTCTGGTATTTGATAGGAAATCATTTATCATTTATATAAGTAATCTATTACATGTACTACATTTTCTATAAGCATAAAGGTAGACCATGCTTTTTCAAAAAATTGTTATTATTTAAAAAACAAAACAAAACAGAGACTAGAGTGGCATCTTTCCAGGCACTTTTCGTGGGAAAGCCATGAACTAATAAACCAAGTCCTACCGCTACAGTGGAACTTTCCATTGAACTAGTGGTACACGCTTCTAGATCTGCTGCTGCTGCTATCCTGCTGTGCAACTATCATTACAATAATAGAGGCTTTTTCTACTTTTTCATACATAAAATGAAATATCTTAGTACTGCAGCAAAATCAGTGACAAAAAACAAGAATTTAATTGGCCAATTCTGTCCATGTTAGTGACTGTCCCAAATGCATGCTGCCTCTTTCTCAGCTTTTCCAGCAGTTGCAGCAGTTCATCAGGGAGACAAGAAATGCAATGAAGTGTTTTGATTTAGAGTAAATTCCTAAAAATAATTACTAAAGCAACAGTCTAGCAGTATTTTAAAATGCAAGCATGTATACAGATCATATTCCAAAAGAAGAATTAGAATAGAAGGCTCAATTGTCTTCTCCTTCACAACTACATTGGTTGAACTGTTTCATAGAAGTAAAACATTTCAACTCTCTGGGTTTGAGTTACCATTTGATTTATGGCAGCATCAGGAACTACCAAAGTGTTTGTCTCATGCTCTCAAAGAAAATGTTAAAAAAAAAAAACCTATCTTTGAATTACTGTGCTGTCAAACTAAGGAAGATCACTTTTAATGCCAGCCAGGATTCACACATGCTACTGAGGCACACAATTAACAGACTCTTGCACCAATACGACTTTGACTGAGTCATAAGGATTCAGAATTGTAGCACTACATGTTGAGGCTTCAGAGAAAGCTACAGCAGAAAGGTCATGTCACCAAGTCTCACAATCAATAACTTACTACTCAGAACCTGATGAAATCCAGATAGTGCATCTATCTACAATCAGAGCAGACTGCAATGGATATAGTTTAAGATTTCAAAACTGTTTCTGTTACAAGGTTGTTTGCTATTGAGACTTAGCCTTACTTAGGACTTGACTTACTTAGGACTCTATAACCAAAAAAAACACACTAACCCAAAATTAAATTACAAACAAAGAAATATTCAAAATTATTCACTTCATTTGGGGAAATAAAAGGCCAATGCCTCCATTTCTATAGCAAAAAAGAACGGCAAAACTTAAATTTCCAGTGTTTTGTCTAGCATAGGAAGGCATTTTCCTCAGCCATTCTACAATGAACAGGTCCAGATGCAGATACTTTACAGCAAAGGATTATAGTAGATGTAGGTGAGAGATAGAAGTCAGCCAACACACAACATTCCACAAATCCATTTGACCTGTGTTCAGACATCCATTTTGCTTTGCTATTCCTTAGCTTTTGCTTTTCTCCGTCCTGTGTTTTTAACATGGGCGGTTTATATTTTCATTTCCATTTTAGAAGTGTTCAAGCAGTTTCTGTCATCTGATAAGGATCTCTCCCTGCTTTGTAAATTCGACAATGTTCACCTCTTCCATACAAGTTTCAGCAGCTACAGTGAACACAGAAAGTACAAAATATTGCTGCTGACACCACATCCTCACTGTGAACACCTGTTTTAAGAATTGTTTTTTCCTCTTCAAATGCTCTTTCCAGTATTGGCTGTTCAATATGAGCTAGTAAAATTTTCCCCCGTAACCACTTCACCCTCCACACTCCTTTAGTATGATTAAAAATATGGTTATTAATGTTTGATTATTCAAAATATTAGAGAAGGTACTAAAAAAAAGAGGCTACAACAGTCTACAAGTAATTTTATATATAATTATATTAAAAATATATATAACCAATGGAGGTTATTAATAAAGTCCTGTATCCTTGTAGTGGTTTTGCATGGGCCAGGTTTTGGAAGTGGGGTGGCTACAGGCATGGCTTCCTTAAACAAAGAGCTGCCAGAAGCTTTCCCTGTAGCTGATAGTGTCAAAAGCTATATTACAAGGTAATTTTCAAACTAAATTGAAGACTTAATTTAGAACAGTTGGCTAAATACTCAAGGAAGAACACAAAATAGATTTTAAAAGAAATAAGTCATAGTGAAGTTACTTTGACTATTTCAAAATAAATTATTGGATTATCATAGAACCATGGAATGGTAGGAGTTGGAGGGGACCTTTAGAGGTCATCTAGTCCAACCCCCCTGCAGAAGAAAGTTCACCTAGATCAGGTCACACAGGAACATGTCCAGGTGGGTCTTGAAGACCTCCAAGGAAGGAGACTCCAAAACCCCTCTGGGCAGCCTGTGCCAGGGCTCCCTCACCCTCACAGTGAAATAGTTTTTTCTTATATCTAAGTGGAACTTTCTGTGTTCCAGCTCCATCTCATTACCCCTTGTCCTTTTGCTAGCTACTATAGAAAAAAGGGATGTCCCAACCTCCTGACACCCACCCTTTAGACATTTGTAAATGTTAACAAGATCTCCCCTCAATCTCTTCTTCTCCAGACTAAACAGCCCCAGCTCCTGTAGCCTTTCCTCGTATCAAAGATGTTCCAGTCCCCTGATCATCTTGGTGGCCCTGCACTGGACTCTCTCCAGCACTTCCCTGTCCCTCTTGAGCTGAGGAGCCCAGAACTAGACACAGGACTCCAGATGAGGCCTCACCAGGGCAGAGTAGAGGGGGAGAAGAACCTCCCTTGACCTGCTGGCCACACTCTTCTTGATGCATCCCAGGATGACTAGTTTACTTTGTGCTCTCTAAAATGAGGATGTTACTTTAATTTTTTTAATTATTATTATTGTTCCTTCCAGTCAAGATATGCTTTCTTAATGATCTGGGTTTACTTTTATTTCTGAAATCTGGCATAATACCTGTTTTCAGAGGTACTTAACTGATATTAACTAAAAGCCAAGAGCTTTAAGTGAAAGCATGCTTAATTCATATGGCTCAAATCCAAAAGTAACAAAGGTGAAACAATGGCTAAGCTAAGCACCAGAATGCCTTCAAAATAACAGTGGGATAACTTCGTAATGGCATATTTAATTGGGGTCAAAATGTAACCACATTGTATTTGCTGTAAGTGAACTTACCCTGTGTTGGGGTAAGTACTTCCTGTAAGATTGCGGGTAGAACTCAGAAGACTGGTATTTTGAAACAAAAGCATTTAGATACAAGGTGTTTTATTGTAAAGTAATCACTGGTATAGTTTTGGGTTAAGGTTTCTTTTAATAATTTACCTACTATGCAGGCAATGTTAACTTCATTAATTTCATAGTGCTTGACCATATGATTTTAACGTGAACCCTAAAAAGGTCTGATTTAAATTGATACTATTTAGTTATGAAGTCATTTCGTTATTGAGAAAATTACTGAAATTCAGGTGACTTGGTATAATTATAATAAACCATGAAGAGACACAAAGATAGATACAAGAGTACCCAATGGATATATAGTCATTCAAGGTTATGAAAGAGAAGATTCTTCTCAGCAAGTCTAGAACAGATACTACCTTGAGTGACTGACAGCATCGTAATTGAGAGCAGCAAGAACATTAATAGTTGTTCCAATATGAGTGGCAGGAAAGTGATTCTATCACCTTAATTAAACAAACATTTTACATGCCGACCATAATAAATGTGAAAAAATTACAAAAAAGCAACTCAAAAAGAACAGGCTACAACGCACAAAGGTACTGAAAGTTAAGACAGTCTGATTACTAAGAATGAAAACAAATTCCGTGATGTTAACAGTAAAAAAAGATCTCCAAACATCACATGACCGACTCTTTAAATTTAACAAGACAAGTTAAGGAATAATCTGATAAGTGAATTCAGTGCAAAAAACTCACAACTTGAGTTTACAAAAAACAACTGAAACAATCTTGAAATGGTAAATTTAAAAATTTAAAAATGTGAGGAGAAAGTTGTTGACAAAGAGCTCCTATAGAAACTACAGACAAGCAAAGCTTGCTATTATGCCCAAATAATAGCATCAAAAAAAGGTAGAAATTCATAAGAAAGAAAAAAAAAGTCTACTTATCCGGATTTTAAGATCAACACTAAGTAGAAAAAAAATCATGCTTTTTTGAGAAATAAAATGAGCTGCTACAAAACATACACAAACAGGGAAAAACCAGGATTCATAACCTCAGCTAATCAAGTGTAGGACAATGGCAAATGCCGTTAAGTGGAAATCTGGAAAGGTTCATGTAACTAGATCAGTTGGCTGACGAATAATCCTTCAATATTTATGAGTTTTCCCAGAGCAGAGCATTTTCTGCTCCATCCTTACTCCAATATTTCTTTGGTAGTGGTTTGAGCGTAGAGCTACTTCCAACAGCAGGTTTGGAGAACACTCGCAGCTGCATAGGAAAAGGTCACTTAATGTTTTGTTGGGTTTTTTTACCTTTCCTTCACTACAGAAATGATTTTCATCAGGAAAAAGAGAGAAAAGTAAGCTATATGTGGGTTGCAAAGAAGCCAGCTACCATGCAAGTTTTCTTTTTTGATATGGACTAAAAATTCATATCAGTTTTCCTTTAATATCTAATTTCTCACACCTATTAAATTACACTTCAATTACCTAACTGCATTACCTAAAAAAAGTTATCCACATTAAGCATAAGCATTTATCTTCAATTTTTCCAACAGTAATTTCAACTTTAGCACAAATTCAAGAGTATATCAATCTGTCTATTGGAAACTAAGTAGCTTCTGTAAGCTACTGAAAACTGTGGAAGTGGTATCCAGTGCTGAGAAGTATTTTCAGTGCCATTTTAAGCAATAATTTTAGGGCCATGCTGGTAACTAAATAGCCTTACTCTTAATGTCTTTATAAATTAGCAGAGTTTGGTTTCCTTTTTAGGCAAGTGTTTTTTAGATTGTAATCAATTTAACCTAAGTGTGAGGGAAACTCTGTAAACATAAAAACTCAATGCTCCCAGAGGAAATTGCTTGAACAGGTTTTCAGACAATGGTAGGAGTTTCCACCTATAAACTATTCTAAGTGTGTATACAGGTAATTCTAAATACACTAGCTCACTATTTCAAATCAATGTTGTGAGGAATGAGGGTAGAATCAAATATTTCAACTGAGGCTTAGCCCACACATGGTGTGACAGCAATAAGTTTAGGAAAAAAGAATTTTTAAATGTATATGAGAAAAAGAAGGGCAAATACAGCACATATGCCATTATTCAAATGATTCAAATGAAATTGTCAACTATATCAAGAGTAATGGCTTCAAAATTGTCTATATGACTATAAACAACTGCACAGGGTTAAAAGGTTTAGTTTGGGGAAAAAATAAAAAGCAAGCACGGAAGAGATTTCTTTTCTAAGACTTGGTAATATTTTCTTAATACATTGAATGACAGGTTCAAACACATAGTGTTCTTGAAAGCAAGCTAGATGGATCAAAGCAGTATTGGAGAGCCATGTGTACAATAAAAACATTTGGAGTAACTTTGTGCCAGAAAATCTTAGAAGGAAATAAAAGTTTGACAACAAAACAATAGAGTTTGATATTACAAACCAGTCTTCATATAAATAAAGTACAAAATGAGCCTCTGCCAAAAGCTGTATAGGGGAAACCTAGAAAATGTGCTCAGATATTACACTGCTGAGGGATAAACAAATGGGAAATCTGACTATATTTCAAAGGGTAGGGAAGCTCTATAGAGGGACATGGTCAGGCTGGATTGATGGCCAGCACCTGGTGTAGGGCATGGTCATGAGGATCTATTGTGTGAACACTATTTTCATAGGCAGTACAACTTTCTTTTGTAAGAAGTGTTACTTGCAGTCATACTCTCTAAACACCTATAGCTTACTAAAACCAGAATTTTAACTCACAAGTAGCAAGACTTAAGTAGAGTTATTAATGTAAGAATCATTGAAAATGAAGCATCCAGATGTACTCAGGTGAACAATAAGAATTTATGAGAAACTCACTGTGTCATTTATGGGACTTTGTATATTCTTCTGTAGAAATGTACCAGTCCATCACTAAGTTTTCCCATGACAAATTGATCTTCAACTACTTAGCTGAATAAAATGCTCAACTTTTCAGTTAGGTTTTTTACAGAATTATAAGGTATTCAAGTATGATACAGCACCCAGAAATAGTTAATTTACAGACAGTTCAGATTTCTATGTAATTTCCAATACCAGTAGACATTTTGACTGCAGGTGTGGGCATGTGAGTGAGAGACTTTTCTCACTACTTACACCAGCTCCAGTCTCCAAGATGTCTGGTGATTATCCTAACTAGATCTACAAGATTAAAAAAAGTGTACTTAAATAAACTTCGTTATTTTAGAGAAATATATCAAGATGATCACAAATCTTGGTTAAGACTGGCTTAATCAAGTAAGAGCTCTGTTACGCAGAGGATGTTTTGCCAAGACCCAATTTTGGCTGTAATATACAGGGAGTAACAGCTTTCATTTGAACAGGTTTATGCCCTTCACTATTAAAAAGGGGAATAAAAAAAATACTAATTAATTTAAGAATAAAAGCACAGTGAAAGGCAGATGCTTTTTTCTGAACAAACATCACATGACTTCCTACATTAAAAAGCCAGGGAAATATCTGAAAATGACTGATCTTAAAAAAATGACTGATACTTCAAAAGGCAGTAAAATTGCCAAAAAGCAGAAGTAAAACTTATAATCTGGAGAGATGAAGAACCTGTGCTATTTCTTCTTCTGTTATCTGACAGAATAAATCAGGTAAAGGGATTTATGATGAGGAGGGGGGAAGGAGGATGTAGCTAAAGAGAGTTAAGAAAGAAAGAAATGGGAAATTATAATTTCATGACTACTACTGCTAAAATTCTGTTGGTTTCGGGTTTTTTTTAAACAAAAGGAGTGGAAGGTAGGTGTTAAATTACCTGAAAATCATCATAAGGGAACAGTAGCATCTCACGTAAACCATCATTCAAAATCTGTGTTTTCCTTTGAACGATGACATTTTCATAGTCTATTGGTTCTATGAGCTTTGGTTTTGCCTAGGGAAAAAAGAAAAAAAAGAAAAAAAAATCAGGGACATTGAGAAAAATAACAGTTATTGAGTAATTTAAAAGAACTCATCAGAATGAGATTTCATCTACGTTCAAAATGCACATTTTCTATTTCACATGGATAAGTACAACTGATAATTCCAGAGATAAACATGCTATTTGTCTCAGAAAGAAGAAACAGAGCTATCTCACAAAACACACTAAGTCAGAGCATATCAGAATAATGATGTACGTATTCTCACTTAAAAAAAATGATAAAGAAATTACTAGCCTCAGGTTGATGGTTACCTTTGTTTGATACTACCCAGAAAGATCTGATTTAGATTTAATTTGTTTATTTTGATTGCAACAGTCTTAGCTCAAAGGTAAGATTGAGGTTTGTTTTAATTCAGGAGTAACTTGCAGTAGGGGTAGGTAGGTTAATTGACATTTCTTCTTCTCTATAGTTTTTTCAAAATTCCCATAGGCCATCTGCTTCCTCTTAATTGCATGAGTAGCTTTCTTCTGTTACTATGCAATCCACATTAAAATCCTATACCACTGTCAAGGCATTACAGCTGATTGTGTACAATTAGACAGAAACTCCTTCAGCCTAAAAGTATTCTGTTAGGTGATCAGATGGCAAAGTAAGTTTGGAAAGAGCTCTCAATGAGGCAGCACTGCCTCAGAGCGTACAAACTAATGCAAAGCTGGACATATAATCTGTCTTGCACTTTCTGCAACTAAAATTGTACATCATAGTATCAGACATAAAATCACATTTTGGTTTTTTTGTTTGTTTGTTTGTTTGTTTTTGAAGTGACGTATACAAGAGATTTTATAGAATCATAGAGATATATTCCAACTGATACTTTCTTAAGATCAATGGTGCTAATTCCAAAGGTATATGAAACATAAGAGCAGCAAGGCCGACTTATGTCATCAATGTAAGTAATCAGATGAGATTTATAAGTAACTTTGCAGAACTTTTATAACTTTTCAAATTCCAGTTGTACTACACAGAATAATGCCTAGCTGTAACTGCTATTAATCATTAGTATATTAATAATATTCCTGAGAAACCTTACAGACGTTCTCTCCATCCAAAAGTAAAGCAAATATCGTTTTTTCAAGGAATTAGGAAAGCTTTAGTCAGAGAAAGTTACTTAAGTTTTCAGGCATAGTTCACAGGCAACTCAAAAGCAACTTAAGATTCCTTCATATCTACCATGCAGTAGTTCTACGGTTAAGAATAATGCAAGAATATAACAAAGTATACCAGCTGAAAAGGCCATAAAGGCAAAATCTGGAAAGTAAATCTACCAAAGACTGAGGAATGAAATACAGCTTTGTCAACAAAAATAGCTACCATTTACAATCACACTGGAAGGATTTACTAGAAGTTCATAAGCTATATAACAATATGCTCAGCATAGACCAATCCAGTTAGGAACCACGGCACAAAACGATTATGTTGAACTTCCTTCTTTTTCCTCAGAGGAGATGGAGAATAGCTGTTCAGTTCACTGCTTATTGTACCCTAAGACACTTTGAGAGCTTAGCACCTGAACCACAGATGCTGCTACATCTTCTCTCATTCATAAATATGGCTTATCACAAACCTCAGAACTAACACCAGCATCCATGAGAAAAGGCTTAAGCTTACATTCATGCACACATTTAGCTGAAGGATGGGAATCCAACTTGGCTCAGAAAAGTATGAGAAAAGCATGTAAACATGGCATTAAAAAAAGGTTACATTTTCTCTAATGTGCTAATTACACAATGTATTTTGGTTGCAAGAAAAGTTTCTGTTGAATCTCCCTTTGATATTCAAGCTGCTGCAATGAATCTCAAACTACTGAAATACTGTGCTCCAAGCTTCCTTAGTACTCAGAAGGCCCAACCCACCCTCTTCACACCCAATTTGACACATTTCCTAGATGCAGGCTCTACCAAAATAGCTCATCACAAAATTTCAGGCTGAACAGCCTCACTGTGTCAGATTGTCATAAGTTCTGATTCCAAAGGAATTCCAGGGTTGGACTAGATGATCTTTTGAGGTCCCTACCAACTGTTAAGATTCTGTGATCCTATGATAGCCTCTCCAACTCCTCACCAAGGTAAGAACTGTCCAATATACATTTGCTTCCTTAAGCACATGAAATAGGGATAACATGGAATATGAAGAGCTCCTCAAACTACTGCCCTTACAACACCTGTCATTCAGAAAGCAAGACACCCTTTGCTCACCTTTCTGCCACTGAGCTTCAATTCTTATGCAGTATACTCTTACACTAAAAGTTTAGATACTGCTACAGTGCTACGGCCAAGTCAGTCCACTTGGTCAAGCTCTCCTTTACCACGTGACCATTCCTTCTGAAGAATTTGTCATAAGTAATAATAGGCAATGTGCTGCTGTGACAGGATGACTGACCCTTAGGAGCAAACAAAAATACTTCAAATTAAATTTGGTCTAAGAAATTAGGATTAAAAGACCATTTGAGTTGTGTATACCATCAGTCTCTTCTGATAAACAAAGATTTGTCTTTGCAATGAGCTTATATTAACCGAAAAGAGGGCTGACACTAGGACTCACTCTCTCATGACACATTCCTGAGCCTTCTCATACTAGTACCAGCATATTTTGAGACAGATTAGGAGGTGATCTGGCCTTAGAGGTGTCCTCTCAACTAGCAAGCTTTTGGCCAGATTGGCTCTCTGAAATGCTGATAAGATGGCTGCATCACCACTTATGCCAAAAGATGGGAGCTGATGGGACCCTTTCAGAAGTAGGAGAAAGTGAGACTACTAAATAAGACACGAAACTCTGTCCTTATTAAAGAGCACTAACTGGTAGCAAAAGAGAGCTGTCACCTTAAATGGGTAATGGATTTTTATGTGGTGCTGCACATGAGAAGCATTTTCATCCTTTTCTCTCTGCTGTTGAGGAGCTACATCCATTCTCCCATTAATTGTCTTGGGACAGCAATAGGTGAAGACTGTAAGAAAGCTCTGGCTCCTCTCATTTTACCAGCAAGAACAGAAGAGAAGGGTTACTTTTAAAATCAGTGTAACTAAAATTATTTCATGGGTGCACACACACACACACATAAAAATAACTTCTTTAGCACAGTTAACTAAAAAAAACCAAAGATGCATATACTGCAGCTTCAGAAAGCATACAAATATGATGCAAATACATGCCTCTACCCTACAGTCACAAAGGAGGCCCACCACAATCATAAAATTCATAAAAAATAAGCTTAAAAGAAAATTAGCTCATTTGCTTACATGCTGTGAAAACAAGATTAAAAAGAATCCTCCCCTCAGTAGAAGTGTTTAAAGATTCTAAAGCTCTCTAAATCTGAGGTCCCAAACATACACCTCTCTTCTAGGTCAACAGGACACAAAGGTAGTTTGTGGTACCAGAAAATCACATAATTTTCCTACATAATTAGTAGAGCAGCTTATTTGCAGAAATATCATTTCTGTAAAAATTCATGAACAGTTTGCTTCCTCACGTTTCTCCAAATTGTTACTCATTTCTGTCTTAGTCATTTGTCAGATTCAAAAGGAAGAGGATGTTTTATCAGTTTGAGCCAGATATGAAAAAAGAAAACAATAAACAGCACATGGACATTGGCATTTAGCCAAACCTATAACACTACAAGGAAGCAGATTCTCTCTTAAGCTCTTCTCAAGAAAAAAAAAAAAAAAAAAAAGATTTTCCAGTCCATTATTTCATGTAATATAAAAGACAAGACACTGGGTAGGTACAGTGTTGTTGAATATGATATATGAGTCAGCTGATACCAATAAAACTCAGCCCAGTCAAAACTGCAAATTCAAGTTCACCGGCACTGGAAGTCAGTCTTTCAAATAAGGCTTACTTTCTCCTATTAATTTGCAACATAGATTTTTATTTCCCTAATCTAAGAAAATGCTAAGAGTATAGGGCTTCACGAGGTTCCAGCACTCGAGATAAACAATGTTGTCTTTATAGGAATTAAAACCAGCAAAGTATCTGCCATATCACTTTGGTTTTTGCCAAGAAACTTAACAGAAATAAGAAACATTTCAAAACAGTAGTCATGACACTCACATGGTAACCATTTTAACCGACAGATTATGGTTTATATATTTGGACGAGCAGCGTCAAAAGCTATCATATAAAAGGAATTTTAAATTAAGAGTTCAACATTTGCATACGTTATATCTTACAGAGAAAATAATGCAGTACTTTCTTTTTAATGTTTAAATTGAGACAAGTGTTACCTTCCTTTTTTCACAAAACAAAGAGTGGTCAAGTTAAGCACACTGACTAGTGTTAGCCTCACGGTACAAAACATCACCTTACAAAAATATATTTAGCAAGTCCCCATAAAGAGTAGAATGGAGATACAAGCACTAGCAGGTAACATAGCACATGAATTAACAAATTACTTATGCTACTTATCTCTCAACACTGGCCTAAGCAAGCCACTTTGGACAAAAAAAAATATGACTACTTGATACCAAACATGGGTAACAGCTTCCTTTTCACTTGGAAAAATGAAATGCATTAAAACACCTGTTCTCATGCTTACATAAACCAATAGAACTGCTTACTGGGACTACAGACACAGGGTGAGCAATGCAAAGAGCAGACATTTAGATAGGCTTTTTTTGCACAGTGTTTATTTAAAAAACAAGAATTAAAGTTCCCTTTTTTTTTTTCCTTTAGTTTAACTTGAAAGCCTGAAACCTCTTGTTCACTCAAGACTTCAGGGGGCTGTAACAGAAAAGAATAGGGGTTTCCAAAACTCAATGAACACAGCATAAAACTAATAAAAGCACAAGGCTTTGTGAAAGCATTTTGTTGAGGGTCAAGATCCATTTAAACATAGGAAGACTTTCCAGAGTTCAAAAATTTTATTAAGACCTTCTCCAGTGCCAATAGTTACCTCTGGTTGTCAATTTAGATGCAGCTCTTCTTGTTTCATTTCTAGCCTTCTCTGTGATTTGCTTTACCTTCAGGTGCAAAGTAGGCACGCTGTGTCTTATGAAGTTCTCTTACCAGCACAGAAATGTTTAACACTAGAATCAGACTTAGGCAATGCTCTGCTAGACAGAGAAGCTCAGACATCTTACATTTTATACCACCAGAGTGTTTCCAAGCAGAAAGATGGTCTCTAAAAGTTCCAGCTTCCCAGAAACATCATCTGATTTGATAAACAATTATTACTTCTGACTATCAAAATGCAGCTGTACAGCATGTGTACTAAAGTAACTTCTACAACAGCTAGCATAATAGCACTTCATCCCAAGTAAGGTTTTGAGGCATCATCCGGAAAACCTAAATGCTTTCTCCATGGGCTCTTCTTGCTTGTTAATCTCAAAAGCAAAGTTATGACACAATCTAATTCACATTGCAGGAAAACAAGAGCGCACATGTACTAACATCCTGGCACTGAAAACAGCAGATGACTCCTTTTGGGAACCTCCCTGCCTATCCAGGAAAAGTTAGTTTAGGCACAATGCTCAAATAATATTGTTTCAAATATCACATAGGATGCTTATGGTGACAAATACTCACATCCCTCAATACTCTAGTAGACAGTCTGTGAATGTCATTTAAAATACATAGATGAATATTACAAAAAGCTTGTTTCTTCCTTGAAGTCCTGACAGCTGATTCTGTGTCCCCTTTATAAAGCAGACTCAAAAAACTAGTACTAGGTAAGTCACATTGTAATTGCCCTTACAAAAGGAATACATTCATACCTGAAAGAATGTTTTAAGCAACAGTTGATGAGAAGTATTACTAAAGTAAACGAGAAAACACCTGTTCCTAATGATTTTGAGAACAACCAATATAATTCTAAAGTTTCTAACCCATAAAACAATTAGTTCTGGTGTTTACAGTATGTTACACCGAACAGCAATGCTATCAGCCTTA
Organism: Colius striatus; assembly: GCF_028858725.1. Classification (NCBI taxonomy): domain Eukaryota; kingdom Metazoa; phylum Chordata; class Aves; order Coliiformes; family Coliidae; genus Colius; species Colius striatus. The sequence continues at coordinate 53,695,116 of NC_084759.1, forward strand.
CTGCACCCTATACCAGGGAGAAAATACCTACATTCCAAGATGATAGTAAAAATCTAGTGCAGCATCACAACATAATTAAATAAAAATTGACCCAAATGACAGTGTTAAATGAAATGTTGTACCCTATTTTTTGCTTTGTGCCTCAAAATACACTTAGTGGCAAGTGTCCTCACACCATTTCATCTAGTTTTCCTCAATAAACTAGACAAAAGCAGAAACAAAAAGAGATATTATACCATCTGTAATTATATGCCATATATTAGCTTCTCTATAAATGTAACAGATTAAGACCAGAATAGTAACTGAAATGACAGCAGACGTGTGACCTGTGTGGAACCTAAAAGTTCTTCCCTTGAAATAGTGACCTTTTTTGACCGCTCCTATTTCCTTTGAAAATGAAAAAACAAAAAGGGAAGGCAAACACTGGAGGTATATTAGTCCACAAATATTAAATGAAGAAGTGCCTGGAAAATTACCAGGATGTACTTCATAAATGGTTAGAAGTAAACAGAGTAATGTTTTGTACATTTTAAGTAAGTACATATGCTTACTGATCAGCTGCAGTACTCTTAACTATCTGCTGAAACACTAATATCCTCTCCGAGTATCCATCAGGGAATAAAAACAGTTCTAAATAAAGTTAAACATTCCAAAGGCAGGAAAGTACACACAAGATTAGCTCATATTGTACTGATGAAAATCTGGACCAGAAATCAGAACACACCCATACAAAAAAAAAAAAAACCCCACACACCAACATCATGTTTTACTAACAACTGCTCTGAATAGAATGAAACTAAAGAAAGCAGTAAAAGGGAAAAGAATATTTGGCTTGCTAACACACACATAAGCTTGCAGTAACAATTCCCATAAAGTTACGGATATGTATTACTAAATGTAGCCAAAATGTTTTAGTGCCATTCTTAAGTCTTTAGTGTGAGGATCAAATAAGGGGGAAAACATAATTTAAGGATCTCAGCTCCCACTAACTTCAGTCACAGATAAACGAAGGAGATCATCACCCTTTCACGCGGCAATTCACTATGAGATATTACTAAGTCACACCGGAATTTTCATAAGAACTATATATCAGCAGAAAGAAGTACTTTGATAAGTTATTAGCGTAACAATCCTCCTCTGTTATTTGAAAAGGTTTATTGTCCTAGCTGGAGAGAGTTGGTGGATTCACTACAGCTTGCTTATTATGTTCTCTTCTGTAGTACTAAAATTCCAACAGAACTAAGTGTATAGCATTATAAAAAAAAGTGTTCTTATTTGATTACTTCCCCCACATAGAGAAATATTCCCCATTCCTTCACTGGAAGCTTCTTTAAAACTTCAAATTCCTAACAAATATTCATTGAAGGCACTAAAAAACAGAATCTTTAACAGATACACATCTGAATTATTTAGACCATTCTTAGAACATTGAAGTAAAATTTAACTGTTACACATACAGTCTTTAGAGTTCAAATATATTTTAACTGAAAGATACGATGGGCAGTTAAAAAATTAGAGGCACTGGAATATATTTTAAAGTGTAGGTAGTTTTCATGCTAGGTTCAAAATACTATGTAACTATGCCAGACAGATAAGACACTTGAAAAGCAACTAGCGAGAAAACCAAATTCCAAAGTAATCACAGAATCTTAAGGATTGGAAGGGACAGAACCAAAAATTTGGTAAACCATATCAGCAAAAAAATAATGAAAAAGGTGGAAAGCACACAAAGAATCAAATCTAAATCTTAAACACACCTTCTTCACAAGTAAGAATGCTGGAACTTTTCATCACCATCAGATTAAGTAGTTTTTTACCGGTAAATAGAACTGGAAGTAAAGGGAAGAGATAGCTTGTTTAAACAGTTCTTACCAGCACTACCCCAGGACTGTCCCCTTCTGCTTCACAAGGACTTGCATCCTTGCGCTGCTGTGAAGACTCTTTAATAAGCTCTTTCTTAGGATTTCTGTTTGTTCTTGCCTGCATTCTTTGATTGAAAATACAAACAGCAGCAAAACCGTATGCTTTTTGGCATCAAAGTAACGAACATGCCAGTGATCCAGAGAAAACAATAGCTTTTTCCCCGGCACAGACAGCAGAAAGTACAAACTAGTGTAACTTCTCAGCTGCAGTTTGCTAAATCTGTCATGGTGGGAATGTATCATGGACAAAGGCCAGCCCCTAAGCATGTTGTATTCCTCTGGTTTAAAAAAAAAAAAAAAAAGGTGGATCCATTGTAATGTTTAAGGTTAGCAGCCAAACACAAAAGAGAATGTGCATTTCTAAGACAAAGATGTACACCAGTACAAGTCTTTTACAGCACTTTAAAATACCGAAGCCATGATTTGATAAGTATTTTGATTCTGAAAAGTAGCCACTTATCGACAACTTGGCCTCTTAGAAGTATAAAACTCTAACTGCTACTTTTTTTTTGTTTTGTTTTTTAAACATTAATATCACTTCCTCAGGCACTATCAAGAACCAGCCACTATCCAAGTACATTCTCCAGGACCAATGCAACAGATATGCTGCCCTTTTTGGAGGGTAGGGTGGGATGTTCCTTTTAATCTTAGTGCTAAAGCCATATTAAAAATATATCTTTACATCAAATTGCCTTCATAGTAAAAAACTTCTATACTCTACAAAGTTACTAACTCAAACATAACATTTCTTTTTATACCTTCAACTTCTGAGCAACTTAACTCTTGATGTAAACTACCAGCCTCCTCAGCCTCTTTTCTCGTTTGGGCCACTTAGCTCAATTCTGAGCTCCCTAGCTCATTCCTCTCTCCTCCAGCACTGTGGATGCCCAACACTGACCACCCTCCAAAAGAAAAAGAAAAAAAACAATGAAAGAAACAAATGAGAAGACACCACAACAAAATCTTCACATTTTGATAGAAATCACTTGAGAGAAACTCAGCTTTCCAGCCAACCACCACTCACCGCCTTTGGCTCCCATTGCATTTTTTCTTGCTGACCATTCAAAACAGTCTCCCTTGTCTTGTGAATAGTTTTTGACCTCATGATTCAAGACTACACAGTGCTCAATGGTTAGTATCTTCCACTCCTGTCCTCAACTGCAGCATAAACTCAAGTCCTGCTTCAATTTACCTGTTGTAATCCAATCTACTCTCCTACTATACCATTGACAGACACTGTTTGGCATAGATACGTGAGCAAAACAAGATATCTCAATTTTTATCAGCACCATTTCTGCAAAGCAATTTTGTATGCAGTCTAGTTGACATTTTTTGTTTGAAGGTTTGACTAACATAGCTCCCTCATGTAGTAGACTTGGCCTATGATTACATGCTAAATTCCTCCTGAAAAAAGTGAACTGTGATGAGCAATTTTTGAGATGGGTATTTTGGTTTTCCCTTTGTTTCTTTTTAACAGAAATGAGCTGCAGCCTCCAAGTGCACAAACCTCAGTGACTGTATTTACCAAGTAAAAATATATCTGAGAGAAAATTCAACTCCCCAGAGAAGCACATCCCTATTTTAGACTCCCTCTCCACTAGACCAACCAGATAGTTGTGAAAACTAAGCCACCACCTTCATTCAATTCTCAATTCTGCTTCACTTCTTTGGACGCTCAATTATCTCATTTCAATATAACTGACATCCTAAATTTAACCTGACATCAATTATTATCTATTCTCTAATAAACGAGAAAGTCACCTTAATCTGCAGAAAGCAGACCCATTTGTGCAGAAGCACAAATATATTCTTTTATTACTAGTATTTTTAAGAAGGCACAACTTCAAGCACAGCTTTCTTACCCTTCAGATCTAAGATGTTAATAGTCCTTTCTCTAGTCCTTCTCTGCTCTCACACCTGCATAAGATACTGCCATTTCAGTTTACTGCAATTGTGGATTGAGCCTAACCAAGAGTTTGCCCATCCCATCCAAAATGCAAACATATTTTCAATGGGTGGGCTGAAATAAAGAAAATTAACTATTACTCAAGACAACAATGACGACTTATAACTATGTCTTTAGGAAAAAACAGTTCAATGCATTTACTTTTTAAGAAGTCCCTCTAATATATAGACACTGAAAAACAATACTCTATAAAGCATATTTAAGAGTTAAAAAGGAAATTAGCAGTTTAGTCAAATTTACAAAAACAGATCTTCCTGTGTAAACGAAGGTAGACAATAGTTTAAGAACATTTAGTTACACTTTACTTTTATTTTGCACCGATCCCTTTTGTTTTCAGAAAACGGAAGTACAGAACAGCTTAGACTAAATTACACCATTACTTGAGGATGCAGCTGCCAAACAGGAATTTGTTTCACTGAGAAGGGCTGCTATTATACTTAACTGCAACCAGAAATGTGCAGCCTTATTATGCACAAGGCACTTGCAAACACTCACACTAATAAATACTTTAAAATATTATACACTTTAAATAGTATTTAAATAGTATTCCAGTTAATTTTAAAAGGGATTCTGCTTTTAAACTGCAGCACTGTTTCATCCTGGTCAGGATAAAACTGCTCTTGTACGCATCTGGATTACTTTAATTCAGTGTAAATGTGATTTACTTCCCCTATTGTCCTCTCTATTCCTTTCAAAACATGATGAGAGACAAAAAGAAAGCCAGCAAGCCAACATTTTTGTAACATCAGTTTAAAGATACAGAAGTTGGGTTTTGCTACTGAATGGTCAATATAATTTCTATCTTGCATTTCATTAACACACATACTGGAGGCTCTTTTATTTAACAACAAAAGTGTGAAGTAGTAACTCCAGAGCTATATCCTGTATGAAATAGACCTTCATTACTAAACTGATGTGTATTTTCAAGACTAATCTCCTGTTGAGCACTTAGTGACTAAGTCAGTAATTTAATTCACTAAAAAATACTAAGGGAAAAACAAACAAAAAAAACCAACCAAAAAACTTCAACCAAACAACAACGGAAACAAGCTAAAAGCACACCAAAAAAACCCCAAAACCCCCCCACCAACCATGAAATACTTCTTACCTAGGCACTACACATAATGATTCAAAAAGTGAAAGATGAAAAACAGGACTTAAAAATGTGCTAAAAACGTATCATCTTGTTATATGACAAGTAATTTTAAATCATTTAACGACAATTAAAAACCCCAAAGATACTACTCAATTTGTTTTAGCAGGTACTTGAATAAGGATCAACAGAGAATCCAGGAAAACAACACTTGTACAAAAAGAACATACAAAGCTGTGCAAAAGTTATTTGACTGCAGTTCTAATATAACTCCCAAAATCGCAGGAAATTACTAGCTAAATAGAGATCTATCTGCAAAATAGCTCAGATTATTATGGAAACAATGCATTTCATCTTTGTACAAACAATGGCTTGAAAGACTTCCCATGGTACTTTTAACAATATTTTTGATATTACTTTCAACAGACAAATAGTTGGCTCTCTTCTTGGATCATACCCTTAAGGAATTACCTATGTCATTTTGTAACTACGTAGGTAAAAAAAGTCCTCAGTATTCCCAGCATACCTCAGTGATTCATTTAGCAAATTTGCTGCCCAAAAGACACATTCCCCACATACACCCTCGTATTCCTTCAAATCACTTTCCACTCCAAGAGCTCGCTTTCCTAATGCACAACACCACATAATGAAGACTAAGTGACAGCAAGGAAACAAGGAGCATGTGATAATTTCCTCTGAACTTCGATCAAAGATGACTAACCAGCCATTTTCACCGTAGGAACAAGCTAAAACCTGAATAGTTTGGTTTAATGGCACTTCTTTTGCTCCAAGTACCACTTAAAATTTGCATCAAGATCACTAACGTGAGTAGCCAACAGGAGGATTCACCAAATCTACTAGCTACAACTACAGCCATAACACGTCTCTACCTAGAACAGCTAAAAGAGAACTGTTGCTTAACCTGTAACAATTGGAGGGAGGAGGGAGGAAGATGTACTCTTGCTGTAGATTTGCATGTCCTGTATGCAAACATATCAAAACATATAAAAATAGAAGGCTTTACCAACACCATTGACTAAAATTCTACACTTGTTCCTTAAGGCAGTAGTTCTGAAAATATGGATCCACTTCAGCAGAGTAATAAGCACCATTGAAAGCCTATACTTTTTGCTCTCATCTGTATTACTAAGAGATGTTCTAGCAATGCCCGCCCACACTTGGCAGCCTGCCTTGCGCCTGTATTAAAGGCAGAACATTTCACATGTTAGTAGAAGATTCAGTGTTGCAACCATACATATCTTAATATTGCCAAGTTTAAGCAACCAAGAGGTACAAGCTTGCCCTCGAAGGATATGTTCTCATGCTCAAGAGAAAGGCTCCCTCAGCTAACAGCAGGTGGAATACAGCACACAATTCACTGTGTGATTCTCTGCCGTACACAAGACATTTAGATGAAATAGAAGTCACAGGAAACTCAATTAGGAAGACTCAATCCTACTATAGCAAATACTGCAAATGTGTAACTTCCAGTCCCACCAGCAGAGAATACATTCTCTAGCAAGAAAAATCATAAAAGAGAAGGTGAAAAGAAAAATTCAAGAAAAAGAAAAATAATGGAGAGGAAAGGGAAAGCATAAGACATAGATATGTATGGGCTACAAATTACTTAAGTTTTCATGTTATCAACATTAGAACTGTAATACTCCCATTTCACTGACTTTCCTTGGTAAAGCAAGAATAAAGTCCATTTCTAGAATAGGCAGAATCGCAGTCCCTCTTCAGAGAGGAATCTCTTTATAGCAAAATGAAACACACAAATCTCAATTTTGCATTACAGTTACAACTATTCTCAAACATTATTTTTAGGGAGAGTCGAGTAGTCTAGACAGGACAAAGATGCTGAGATACTACACAGAAGGGGTCTCTGACATTAAGTAGGTTACATTGATGAAAAAAGGTAACAGCAGTGGTACAGGTCTGTATTACTGCTCAGGAAGGTGGAATAAAAAACTGATCTGCCTGTTTTAGTGGTAGCATAAAGCTAAAGGATTCCCCCAGTCAGTGCCTCTATTGGGTCCATAATGGTTTCCTACAGTTCATTTTAAAAAGCTCTTTAATTCATGGAACAAGAATTTGGCTGAAGTTTTTTAACACCATCATGGCATATCTCATTAATATCCCTCAGCTAGACATCACTATCTGTCAGATAAGATACAGTAACTTAGTCTGCCTGCTCTTACTCTCTGATAAACTAAAATAAGTTGAAAATTACAATGGAGCTAGGCAAAACATATTCGTTTAAGGCTTGTCAATGTCACATTTTTGTATACTGGTATCTATGAAGTATCAACTTAAGGTGCACTTGACTCATTGGTGACTGATTACTTTGATACCATCTTAGCACATCTCAGAAGTCTAACTTATGGTCTCAAGGGAAGGGAAAGAAAAAACAAACCACAAAACAAGGAAAAAAAAAGAAAAAAAGACAATAAAATTTAGTCAGGATGGGAGACTTAAAGATTAAAATCACACTTCTGCTAGAGGATTTAACTGCTTTTCTGACATATCTCCTTACAGACAGAATGTATTCATGCAGATAGACCAAGAACAATACTGAACTAAAACCAGTTTTTTCCTACCTGGATAGTACCTTACAATTCTAAGAAACCAACAGGACAAGCACAGACACCAAACCAAAGACAAAATGCAAACCAAAATCCCAAGTCTGAAGACATCTCAAATTGAAGCAGTTCTGTGCTAAACAAGCCTGAGGCAGGGGTCTTCCCACTGTGTTACAGGATTTTTTCCAGGACCAATTTGCTCCTTGAGGAGATTGTTAATTCTCCTCTGTCCTTGGGCTGAAGTAAGAGTCCATCTTGGTTTGCCTAAAAACTGAAATCCAAACCTGTCTTGGATTTCAGCAGAGTTCTAAGAAACAGAACATTGCAAGAGTTAGCTGTTGGCTCCCAGCTTTGTGTTTTGTTTCATGACAGGATACTTGCATCTAGAGATGATTCAAATGAGCACTTCAGGCTAAAGCAGGTGGAAGAAAGTATTCATCAGGGAGATGGAGCAGAGAAGTCAACTTCTTTCTGTGTGTTCACTAAGTCTAGATTCCACTCTTGAAAGCACCACCCATGCAGCTTCTCCCCCACAGAAGTCTTCTTCCCATTCCTCAGATCATACAAGGTTTAAACGTGCTTTTGGGGCATTGGTTTTGGGGTGGGTTTTTTTGTTGTTTAGGATTGCAGTGTTGTTTGGGGTTTTTAACTGCAGACATTTTGCTTGACTTTAAAGCAGGCTATCCATCTCCCTTCAAGATCCTCTACTGCTACATTCAAAGAGAGCACATCTTCTACCCATGTGCAACCCTAATGCCTTTTTTGGGGGGGTCAGATATCCTTCTATGCTAGTCCAACCTGTGTTGCTATAGATGAGTCATGGCTTCTGCATGTAGATGTGACCAATTATGCTCGGATCTTATCCTCAGTCTTGAAGAACTTTACCTGAAGATACAATGTTTAATCTCGTCTTTTGCATGCCAGAGCCGTGAGTCCCTGCCAACCTATGTTTGATAGTCCTCTCAGATGTATCCTTTCAAATAAATGAATTTGCTTCAAGAACTATGCCCTTTTGGTGAATTTGTGCTGCAATTTCCTCTGATGAGAGGAAACGGGGATACCAGACACAGATATTTGAGTGTTATTCCCAAAGGAGGCTAACAAAAGGCCAAAACAAAAAAGACTACAGAGACCATCAGGAGATGCAACCAAAACTACAAGGCAGCACTTATTTACCCAAAGCAATAAGATGAAAGGAGATAAAAGGAGTGCATTCATTCAAGTGACCCATGAAAAACTATGCAAGTTAGAAGTCTTATTCATATGTGTCTATTTCTTCCTTATTAAGAGGCCTAAAACGCTCCCACTGCTGATGAATAAAAGCCACTTGTAATACAGTTACAAGTTGAAGCAAGTTACTGAGCAAAATAACAGACAAAGCCATAGAAATTATCTGCACGCCATAAGAGAATTGCTGTATAAGCTGTTTAAGCGCATTAAAATACCCTTCCACTTACTCAGCAGAATTACTTCCTTAGAACTCTTTCCTTTATATATATGTCTACCTTCTTTCAACTAAACCTTCCAACTTTAACTAAACAAGCTGATACTAATTTGCTAATTCAGACACCAAGAACACGCCTTTAAAAGATGAATATTTTAAGGTTTATATTAAACACATTACATGTTAAATCAAGAAAAGTCTTTTTTGGAAAAATCACACATATATGATTCTGAAATCAAAATATTTACAACTTGAACGTCTACTGTGAAGTCATTTCCAGAATGACACAGCTCACTGCTGTCATGAATCAATCTGCCCACATGTACAGACTTTGGTATATCTTAAAGATGTCATAGTTTATTAATAAACCAAATGACTCACAAGTAGTACAGAAAGAGCAGTCACATAAAAGCTCAATGACACCTAATGATGATACTGCTGTCAAGTCAACAGGTGACAAAGCCTAGGAAACCGCAGTTACTAAGGGTAGATGTCCATTTCCAGCAAATACCTAAATCTATCCAGTTAAAACCTGAACGTACACTATTTCAAAATGCCCTGCATTTCTTCTTAGAAATTATTTAAGCACAAATTAAGTAATAGTTATTAGATGCTTTCCAAATAATATTTAACAAATTAAAGGATGACTTAGAACTATTAGGCCACATCTTCTGCACACTACATTTACTAAACTACCTTAAGTAGCTTTACCAAACTACAAAGGTTCTGAACCTTAATAAGAAAAATGGCAGTGTTGAATAGTCCATTAGAAGCAGGTGAGCAGAAACAACTGGGTAAGGGGGGAGGTGGGGGAAGCAAGTTGCTTTTTGCAATATCAGACAAATATTTTCAAAAATAGTTAATGTCCTTCAGCCCAGTCTGTCTGTTCTGCTCAGAATTTTCTAGCTCCTCTTCAGCATTGCTAGCACACTCACCTAAGCCTCTTCCCTCACTAAATACTTACTTCAAGGGACTTATTAGCAAAACCCAAACCTGTTGCTCAATTTATTGTCATCACATCATTTTTCCTTGTTCATTTTCCAACTTTATCTACCATCTGAATCAGGTCTTTAGGCCCTTAAACACACAGTAACACTTCACTCTTAGATAGTCATTGGTTATACAACGATTAACAAACATTTGTATATAAAAATGAATTTGAATATAAAAATAAAGGCCATTAACACCTTTTCCAAAGTCTAAGATACTGCAACACAGCAGAAGTAACATGTAATATCTTGCTGAGAATAGCTTAAAAAACATCATAGTCAAATCAAAACAAGGTAATACTAATATTTTGAAACTGTATCCTTCAACTTACCACAAAATTAAGCAAATTAGAACGTTTCCTCAACATTTGCAGTACATAAACATGCTCTAGGTGAATATTTGGGCAAAAGATACAGTCATTAACTTTTCTGCAAATTTTAAGAGCAACTCAAACTACATTTATATGCTTTGACTAAAATATTTTTATCAATGTGTACTTAAAGACCCTAAGAGGTCCATTGTTCTAGCAAGATACAGTGTATGTGACAAGCTAGAAATGTTCCCAAAGATAAGATATAGCATTTTCATTGCAAGTTTGAATGACATCAGATGGATAGAAATAAACCATGCTCCTGAGAAGAAATTCTCACCCTGGCTTCTTTTTATCTTTCCTTCAGACAATCAAAAGAGCAGACTTGCTTAAGATAAAGCTTTAATTAGACTTCAGACATAACCTCCTGACCTCAGGATTACAAGGTAAATCTGAAAAATGTATGCTAAATCAACTGCTTCTGCCTCCTTATTTCTTCACAGAGCTGGAGATTTTTAAGAACTACCCCGAGAGCTTTCTGTTCACAGGAAATTTTCACAGATGTTCAACACTGGTTTTGCAAAGGAATTTATGTGTTCTTGAATTAAAGGACTCCCCGAAATTTGTTGGTGTTTTGACAACAGCTCTGTATCAGGAGATATTTGATCCAAAATAGCTAAATACACCAAGCAGCAGGTAAAGTGAAAAAGGCAGAGGTAAGAAATTGCAGCTCTAATAGGTATTATAGCACAGACAGGCCACAGGTGTATGACGAAACCATACACTCACACATGTATCTGTTGCAATAGCCACCAAAATAAAATAAAACAGAGCAGTGACACCCAGCCACTCTCTTTTGGTCTTGGCCATCCAGCTTTTCTTCAGAGAGGATTCCTGTAGTCTCCTCCCTGCATGGCTTTTCAGTGAGAAGCAAGGTAGTTTCTCTTCCTGAAAGCCACTCCTTCAGAGGAGAAAGAACTGGCCAATGCTATAGCAAAGCGTACAAAAATTACGTAATTTCAGAATGCAATGTATATATTTAAATGAGTTTCACAAAATCACTTGTGACTGTTGCCAGGACTGCAGATTCTTTCACCCTCTTCCCACTCTTCAGAGAATCCTGCTTCCCACTCTTCAGGGGTAAATCAGGAGCAACAACTTCCCTGCCTCAGACTATGCCTTAGAAAGCGATAGCAGGTGTCAGCTCTGATTAACAAGAGCCTGACCTTTTAATAAGTCCCATGGTTTTTCTTCTAAAATTCTGACTTTTGTTCTAGTCCAGTGCAATAGGCAGGAAGTCATTCTGACCTGTCAGCTCCATATGCTATTCCATACTAATCCTCAGGTGTTTATCCCAGGAAGAAATTTATTTTAATTCAATACTTCCACAGTTAAACCACAGTGTCAAAGCCATACAGGAAAATGCAAAAAGTCAGTATCATTATTTAAAAGCATCTAGAAATTCTGGAGCTGAAAAAAAACCCCAAGTGACAGATGTGGAACTTTAAGTGGCAGACTAAGCTAAGACTGAATTAAAGAGAAAATATTGCTGGAACAACATCACATGAAACAAAGAAGGGAAAAAAAAGGATAGAAAAATAATTTACACTGCAATCTCCAACTTACAATAGTTCATACTGTATTTTAAAAAAGAAGTATTTCTTCATTTACTCATGTAACTACAGGTAGAATTTAAGGCCAGTAAAAGTGTTAGGTCATAAATTTGATGGAGTACAAAAGTTACTGAAAGTATTCATCCAGAGCTTAACCAATGTCTAATAACCATCTGTATGAGGCAACTTAAAAATGGCTAACAGTGTAAAAAGGCTTCTAATACCTAGAGGAAGCCATTTTATTTTTAATATCAAACTACATTAAGAATTTAGAAAATGCAATATTATCATGAAGGGTAATATAAATACAGTCCAGATTATTCTGCATTCTTTCCTGGAAGCTTATGCATGTGTATCCATGTATATAGACTACATATATGTGTGTGAGCATATATATAACACATACACAAGTGTATACATACACATACACACAAACAACATTGGCACACACATCTTTTTTTCTTACATTTGAGTTCAGCACAAAAGGACTTGAACAGCATAAAGGCAACAAAGCTTTGTGAAATTTCTAGAGGCTTTTTTTAACTGCAGTTGCACAGTGTGGGTACACCAGCAGGCACTACAAGCTTATCAAAATCCATCCAGTTATTTAAGTGTACCACACCCCTCTCATTCCAACTATCTTGCCGGTGACAAAGCAATTAATGAGTTACTCCAGATTATTCTAAATAAATACTTAAACACTTAACTAGCCTAATTCTGAAGCAAGTGGTGCACATTAGCTATTGCAATTCCACTCCCTCAAGCCTAAATGCAATATACCTGACGCACAAATGCGTCATTAACCTGGGGGTACAAAGAAGACAGTCTCACTTTAAAGCTTGTTTTATATGCACCAGACAACACCTAAAAAAGCCTTTGAGAGCAAAGCAGCTTCAGAAAACAGTTATTAATTCCTTTAACCATGGTTTTCTTCTAGAATGCTCTTGTATCCCTTTCAGTAAGTTAAACAGATATAGAACAGTTTCACAAAAGAAAAAAAAGGTACTTGCCACCTGAAAAAATAAACCTTAAATCCAGAGTTACTGTTTCCCCAACAATGCATTCTTTAGTTTTTCCAAATAACATAATCATCTGTTGTTCTTCAATAAGTGCCAAATACATTCCAAGAGTATGTTTAGAAATATCCAAGAGCAATCTTTTATAACAATTTTGTTTATGGAGTGCAAATTGTTCAAGCCATCAATACAAATCTAAATGATATAATGAATATGAATTCTAAGCTTCAACATTACAGCTCTATGCACACATATATTACATGTCACATATTTGCACTAACACCCTAGAATATCAGGATGAGGTATATTCAGCAGATGTTAAATAAACATAGTATCCCGGTTTTAGTTTAGCTTTCAATCAACAGATAAAATCATTAATGAAACAAGTTTGTATTTACCAGGGATGAATGAATCAATATTCCTGAATCTTCATTTGGCAAGCTGAATGCTGTATATTCAAGGGCATTGTTTTCCCCTTGCTGTTTGCAAATATAACCACAGTTTCTCTCAAAAACTGTACGAATGCCTTTAAACAGAACCACGCTTGTAGTGCAACCCATTCCAAATCTTGCATTCCAAATTTTGCATTTCTAGCAGCTCTGATTGCAATCACAGAATGTCTTCCTCCTTTGCTCGACTCGAATAATTTTCCTGTGCTTCTCAGAAATATTTCTTTGTACAATCTTCATTACGTCCGACATTTAGTATGTTCCTCAACTAGAAACCATCAGCTACTGAAATGTAATCCTATTTGCTTAAGCCAAGCACTGCCAAAAATCCAGCCGCAGAAGACAAAAAATCAGAGGGTGATGAAAAGCAAAGGATGCCCCAACTGTAGAAGATAGGAGGCTTTCAGCATGTGCTGTGCTCTGCAACAAGAGATTAAAAGATATTCCAGAGGGTCAGGGAAAGAGCTCCTATATTTCAGAGATTCTTAGAACATAATCAAAGATGAAAGGAAACTGCAAAGATACTGCTGCAGTTTCTGCTGCCAGCCACAAAGAATTCTCATCTGCTGCAAGAAAGCACTCTCCCAGAATGCTTAGCACAGAGTTCGTACTGGCAAACATTTCTTTGCTTGACCTATATGTGCTTTTTAGTGTTTAAAACAAAATCAAAAATCAAATCCACAGACCTTAGAATGGGGGGGGAGGAAAGTCTTAAACCACTGCTGCTATGGAAAGAAAACATGTTAAACAAACCTGCTTCAATCAAAACTGTATGTTATCAGCATGCTACTATCTGTTCAGGCAAAACACAAGGGAGCTGAAGGCTGTCTTTTTCCTTTTTTCCTTGCATGCAAAGTGATCAGTCAATTCCCACCTGCCAGCAACTGACTTTGTCTAGTCCTTGATGGCAAATAATCAATAGACATAATAAAGGGAAAAAAAGCATGGCTGAGTAGTTCAGATTAACATTCTTATCTAAAATGAAAATACAGATTGAAATTTAAAATACATAAATATTTTTGGTTTATGGTGAATCACCTGCCCTGGCTGAATTTATCACTACAGGATACTACTTCATACAGTGTGCTGGTATCTGTCCTACTCAAGAATGTAAGTATCTTTAACTGACACTGAGAAGAAGTGTTACATTTTTTTAAGCTAATTTCAAAGGCAAGGAATTTGCAAAAAATACCTGTCCCAAATCACACCACCCTGTCAGAGATTGCTAGTTAGTTTTATATTTCTGCTAAACTGAAGGCACTCAGATGTATTTACTTACCAAATTGTAAAACTGGATTAAAGAGTGATTTTACAAACTCCAAATTGTTGCAAAGGAGTTAAGCTACATTAAAAGGACTTAAGTGAAGCACAAAGCAAGGGAATAAACTGCTTAATGATGTCAGCTACAGATTTGACCTCATGCAAATTAACTTATCTCAAGGAAACATTTGCATGCTATAATGAAACATTCAGAAGAAATATTTAAGATTTATTAGCATTTTTCCCTAACATCTGGCTAGTTAATACATCTCCATATGCTCATTACACTCCTAACCTAAATACACCATAAAAACATGAAGACACATTGATTTTTAAAGGAGGAAAAAAAAAATCAAAACAACAACAACAACAAAAATCAATATTTGACAGTGATCCAAGTAGTTCCTGCCAGTCTCATAGTCTCAAAGGCAGCAGTTAGGACATTCCACATATTGTAAGAAATACAAATTGTGTTAAGGAATTCTTGATAATAAGTCTTTTGTGGGGGGCAGGGGGGGATCAAGAAGGCAATGTTGAAGACTTTGGCATAAATTCTACTACGAAGGGCAAAGAAATTTCATCCATAACCTGTACTTTCTATTGCCTCTCTATCTATCCTACCCTCTGAAAACAGGAAGCAAGTCGAGGGAGATGTTTTGCTCCATTCACTACACCTGTTTATATGGAGAGCAACAAGTTCCTTCTTACTATAGACTCCACTGAATCTGTACTGACTGCACTATGAGATTCATAAAGACAAGAACATTAACTAGTTGTGTTAGCTCCAAGTTGTTTGCAATCATATCTTTTTGAGATGTAATAAAGAAGGTGGTATAGTTTCCCTCCAAAAAATTGTTTGGAACCATTTAACAGTACAGTTATACAATTGCTTTAATGGTCTGACCATCAGTCCTCCTCTGATTACAGTAAATGCCTAATAATTGTGTTTCTCTTGAAAACCGGAGGACTTAAACATGTTAAGTAACCTTTTGACAAACAAATTGCTTCCAACAAGCATAGTCACACAAGTAGAAAGTAAATGTGTGATAGAAATTAGACAGTTCTAACCAATGTTTTCAAGTTTCTATTTGACATTGAGTAATATCTACAAAGGCAGAAGCTATCTTGACAGGAGTGAACATCTGGTCCCTTGGAGATCTTAACACATCCTGACTGAATTCAGCTTTTCACAAAACACGTTGCGTTTGTAGGCAGAGTACTACGTTCCATCTGGCAGCTGCCTGTATATTAGCTCAGAATGCTAGGGATGTGGGCCTAAAGCCTCTTCAGCACAAAGAGATTAAAACCAACAGCACTTAGCACTCTTCAAAGTGCCTTAACAAGTGTATCAAAGTCAGTGTACTTGTTTCCACCTGATAAAGCTATGCTGCAGGAAAGAACTGAAGATCCAACAGCCCTGCAAGAGAGAAAAGAAGCATAGGTACAACAGGTAATACTTAACAGGAACATTCCTAGAAAAGAAGAAAATTCAGATGCTGTTTCCTGATGCAAGGATTGTTTCTGCAATGACTGTTTCCTGCAAATTTCATAGAAGAGCTTTGTCAAGTTACCCTGGTTTCACCTAGGACAGAGTTAATTTTCTTCCTAGTAGCTAGTACAGGGCAGTGTTTTGGATTTACAGTGAGAACAATGTTGATAACACAAAAATGCTTTGGTTATTGCCAGGCAGTACTTGCACAGCTCAAGGCCTTTTCTATTTCTCAGCCTGCCCTGCCAGCGCACAGGCTGGGCTGCACAAACATCTGGGAGGGAGCCCAGACAGCTGACTCAAACCTGCCAAAGAGATATTCCACACCACAGAATGTCATGCCCAGTATATAAAGTAGGGAGTTGGCGTGAAGGAGTGGATTGCTTCTCGGGTATCAAGTGATGAGCAATTGCATTGTGCATCACTAGGGTTTTTCCTACTTTTTTTTCCTGATTCTCATCCCCTGGGACAGGGTGTTAGTGAGTGACCGTATAGTGCAAAATTGCTAGCTAGGGCTAAACTACAACACAGGAAATTCTCTCAAGAATCCATGTTTCTTCAGAAAGTAGGAACCATGTTAAAAGCTGCTTTCTGGCCACAACATTGCATTTTATCTGTCTTAGGATAAAACTCTTGAACACCTGATTGGTTAAAACTAGTGCAGAATGTCTGTTTGGATATTCATTATTCTTAGTAACCTTCCTATCCACTTTTCAGAGTAGCAAGGAGAATATGGGGAACTACAGTCTAGTCAGGTTCACTTCAGTCTCCATGAAAATATTGATGCAAGCCTTCCTGGAAGCCAATTCCTGACATATAAAGAATAAGAGTATAGTTCCAAGGAGATAACATGGATTTACCACAGAAAAATTATGCCCGACCAAATTGTTTACCTCCTTTGATAAGATGGTTGGCTCCATGGACAAGGAGATAGACATGGACATTGAATAAAGTTAGTAAAACAAGCCTTCTGACACAGTCTCCCATAGCATCCTTGTAGTTGAATTAGGTAGCTGTGGTCTGAATGAGTGCATAAGGATGACATCAAGTTGGACAGCAAGCTGAACAAGATGAGCAAGCTTTTCAGTACAATAAAAAATATTGACCTATTGGACTGAGTCTAATGGAAGGCCATCATGATGGTTTAGGGGCTGCAGCACAGGATGCATCTAAAAAAATCTAAGACACCTTGGACAGTTCAGCTTTAAGTGAAGGCTAAAAGGAGATTTTATTGCTGTTGGCAACTGCTTAATGAGAAGGTAGAGAGAGGATAGAGCCAGGCTCTTCTTGAAAGTACAGCCATAGGACAAGAGGCAACAAACACAGAGTATTCCATTTGCATAAAAGGATTTTTTTGTTGCTTTGTAAACATGAGGGTTGTCAGCTAAACCAAAAAACTACTGTGACGTAAGAAATACTAATACCACCACACTGGCAGAGTGGCTGTTTATCATCCATTTGAGATGCCCCCAATGTCAAAGATCATACCAATAGTAAAAAATAATTCTCATGAAAGTTGAAGCAAGGTTTAGTCCTGTCCTATCTAGCCAAGGAAGATGTTAGAGCTGGCTAATATCACAATTTTCTTTTAATTGACAAACAAGCAAATATTTGCATCTATTAAGGTTTTTATACATTTAGAGAAGTGAGGATGAGCCAAAAATGATGCAATTCAAGAAATGTTATTCCAAATTTTGCATACACAGTATTATATATGTGCTGATTGAGAGATAAACACAAATTTAAAACACTGCTAGTTACAAAATGCTAAATATCTTAACTAACAGTTTTAGGTTGATAGCTGCAGAAAAGGTCAGTCTTCTCATAATTTCACTCTTATATGAATAATAATACATTTTCATCCATAGATGAACACTGCCAATAAAGCATGCACCTTCAGTTCTAACTTAACTCAAGTATACTTTGAGGATAAACATACCAAGAATAATCCAAAGAAATTTACGAAGTTGTCTAAGTCAGTCTAAACTGAATAAGTGAACATTTATGCTTTATTGTGAGACACAAACCATCCAGCCTTTTAATCATTTTACCTTCCAAACCATAACACAGGATTTCTAGTATCGAAATACGCTCACTGCTCTCCCTCTAGTGGTTACATAACTTCCAGCTTTCTGAAGAAGTGATTGTTCTGGGCTCTTAAACAGCTGATAAGATAAACACAACACAAAGTTGTTATTATTAGAGAGCTACAGAACAAGTCACTAATTATAGGATACTATTTTCAGAAAAACTGATGAAACCAAGCCAGAATAATGGTCAAAAGTACAACAGACTAGGAAAAAAAAATAAAGGCTAGAACCTAGATTTTGAGCAATCTTATTGTGTTTAGGGAAGGACAGCAAGAACTTCAGACCTCAAACATACTTCTCTATTTTTAACCTCTCCATGGAGGTTATACAGATTCAGGTATTTCTCCTTCCCTTTGTTCCTATTTCAGTGAGTAACAAGTCCCAGTTTCCCCTCCAATAGGCCATAAGCTGCCAAAACATTACGCTGGAAGTATCGAATGTTACCAGCAAAATTGTATACAGCAGGATTTTTTTTCTTCACGTAGAAACTTCATCTTTTAGTGAAGAAAAGCTTACTGGATTATGCTGTATGCTTTCTCTGGGAAGAAAGTAATATACAATATATTGAGATATCTAAGTCTATATACAATACCAGGCAAATAGTTCTGAAGTGATAACAAGACTGGCAAGAAAGAATCCCAAGACAATTTCTGAAGGAAATTAGAATAGCGTTCTTCAAATAATTTTGATGTGTGTCATCTCTTCATTAACCTGAATGCTCATTTTAAACTCTCTGACGTTTGAGGTCCAGCAGGAATTTAAAATCCCTCTGGGACTAGCAAATAGTAAGAGTGAAGCCTCCTTGAACATTCCTTAGAGGCAAACATACTACTATGTTTTCAGCAAAACCATCAACATTACCTTGCACAAGTATCAGTGGCAGCACAAGTGGGTGTAAATACACCTGGCAGAGAGAGATCTGAAATGCCATTTGTCCTCACTGTGAGGAAAAGTGAGGAATGGGCTAAATTAGGTGACTTTCAACCTTATTTTTATAAAGCTTCAGTTCTGTATTATTCTACTGCCTGTCTGTAGTCACTTGCAACGATGCCTACAAACTAGCCTAGAAAGGCATTAAGTGCAAGCAGATTCTCTGTCAGTAGCAGCACCCTGGTATAGGACAGTACCTCTGAAACCAAAGGATACAAAGACGTTTACATAACATTAAAGAGCACAAAATAGCACTAGCAGTGGATCAAACTGGAAAACGGATGACTACCTTCCCATCACCTTAAAACCAAAGCCTCTTATCTGTATGTTAATATCCACAATGCTAGCTAGTATTTCCATCTGACTTTTGATTTCTTCACAAACCTGTTAAAATGAGACTAAAAGCTATCTTACTAGACCCTGTCTCTCCTGCTGAAAACACCCAGCTCTTTCTGTGGAGCTTCTGTTTTTCTTATTCATGTATGTTTCAGGACCGAAGAGGCAGCTATGCCTTGGCTAACCAATAAGGTAGGAAGATCATGTATCTTAATGTCAAAATACAAGCATCCAAAGGCAGTGGAGGCTCTGGACTTCTAAGCTCAAACCAAATTAAGTGCCTGCGGACTCAGGTATACAAAATTCCAGACTCCCAAAATCAACTACATTTCACTCATGATAACACTAAAATTGCAATGTATTACATCCTGCACTGACGTAACTTTCTTTACTTAAAATTATGCAAGCATTACCCATTATGAGTATAATGCATAGTCATTCCTTGTTGGAGTATTAATCTTATAGTAGTACAAATATAAACCTCTGTCTTATCTCTGAATTCACAAAAGAGCTCTGTCCCATCTACAGAACAGTACTTGAACAACTGAAAGTAGTTTAGTTTGTGCCTCATATTTCCAAACCTAGATCAGCATCTGACAATGTGACATCCCTTTTTAAGTAAAGAGCTACACCTGAGTATCGAGAAGCACTCAGAGATACACAAAGCAGCAGCTAAGGATTATTCATTTAAACCTATGGCTCTATTACAGGCTTTCCTGTTTTTAATTGTTGAAGGGGAAGAGATGTTTTTCTTCTTTTGTTTAGATTTGTGGGGTTCAGGGAAGTTTTGAAGTGTATTTTGGTTGCTTAGTTAATTTTAGGTAAGGTCACTCGCCTAAAAGATATTCCAATTGCATTAACAGCAATCTAAGCTATTTGGTGGCTTAGATTTATAACTGACACCAACAAGTACTCCGGTCTGAATCAGCTTGCAACCTGCTTGCTTCCACAGGACACAGAGCTAAGATTACTTTGTTCTCAAAAAGAAAACTAACACCTTGCAAAACAAGTACACAGAATGGTCCAGCTCCAGGCTCCCCAGCACAAGAGAGCCATGGATGTACCGGAGAATATTCAGCAATGGTCCACAAAGAACATGAAGGTTCTGGAGCATGTCTCCTATGAGGAGAGGCTGAAAGAGCTGGAACTGTTCAGCCTGAAGAAGGCTCAGGTGGATCTATCTAGGTATACAGAAATACCTGAAGAGAGGGTGCACAGAGGACAGAGCCAGGCTCTGCTCAGCAGTGCCCAGTGACTGGACCAAAGGCAATGAGCACAAACTGAAACACAGGAGGTTTCCTCTGAATGTCAGGAAATATTTTGTCACTGTGAGAGTGACCAAGCACTGGCACAGGTGCTCAGGGAGGTTATGAATTAAGATAGAATGTAAGCCTCCCTTCACAAACCTGTCTATCCTCTAAACTAAGGTCTAAAATATATTACATGCTCAGAATTTTGGAGCATCTTCTCATCTTTAGATATAAATTACTTTTTAAATATTTCTATGAGAAAAGCATTGTGTAATACAATGACTACTTGTGCAACTTTATGCCTTTTCTGCCTTTTATAATTAAAGCTTTTCATTGACACAGCCAACCTAATGGAGGGCAAAGAAGAATGAATTTGTCTTCACCCTCTTTCAAACGAAGGAGTTTTGCCTTCAGTATCTACAAGTGAAGTACTTGAGATCATTCAACCTCAATATCCAAACTAGTTAAGGAAGAAAGTTTTACATACATTTTTAATATATATAACTTTCTTTTTTGAGATCACTTGCACTAGGTAAGTTCTTCAACTACCATTAGAACACCGGACGTTATACCCTTTCCGTAGCTCCACAAAGAGCCCCTGGAACTAAATCACCTCTAACAGTAACAGAAATTCTTAAATAACAGCAACATAGGAAACATATATTTCAGAAAGATATAATCAAGCTTCCTGATATCTGGGAAAAAACTGAACTCCCTTTATTTGCTTCAATGACTTGTTAGTCATTTTTTCCCTCACTATTTTTAAAGCAAACACGCATGAATTTGGCAGAATCTTACAGCTACCGTCAATATTCAAATATCTGGCAAAAATGCCAAATATACAAATTGCTGAGTTTGCACATACATGCATATGGATGACAGTCATCTAATCTCAGGCACACCCTACTCACAAGCAAATGACCACTCAGTTCAAAAACCATACATGCTTAATATTAACTTGAACACCGACATCCATGCGACAGAAAAAAAAAAAAAAGACTTGACATTAAAGGCCTAGTTTTGAAAATGAGTAATTATAGAGACCTTTTACAACATTTGCTTAGAAGCACAATGCAACAAAACCAAATGACTTTAAGCTGGATATACATCATAAACCATATCTATGTTTTAAGTTTATTGCAAAAGATTTTCAACATCCCAAGTTGAAATGCAGGTGTCATGAGTTCTACTTCCATTGAGATACAAACACGTAAATCCTGATTGAGTATTAAAACGCATAAGTAGGAGGAAAAGGAAAAAAAAGGAGATGTATTGTGGTATTCTGTGCCTCATGAAAGCTGCTGCCACCACAGAATAAAAGCCCAATCCAGTATCACCCTACAGCTGGCATTTGTTGTGTTAGAAGGAACTATTTTAAAGTATTTACTCCTCTATTTTAAACACAATTATCCTTATCCATCAGGGCAGAAAAGGTTCAAGAAAATAATAAGGAAATAAGGTGCAGCTACCAAGAATGATCTAACATTGTTGAATGGTTAAACGTATTTTTGTTTCCACAGAAATTCAACTATCCTGTGTTTTCCCTACTACATTCCCTTTCTGAACAAGATTACTGACATTTAAAATTTAAATAAGTTTAATCATAGTTATTAATAGTAACTTTAGTACTTTAGTCCAGCTTCTGAATCTTCACAACCACAGAAACATCTGTCAAACCCAGCAAGTCTTCTTCACAGTATCAGATGCCAAAAATAACAGTTTTCTTACTGATGTTTTGTATCCAATCAAAAAAGTTTTTAAATGCACTTTACTGAAATAAAATTAGCACCTTTATCAAAATGACCTCATTCTGCCAGTTTCATTTCCTTTAGGAAAGGTAAGCAGTACACAACCAACTAACAGGGTTGAGAATCAGGTTTTATCCCCCTAAATAAAGAGAAAGTTCAACAGTTCAGATGCTGGCTAAATAAACATTACTATTCACATCCAGTTCCTCCAAGATGAGATGTGTTCAGATGACGTTCATTGTCAGCAATGATTTTTCCTTTAAAGTCTTGAGTGTCACTTCTCACCTCCCTGCTTTCACTCATCCGTTCATAACATTCTGCTTCTTTCAAATTCCTTATGTATACAATGTCACATTCCTTAACAGAAAGTTCAAGCTTTATCCGTGTTTCCAGCTTTTCTGGACCTATCAGCTCTAAAAGATCCCTTCAGTATTATGTACAGCTTTTTAATTCCTACTTTCCTAAAGCAAGCCAAGAACTGTCTCTTCCCACATAAACACTGAAATCTCAGTCATTGAGGTTCCAAATACTTCATTCATTGTATACGGAGAAGCTGTTTTGCAGAAAATCACACAAGCCCCCTGTGCACAGAACATACAAAAGGATACATGAATTGGAAAGGAAAATATCCAACCAAAATGAGTATTACACAATCCTCCCAGGAACTGTATTCTTAGAGAAATGCTATGTTACAAACACTGTAATAATATAGCAGAGTGCACCTATCCACTGAGATTCACAGAAAGCAGAGATCAGGACTGGAAAGACAAAGTTGACATCATGCTAAAAGCAAGAACAAGTCTTCATTAAAAAGAAGAAAGAACATCAACAAGCTTGAGATCAAAGACTCACTGGGAGATCCAAGCATAGTTCTTTATGATATACTCATTTTCCACCACATCTAAAAAGCTTAATTTCTGGAAGAATTTTAGAACTCAAGAGCTCTACTATGTACCTGAAGTTAACATATAAAGCCTAAGACACTAATAATGATAATTCCAGCCTTCAAATATTCAAACTTATTTTATACACTCAAATCAAAAAGGAGAATTGCACAGAACAATCTGGGAATCACTCAAATTTCATCCTGTTTTCCTGTATCTCCAGTTCTTTCTGTACAATATTAATTTTCACATAAGGGAAACAACTTTTGCCGCATTATTTGGTATATTTAAACATTTTTATTATCTGCGTATTCGTTAAGGGCATTTTATTGACACCTTGGCAAAAGCAGATCAAATCTGGTATGCCAAATATTCTCTTAATTGCTTATTATTCTTACACGTCAGCTTAATTTAGTATTGGGTAGAACACATTGTTTTGTCACTCAGATAATTTATCGTTAACGTATCATTGAACAAGACACCACATATCCCTCCAGCAATGCTGCTGATCTGCATGCAACATGCTTTGGGTAACTTGTCACCACTTCAGGAGACTCCTCCCATTTATGTATAACATTAAAATTGCATTGAAAACTGTTCTTGACAAGATTACTGGTCTGAGACTCAAGCCTGTCATCCTCATAGCCCTTTTCCCCAGATAGAAATGTATTTGGGTGGCCAGAGGGACCCCATTAAGTCATGTGGCTCAGTCAGAAGTCAAAACATCAACAATGCATGAGACCATATCCCAGCAAGGAAGGCTGCTGTAAAAGAGAAAACAGTAAAATCTCAAACAATCTCAAATCCCAAAAAATAAAGATATATATGATGTGCCTCATACCACAGTGAAGAGCTGATTGCCAAATAAGCCAGCCAACCAAACTGTACTTGTTGGTTCAGTAAACTAAACCTAATAGAAGGAATGTCTGAGATGTCAAGCACCGACAAGATAGCTTGCTTCATTCTGTGATGAAAACTAGCTTGGCTAATCACATCTCTTTAATGTTTTTTTTACTCCTCAGACAAGCTATTTAGTCTGTCAATTGGCTGAAGATCTCTGACATTTAGTTCCAACGAAGAGCAACCTGAAAATTTAAGATATACCAATGCTGTCCTTAGCAACATGCTGTTTTCAGCCCTATTTCATCAGTATGATCCTAAGAACACTTATAAAGCAGAAAAGTCAAGCATATTTTAGAAATGTGATGTAATAAATCTCATTTAAACACAGAAAACGTTGTGTTGGTTGTTTTTTTTCAATTCTAGCAATACATTGTTGACCATAAAAATGGATGGAAAGCTTAAGAGCAGCTGCAAGAACAAGTTAAGAGAATCTGTACAACCTCAGAGGTATTAGCAGTTCACTTTTATCTGCTACTACAAGTAACAATTGGCTGATTTGCGTCGCTGCTCAGTACATTCTGCTGCAGAGATATACAGTAAGAAGTAATATTTGGTTGCACATATCTAGATAGATCACTCACCAAGAAGTACTAGTCTAAATTTCCTCTTTCCTACCTCCAGGTTCTACATGGCAAGTCTAGCCAATGGAAAACAGCCTCAGTACTGGAAAACTTCAGCATCTGTTCATGAGCAAATGATGACACTAATATCACACTAGTTACAAGCGCTGAATGACATTTTAAAGAAGACATTTTGTTGACAGCCCAGTTCAAAACACCCTGTCGGGGTGCTCTACCAAGTTGCTTTGAGAGGCAGCTTAGGAAAGAGAGTGGGTTTTTTCTTTAAAGCCACAAATCTGAACAGAGTATTCCACAATTACTGTAATACTAGTAAGAATCCTAGATTCAACAGGTCACCCTAAGAGATTTTTCAGATAACAACACCCAGAAACTCCAACAGCTAAGAAACAGGTCAACCTGTCAAACTTCTAAAAGCAAATATTTTTTTTAAGTCTTTCATAGCACAGAAAAACAGTATCCCACCTAAACTCACAGGATCACAGAATTGCAGAGGTTGGAAAGGATCTCTAGTGGTCATCTACTCCACTCTCCCTGATCAAGCAGGTCCACCTAGATCAGGTCACACAGGAAAGTGTCCAGGCAGGTTTTGAAAACTTCCAGAGACAGAAACTCCACAGTCTCCCTGGGCAGCCTGTGCCAGGGCTCCCTCACCCTATAGGAAAGAATTTTTCCTTAAGTGGAACTTTTCATGTTCCAGCTTTTGTTCATTCCCCCTTATTCTATCTTTGGACACTTCAGAAAAAAGTGCTGCCCCATCTTCTTGACATGCATCTTTTAAATACTTTTAAGTATTAATGAAATCCCCCTTTTAATAGCAACAAAAAAACAAGAGTACAATTTTATTCCAGACATCACAATGCTCAATAAAGAACATTCAAAGGAATAAAAAGTAAGAAGGTAAAGGTAAATCTGCAATCACTAGTCTTTTATTTCATGATTTAAACAGTTTGTGAGCAGAAACACAGGAGTTCAGTGATTAAGCAAACAGCATTCATGACAGTAAGAAAGACATAAGAGCAGGGGCAATACACAGTTGAAATCAGAAGTTGAACTTCAGCACAAGACTGTATGAGAGATGGAGATTTTTCTCCATGCATCAAGCTAATGGGAAAGGGTCATAAACCTGACATTAATGTTAAGTTGCCATAAATAGTGAGTTACTATTTTTGCTTTCTAAAATAGTTATGGAAGCCAGAATAAGATTGAGCCGGTACAACGCTTCACACCATCACTTCTTTCATCTCCTTAAAATTCTGCAGAATATGCCATTGTGGCAAAAATACCTGGAATATTACTGAATACCATCCTATCGTGTATTTGGTCAACCTGAATGACTAAAAGTACCTAAAGGGGGTCCACGAGAAAACCAGAAGGGAACTTTTCACAAGGGTATGCAGTAATAGGACAAAGGGTAACGGCTTTAAACTGCAGGAGGGTAGATTTAGATTAGGTATTGGGGAAAAAAGACTTCACTATGAGAGTGCTGAGGCACGGTAACAGCTTGCCCAGAAGGGTTGTAGCTGCCTCACCCCTGGAAGTGTTCAAGGTCAGGATGGAGGGGTCTTTGAGTAGTCTGGTTTAGCGAAAGCTGTCACCATCCATGGCAGGAGGGTTGGAACTAGATAATCTTTAAGGTTCCCTCCAACCAATCAATTCTATGATTCAATTACATCAATCATAAGTGAATTAGGGAAAAAACTTCTAAAGAGGAAGGAACAGAGGGCAGGGTTGCCAATTACTGCAAAAGAAGCATTTATCTGTGTCATGAAAATAACCTCAATCGCTTTCATGCTCCTTCAATGTGAAAAGTATTTTAAAATATGTATATCCTCTTCCACTCTTCAGAGGAAAGACTTGATCCCTGAGGAAGAATTAACATATATTGAAAGTTTATTACATGTATATGTGCTAGTGTCTTGTAGAAAGCTGTATGTACTCAGGTGGACCCCGAACTATGCACATCAGGTCTTCTATCATATATATCCTGTGACACACAGTTAACTAGCAAGTAATGCAGTATTAAAGATATCATTTTATTAAAGAAAAGTATTTGTCTTGGAATTACAGCTACAGCAGTTTTTACTCTTATAATACATACCTATGACAAGATCAACTGTTTTGACAAGTAGTTTAAAAAAAGTTAGACAAGACAACACTTAGCCTTAGGAAGAGTGAAAAACAAATGACAGATCAGCTTCCAGTAGCAGGAACTCCAGCATCAAAAACTCCCTACTTACACAGGGTTAAGTGCTTACTAAAACATCCTCATTGGAGATAACAAAACCACACGGAAAACAAATGCATACTGTGAACAGGAGCCCCAAGAGAGAAGCTCTGAAAAATCTTGCTGAGGCTGTTTAAGATGTCGTCACCTGAGTACAACCAGGCCAAAAATCTATACCTCTCTCTTTCTCTCAGTCCCAGATGCCTCAGTTCACCCTCTAACACCTTCACATAAATTTACTTGCAGCGTCTCAAATTAAGGCGCCCGATTGCCAACTGGCAAGAACAACTACAATGTGCTAGCACAGTACAGGCAGTAGGGACAAATAACATATTAAAACATTCCTGCTACACTTGCCAGCGCTCATCATTCATTCCGTATGATACACGCAATAAAAAAAGGTGGTTTAGTTGTAAAGCGTACAGTCAGGAACAAAACGAAAAATCACTTTTGCTCCCCCAATTTTCACACGCACGAAAGCGCTTCAGTCACATCAGGCTAGGCGCCAGACGCACCCGCTCTACAGGTGGAGAAGAAAGGAGACACCGCAGGCCCCTCCACCTCGCCGGAGGGTGGCGGTGGGGGCCGCCACTTCCCGCAGAGCTCCGTTTGCCCCGGCTGTCCCACATCGCCTCACGTCCAGAAGTTTGCAGCGGGGAAGGCGGGAGCGCCCAGCCGTGCCCGCCGGGCGCCGCAGCCCATGGCGCCCTCCGCGCGGCTGCCGCTGGGAGCGTCCCCGCCCCGCCTGCGGCTGCAACCTCACCAGCCCTCGGCGGAGGCGAAGAGCCGCAAGCCCGACAGGGGGCCGCGCCGACCTCCCGCCCCGGCACCGCCGTGACAGCACGGGAGGGCCCGGCACAGATCAAAGGGCCCCGTCCTCTCCTCCTCCTCTGAGGCCACCGCCTGCCCACCCCCCGCTACAATCCCGAGAGGCCCCGGCGGAGGTTCCCCGCTGGCCGGAGCCTCGCCTGGGCCCCTTAGTGGCCGTCCGCGCACTCACCAAGAGGACGGAGCCCCGCACCACCTCGGAGACGCTCTGCCGCAGCTCGGCCGCCGTGCCGGGCTTGCTCAGCGCCCGCGTGAACTTCCGAGTCTCCGGGGCCACCAGTGCCATGGCTGCCTCTGCGCTCCTCCCGCCCGGGCCGTCCGCTG
This sequence comes from Colius striatus, assembly GCF_028858725.1. Classification (NCBI taxonomy): domain Eukaryota; kingdom Metazoa; phylum Chordata; class Aves; order Coliiformes; family Coliidae; genus Colius; species Colius striatus. Next base: position 53,723,348 of record NC_084759.1, read on the forward strand.
TCCTCACAGCCCGGCCGCCGGGCGGCCCCTGGCGCGGCGATGGGGAGCGGGAGGCCGTGTGTCGTGTGGCGGGCAGGGCGCGAGCCCCGCCGGCGGGTGCCGCAGCCGGCGCCGCTCCTGGCAGGTAGCCCCTCCCCCGCGGGGCCGGCGCGCGCCGCGCCCCCCCCCCGCCCGCTCCCAAACACAGCCGCGCGCCGCCGGCCGGGGGGAGCGCGATTGGCGCGGCCGCGGGGGAGGTGAAGAGGCGGGGCCACGCCGAGGCCCCGCCCCCACCTGTTCCCGCGGCGCCTTTCCGATTGGGCGCCCGGTTACCTGCCCGGCTGCGGCTCCCCACCCTCATTGGCTTAGCGCGGAGCCGAGGCCAAGGTGAGGGGCGGGGCCGACCGGAGGCGGAAGTTCCCGCCCTTGCCGGGCAGGCCGCGCCCTCAGCGGTGAGGGTTGTGGTAAGCGGCGGCGGTCACGGCTGCGGCCCGTTCCCGGTCGCGCTAGTTTCTGGGGTGGGGTGGATTAGGGGGGGAGGCCGCGCCATCACCCGCGCTCTCCGGACTGTGTTGGTGAGGACGGCCCCTGTTCGGCCCCAAGCGATGGAGTGGGCAGGGAAGCGTCCCCGGAGGAGGCCGTAGCGGCGGGTGTAGCCGCCTCGCCTCGAGGGCTGGCGATTAGCGGCGCGGCGATTAGCGACTGTAGCTCGATGCCCGTGCTCGGTCTGCTCTTGCCCGGCCTGCCTGGGCTCCGCGCCAGTGGCTCCTGTTCGTGTTTATACCTATAGCCATGCCTATACACGCGCGGTGTAGCGAAAAAGTAAAAAAAAAGTTGAGAGACGAGTGCAGAAGTTAAAACAGACACGGTCCGTAACGGGCTTGATCGCTGTCGGTAACACTGCTCATGCGTCCTCACGAAGCCTCGGGTTTGAGGTGCTCTTTTGTACACTTCTCGCTAATAGCTTCTATTTGTAGGTAAAGCTGCACGCGTGAGCTCGGTGTCGTCATTGTGCGTGGTTGTAGCTTTTTTATTTAATTGCTGTGAATTCCTTCTGAGAGGCTGGTTGGTACAGTTAGAAGTTATGCTGGTATTGGATACCTTATGACTACATCTCAGTGCGGAGAGCATTAGGGCTTGCTCTTGTCAACCGTCTTTTTATATAAACTAAAACCACTTTTCTGCACTGGATCAGCAACGGGGAGCAACAGAGTCGCGAAGGGGACTTTCAGGTGGAAAAAAAGGATCATAAAGTGATTCTGTCTGAGGCTGTGTACTCAAGAAATGCCTGCCAGAGAAAGGGCCTACTTTTTTTGGATGCTTCTCAGATACATCTGTAAGTAATAAGATTCCAAATCACTGAGGCAATTCTTTCAGAAAGACAGAGGATAAAAAGGTCCAAATACACAAATGAGTAGCTTACTACGAGGGAGTTGTTTCTCATCATCTTTCTGCAGATGCTTTACAGACTTGTATCAAAGGCTCATTTATTCAAAAACGTGAGCTATGTTTTTTGGTAGGATGTCTGTCACAACTTGAGTGTTCATAGTACTTTATACCTTCTTTAAGAAAGTAAGAATGCACAGAGGGAGACTCATCAGGCTCATTAAAGATAACTACTGAGTTCTCCATCTCACAAATCCAAGACCTGGTGTGTTTATGAGTCAATATTTAGGTTGATAAAGTAGAAAATCGGATTCTGGTGAGACATATGATCTGAATACAGAACTGGATGAGCACTTATGTAAACATTTATCTAGACTAGCTAGAATGAGCTATCTTAGGATCTTCCTTCCCCCCCCCCCCCCCCCCCAATCTGTAGGATATGTCTAGATATCAAACTTCTAGAAGTAAACATGCCCTAGATTTGGTATAAATAATAGATGATCACTTTCTAAAATAAAATCATACATTATTTTTGGAGCATTCCAGTGCTTTGAGTTCTGACAGTTCTGAAAAAAGAAAAGGTCCAGTTTTGTGGTTGCTTGAATGTAAAATGACATAGTTTAACTATATTTGCTATATATAAATACTTGCCATATATATTATGCAGCTTTGGAAAGGGGACAGTGTTTTAACTCTGATTAAATTTCTGAGTGATACCTCTATAGATAGACACGTATAGGAAAAGTTAATTGGATAGGTAAATGGTAGTTTAGTTAAGAAGACTGTACCAGGTGCTCAAAAGATGACACTACTACAATCATCAGTTTCCTTTCAGATGAATGCATTAAGTTAAGGAAAGAAAATTAGGGTGATAATTAGTGTATGTAAAAAAACAAAAGGAAAAATGTGGAAGCTGGTAAGCAGAAATGGCAAGTTGGCAGCTGTGAAACAATGAGAATGAATAATAGTAGGTGAATTTACAAAATAAAAGTCTTGGCTCATTCCCTAAAGGAATAGGGAAATACGTTTTTTTTTTAACATGTCAGGATCAAGAAAGAAAAGATCTTGATAGTGGCATGGTTTCACTGACACTTTAAATACCGAATTTTCAGTAACAATGCTGATGTATAAAAGTATTTCTTGGTTTTATTTAATGGAAACCTGTGTAGTGCAGTAATTCTTTATGGATACAGTTGCAAATGTTTTGTTCAAACATTATTTAGTAAAGATGCTAAGGTAAAAACATTTAAACTTTCAGGACCAACTAAGTTGTGTTCTGTAATTTTATGGGATTCTGAATCATTCATGGTGATATTTAACCTGCCTCTGTTTGTTCCAGAAATGAGAGAAACTGATTTGGTTCCCATTAGTAGTGAAAAGCAATAGGTTTTTAATTAGAGATTAACTAACATGATGAGAACCTTTGGCAAAATCATGAAAGTCAAACATAAGAGTCACATGTAGGAATTAAGGAATTATTGAGTTTCTAATATCAGCAGGATTTGCTGGAATTTTGGCCAGTTGTTGAATGGGATTACTATTTCACCAATAGGCAAAGGTAGCTATAGTTTTGAGCTTCTATGAAGACATGCCATAGTCTATTTAGTGCTAATGTTCTATTTTAAAGTATTTTTATAAGAAACTTACAACATATATTTATCTGAACAAAAATAGAAGTGGATCTGAAAGTAAATGTCTTGAAAATCATAACTTAGCAAAGTACAAAAAGGAATTAGTTTTATTGCGGATCCAGTCTACTAGCATAAAGAAAAAATAATCACTAATAGCATAGATGCAGATGTGAATATTTCTAGAGAGATGTTACTCTCAAAACAGAGCCTGCTTTTTTGCAGGGCAGGTAGAATGGGGCTTAGGGAGCTGTTTATTTGAATACAGATGATTGGAAAGTACAAAGAATATTTTTTAGTCCAATTATAGAGGTGTTATGTTGTGGTCATGAGCAAATCAAGAAGATTCATGCTTATGATACAAATCTTGAGTGTGAAAGTAGAGGAGTATTAAGAAGTAGTAATAATGTTGCAGTTATATATGTCACTCATCAAACTGTTACTGAAGTAGTGGGTTTGCATTTTAACACAAATACTTAAACTGGCAAAGCCAGGAAAATCTGTCTTGTAGTGGGAGGCTGAAGAAGTATCTGTTTAGCTTATAGAGAAGACAAAATATTTAAAATCTCTTTAATCTGTCATGTGAGATAAGTGAGAAGCAGTAACTAGCAGGTGAAATTACACTAATGTAGAAAAAGCACAAGGTCCTTTTGTTTTGGCCACAAGAGGAGTTGTTTGGTGTAATACTCCTAAGGACCTACTAAACTCTGTCTCCTAAATTCTAAATTAAGACTCAATATCTTGTCTAAATCCCTGCCTATAAGGTATCGCTCAACTCGACTAGAACCTCTTTCATAGGAGGAAAGGCTACGGGAACTGGGGCTGTTTAGTCTAGAGAACAGGAGACTGAGGGGAAATATCTAAATGGTGGGTGTCAGGAGGTTGGGACATCCCTTTTTTCCGTAGTAGCTAGCAACAGGACAAGGGGTAATGGGATGAAGCTGGAACACAAAAAGTTCCACTTAAACATGAGAAAAAACTGTTTCGCTGTTCAGGTGAGGGAGCCCTGGCACAGGCTGTCCAGGGACGGTGTGGAGTCTCCTTCTTTGGAGGTCCTCAAGACCCGCCTGGATGTGTTTCTATGTGACCTGATCTAGGTGAACCTGCTTCTGCAGGGGGGTTGGACTAGATGATCACTAAAGGTCCCTTCCAACCCCTACCATTCTATGATCACTCAAATCATGGACTCGAAGCAAAGTTCACATTATATATATTTTTTTTTTATTGGCTTATATTCCTGTGGAGGTCAAGCCAGATGATCAGTGTAACCTTTTTGGCCTGCAAATCCATCCAGTTCGGAAAAGAAAAGAAGTAACAAGCTAACGGCCTCCGAATCATAACAAATAAGGCAGCCAGAGTAAGTGCTAAAATAATAAAAACTGCAAGGGATTGCTCACTAAATGTTAGACATGCAAACAGTCTGTAGGTTGTCCAGGTAATAAACAACATACAACTGGATCTTACAATCCAGAAAATATGCTTTCCTTTTTTCCTGCTTTAAAAGGCAAATTCATAAAAAGCTTAATTTTGATAGCATTGTATCAATATTTTAATTTAAAGTTAGCTACTGGCTCTGTATTCTGGGGAAAAATTAAGTAAAACAATACTGCTGGTGAATGGCTTTCTTAGCATCTTCAAACATCCTAACCTCTTCAGTGATGTGCTGAAGTATGTTAATTTGAGCTCCTTTTTAAAATTCTCCCAACACCTGAAAGAAAGGAGTGGTTTTGTTGCATCTGACTAAGACTTGACTTTTTCCTAGATACAGCTCATATGTCCTTCCAAATACTATGCAAGCACTGCACACCGATACTTCTGAACAGCAGCTCTTAGTTCTCGGTTTGTTTGGGTTTTTTTTTTTCCCAGTGGGAAATAGCAATGTGCCAAAGTTTATGTACAGCACAGTACAAACATATAGAATCATAGAATGGTGGGGTTGGGCGGGATCTTTAGAGATCATCTAGTCCAACCCCCCTCCCAAAGCAGGTCCACCTAGACAATCAAAAATGTTTCAAAAGGGATTGAAGAGTGAAAGAGTATTGAACTGTTACTATCACCAATTCTTAATCCATGGTCATATGTTGTTCCCAATTACTTTGATTATATGACACTGATATACCCCATGAAATCCATAATATACATTCTTAAAATAACATTAGGTTGGTTTTTTGTATCATACAGATTTACAAAGTCTTTAAATTCAAATAACTGAGGCTGACTTTAGTGGAAGGTAAAGGAAATGCATTTCCATTGAGCATAAATTACTTTGTTGTTGTTTCCTTTTATTATATGAGTTAGAAACATCACGTATGTGTCCGTGTGTCTGTGTTGCTCATAAAAAGAAATACAAAAAATATTCTGGTTTACTCCTTACCTGGAAATCAGAGTGTATCGTGTGAGGAAGGGCAGGAGGATTTAGGGGAAGCTTCTCAATAACTTCCAGCATGTTAACTGTTCATAAAACTACATATGTTACCTGCTTTGCAGAATGATGTAATCTATTTCAATGTAGCTGTGGTTTACTCTAAATTACAACCCTGCCAACAGAAACTTGAAGAAGGACCAAGTAAATGCTCTGTGATCTTTCTACCCAGTCAGCTGCTATTTCAAAAGCTCTCTTTTTTTCAGTTATTTTTCTCATGTTCAGCAGGAGTATTGCAGGATTAATATAAAAACCAAATATTTCCTGCACTGATGCATGGCATAAATATAACTTCTGTTTTCATGAAGGCAAAGGGAGTGTTACCTCTCATGCCTTGGCTAAGCTCCAACTAGGGTAACTATAGTTCTGTGTAAATAAATTCTATGCAGGTTCAGGAGGATACAGGATAATTCACTTCCTGCCTTTTCCACTGACTCATAAAACAATTCTGGTGTTTCTTTTAATTTTATCAGTCAATTAATCAGTTTAATTCAGGCTTCTGGGATAACATTCTTTCTTCAGCATGAGGTGTAAGAACTTAACCATGAGTATTAGTGACATCTTTTGAGGAGTTAGTTGTTCATGTGAACAGAGTTCCACATAACTTTTCAATGGAGTACCACAAATGTGTAATTTTTAAATCTGACAGGAAATTGATACAGAACTCTTGAATGGCTACTCTTGATTTTGGTTTAGATTATTTAGATTTGTCTAAACTCAGTTCAGATGGTTTGTGTTATGAAGGATACAGTTAACAATGAAGGCTACAATTAACAAAAGTAAAAATGAATGCGGAAGGTTTTGTACCAATTAGATACTTTAGTGATTTAGAGTTTGATTTCTACAGTTTTATATGTCTATTTACTTTCATAGCTTTCATTGAACTGCTGTTTAGAGTTGTCTCATGCATGTCATCACCACCACGAGCTGCTTAAGTGCATTCCATGGGATACATCTTTCTTTTATTATCAACGTAAAGATTGTTGTAGCCTTTACAAGAGGAATTTTCTGCCCAGTAGTGATGGAGATTTCCAGCTAAGCCAGAACATATGTTGATTTCTGGATTTCTTATCTGTAATCAGTCTTTCTTGAAGTTGTCAGAGATGTTTCCATTAAAATGCAGAATTATTCTGATACTTCAATTCTTCATTGCTCAGGTACGACATTTATTATTATGAGACTACATCCCTACTACACAAACCAGTGCTACATTTCTTGCAGTTTTAATATTTGGGACTCCTCACTCACTTTAAACTAAGAGCAGCAGCGAGAAGATGGCTGACATCCTCCTAACACATAAAAGTACTGACAAGGTCTCCTGCAGACACTGTAATTCGAAGCAGTCTTTATGACTACAAATCTTCCATTATTGACTTGCCTGCTTATTCCATTAATTTAGCATAGGTCACATTTCTTTCATTCTGACTAGGTAACTTCTTTATATACAAAGAATTTGTATAAGTGTTCCTTGTTTCGAGGTCAGTTTAGATACAGCTCCAAGGCACAAGCTGAGAAATAAGTAATGGACTGTATTCAGCGAAGTGATCAAACAGTGGTTGTTTACACTGCATGTAAGGCCAGAAGCTCATAGTTCTTATCTCTATGGCAGAGTAACTGATGCAGGAGAGAGATTTGCTGGCACTAGGGAAGAGTTTTCACCACGTGCTCTTGATAAGAAACGGAAAACAGAAACTTTTTGCGTAGTGTGTGCTTGTCCAGTATCCACTACAGTAGTGTATTTAGGAGCTTGTTTCTCCAGTTTAAATACATATAAAATAATTATTATTATATAAATATTCCAAAATATTAGGCTTTGGATCCTTGCCAAATCATCTGGCTGACATTTATAATAATCATAGCAGTTACACTGACACAAATGTTATATACTGTCATAAAATTGAAATCATCATACATAGTTTTATTGTATAGATATTTCTATTTTTATACAATATGCAGCTAATAAAAATAACTGCATATTTGCCAGTTTCTATTGGCTAAAGTTTTGGCAGATTTTGAAAGTGCTTGCTGTCCTGTGGTTGGCTTAAATCAGTGGAAGCAGTTTTTAAACTTTTTAAAGCTATTTTAAAATAGTAGCTGCAGGGCAATCTTAAAACAAAAAAAACAAGCAAGGAATGTACATCCAAAACCAAAAGAAATTATTTAAAGGGTTTGAATGTTTCCTGTCCATTTATAACTTTTGCATATTTGTAGCCTATGAAGGTGTACCACAACAATAAGCCTCATTCACATGGGTAACCACAATGAAACTACCAGAAATAATCACATGAGGAACAGCTGCAAGAATGAATTTGTGGATGTGGTGTAAATAAGAAAATTGTAAAACAGAACACTAAAATTATCAGAATGAAAGGGTAAAATTCAGGCATCTTTCCAAGAAATAAAGATAAATACTTCGTAATCTCTCCTGGACTATACCCAAAATTTGGAATCTATGACCTGATGCACTACTACCTAAAATCATCATTGCCTAATCCATAATGCCTATTTGAAATCTTTTAAGTGTGACCAGTGACCAATGTGACTTAGGGTAAAACTCAGATTTCTTAGAAGGGCAGTTGAAATTTGCTTGGCTATTGAGCACAGAGGTGTTGGAGTAGGATCCTGGTGCACGAATCAATATAGACTGGCTCGAGATTCCTACTGTCTCCTATTTTCCTATGAAACATGATGAATAGAACCTCATGAGGGTTTGTCAGCCATCCTTTGCAAGGGCAAAGGGAGGTCAATTTACACTTGATTTCCAAGGTTTTCCTGATGTGCTGTTTCATATGTATTTATGTTGTTTCAAAAAAAACCCCAAATCATGTAATATCAGAACTAGTCTTGCTTCAGACGGGGGGTTTGCATTGGTTAGATTTTACTCCTGTCTTCCAAGAACTACCAACAGTCTTTACATTTAATTTTAATCGTGTGTTTGATCAAAATAATTTGCCAACAAAATGATGGGGTTTTAGTCTAGTTGCAATCTACAGCTACCTTGTTCTATGTAGTATTGCCTGTAGCAAACACATCATCTATGAGCTTTTCCAAAGTCTATTAAGGGGTTTTTCTCATGGGAAAAAGTATGTCTACTGGAAAGGTTTTAGTGGTTTTTTTTTTTTTTTATAGTACATATTCCATCCATTCATCCATCCACATATTATATTCTTTTTTTTGTTAGACAGGAAAAATTGACAGAAAGAAGCCTTCAAAGTCCATGGTATAGAGTGGGGAAGTAATTGTGAGAAATCACTGGAATACTATCTCCTCCACCAGAGTTCTTTTCTCTGTAGAGAAGTCTTATGTGTCAGAGGATGAAGTAACCAAATACAGATTTATTTTGCAGCCATGTTGTCCTTAAGTTCTCTCCTAAACACTCCACAGCTCTTCTCTGAACTGGTAAATCCTTCAGAAGCTAGCATGGCTTATACGCCAAATATAAAAGGAACTGTAAGGAAACACAGGGCCACAGATTTACTGGTACATTCCAGGGCCTGCAGCAGTGACATATTATAAACTCACACTTGCTATACAAACAGCCATAGGAATATGTACATATTATTTTTACATTTTACATATATAATAAGTAAACATGAAGCCTTTGTGTGTCATTAGTTCTGACACAAATTTTGTGTCCATTTCTCAGCATCGCTGCTCAATCCTGTGATAATAGTGAGTAAAATCCCACTAGACACAAACACTACTGCTTTCAACAAGCTTTACATATATTTTGCAAAGAAATCCATAATTTCCCAGGCAGATCTTTAGTTCTTATCATCTTTCAGATCTATGTTCAAGTAACAGACAGATAGGCTCAAACAAACTGTCCCTGTGGCTTCCTCTGACAGCATTCCAGCCCTGTCCTTTCTTACTTTCTCAGGGTAATGTCTTTGGATCTTAGTTTAAAGAAAAGGGGTCATCTGAGTTTGCAGAGCACTGATCTGTTTGTGATACTGTCTGCCTTGCAGTTATTCATTGTTTGATGAGCCTTATTAAATCATCTTTCCAAGTCTTTCCTCAGATTTTTCTGTTGTGTTGTAGTTATTTTCACTCCTATTTTCTCATTGTTTAAATTATTATTTTAGGAAAAATCCCCATATCTTTTTTCCCAACTGAATCCTGACATTACCGTATTTCCATCTCTCACTTTATCAAGTCTGCTTCAGTTTTGTTCCTTAGAGCAAACACTGTTTTTATTTTTCTTCTCACAGGCTTTCCTGCTTACATTCTTCTTTGGATTACTGGTCATGTAATTTGGAAAGGAATTTAAAGAGAAAAAAAAAGTCTTTAATGTTTTAAGAACTGGACATATTCCTAATAAATTTAAAGGAGAGAGTCCTATAACCTGGAGGGATTGTTAGCAAATGCTACTTTAAGTAGATGATCCAGTACAAGGTAAAATAACCAGACGAAAGAACAAATAGTAACAGATTAGGACCAGAAAGAAAAAAAGTAACGAAAATACCAAAACAATGTCACAGAAAAAGAAAAGAAACAAAGTATTTAAGCTTTAGGACTCGACTCAGCAGAAGAGGAATGGTGTAAAGGAAATTCTGACTTCCAGTTAACAATTCTGCTGCTGCAGTTCTAACTTCTTGTAATTGTAACTTAAGAGTTTCCTGGAAGCTCCTAGCACGGAAATACATTCAGCCTACTGAAAGGCTTTTTGCAAGCCAAACATTTTACTTGCTCTTAAAATGAACTTGAAACATGAATTTAGGCCATTTTTCTAAAGTCTGTCACATGGGGTATTATAAAGCTGCAGTGAACTAAGGTAAATGCTTATAGTACTTAAAACTATGAGCTTAAAATCAAATTCATCAAGCAATACAAATAAATATAAATTTTTATAGAGCGAATGTCAGGTTGGTTGCGTTTACACTGAGTCCTAGAGAGATAAAGCTGCAGCCTAAAGGAAGCTGCAAGTTTCCAGTGACCCACCAAAAAGCTTTGCATGCAACTCCCTCGTGGGGAAGGCTTAAATGGCTCCGTTCTGTTCTCAAAACAGCATAGATATTGGACTTGGGGTACATCTTTCCACATAAAGAATTGCCTAAAGCCTGCTATATAGATAAAGGATAACAACGAGTATCTCAGAGGACAGTTCATTTGATCTACTTCAGCCATTTACTTTAGGATGAGACAAATTGCTCTCTGCAGGTGTCTCTGACCATTCGTGCTAAAGAAAACATAATGCAACTGGTCCAGGTATGGATATCTATCTTTTAGGTACCTAATTTTCTGTTCCACAACTGTCCTGTTTTATATTCTCTCTCAAACTGCAGCCTGAGGGAGGATGAAAGTGTAAAACTGGAACTTTAACGAGGATACTGATGACATATGTTTGCACCATACAATCAAAATTAATTGTAAGATCACAGGATAGCTCCTCTAGTTGATTCTGTTGTGTCAATGAGGTCAACACAGCACACATAACCTGTGCCCCTTACAAGACAAACACAGCATTGGGATCCATACTGTTCCTCAGTAGTAATTTCCTTTGTATTTTGTATTTGACTGTATGTATGTATGTATTTGACTGTACTTTCATTTTGAGATGGAAAATAGGACAAACTTTCTATTTTATACTCAGAAATGCACATGAACAAAGCGCCCTCACCATGTAGTCTTTGGAAGTCCTTAGGTGAGTTATCTGTGGTTCATATATTTTTACAAGGAAAGAGAGGGGGACATAAAAGAAACTATCTATGGGGGTATTTGCATTTAAAAAATTCTGTTGATTCTTAATAAACTTTGTACAGGTTAGTAACATTAAGCTCTGCAGTGCACTTCAGTTATTTGACTGGTAAAATGAAGCTTGAGAGTTTATATAATGCAGTTGTTGCCAATAAGCTTTCAATGGAAGTGCTAAAGAATGATTTATCTCTGTTCATAACTAATTTCGGTTCTAATAATATATAAAAAAACTTAGCAAGACTTCAACTTACAGTTTTGAACATAATGTAAAAATACATTCCTGTAAGTTATTACAAAAGCAACTCAAGCATAATATTCAAAGAAGTCTAGCAAAATAAGTGATTTGTTTACTATTAAAGTCTAGCTTAAAAGTGTTGCCAGCTCCATTCACCGCAAAAAGGATCTTGCTCCTTCAAAAGCCCACTTGAAATGAAAATATTTGTTGGCATCAGTCACCTATAAATACACAAAGATAGGTGAAATATATGTTTTATTTATTTGTTCTAGAGACCCAAAGCCCTATGATTTTGTAAAAGTAACTGTTTTCCATAGACTCATTTTACGTGCAAGGGATGCTGCCTCAAAATTTCAGCACACATCTGCTGTGACAAGAATAACTACTACTTGTACTGGAAAACTGTCTAAATGTGAGCTGGTTTGGAAGTCCAATTAAGTATATACTTAATTGTGTGAGGATAATTTATTTCAGCCTGTCAGAGTCTTTTCTTATACTTTTAAATCTAGTTTAAATGATGACTTTCTAACTTTGCCTCTCTCAATAACATTCTTCCCTTTGAAAGTCTACATCACCCATAATATACTTTTCATTTCTAATTGATTCAGCCACTCTTAGGTTTGCTGTAACTGTGGCGGTTCAATGATTTTATTTCTGCTTACCATTTCCTTTTCTCCTTAAAGCTGAACAAGCAGCTTTGAGAAGGTGCTTTTGCAGCACACTCTGGTGTAGGGTGGTACTCAAAGGTATGAATTAAGTAGCTGACAATGGTGATAGTCCTTGTGAAAGGTTTGCATAGATGCTTGAAAAGCTTCAGGGGCTTCCTATTTGTCTCTATTCCTATATTGCCTTGTTGCAATCGGATATTTAAAGTGCTATGTGGTCCGAATCTTATCTATTTACAATGCCACTTCCATCCCAGTGACAGCTGACATAATCACATCTACTTTGGTTTGCAGCCCAGATACTAGTAGATTACTAAAATAGTGAAAAGGGGGGGGGGTGGTCAGGTCCTTGACTCTGTCAGCAGCTGATCCAACAGAGCCCAAGGGCATGTCACAGACATGAAAATAACTCCATTTTAAACTGTTTGCTGTCATACTTGCGATAGTGTGAGTTTAGCCAGGGCTTCATGGGACAAAGTTTTGTTTCAGGCATCAGAACCCGAGGCTGACTACAACCACATCCTGATGTGATGGAAAAAGAAAATAATTTGTCTTTTCTGGCAATAACTATGGGTCTTTGACAAACTCGCCATGCAGATTCCATTTTTGGTTGCATGCGACCTCCACAGCAGTGTTAGCTTGGGCTTGTGCTCCCACTCTGGACAATACGAGTACATCATCATTTGGCTTCACCTATAGTAAAAGGTCCCATTGCTGCAGGAATCTGTGGCACTAGGAAACAAATGAGGATTATCACCTTTATGTGGGTGTCATTTCTCAAAATGTTACCACTACTTTTTTCTCCATTAAGAAGAAATGTTCTGTTCCTGGTGGTAACACACAGTTGTCTAATAGTTTGTGAATGAGTAGCATGCCTATGTAACATCTGCAAGTTGTTCACAAAATAGCACATTGCTTCTGACATGAGAGGCTTTGCTTTGAGTAATGTCTGGTAAGTGAGTGTCAAAAGTCCTCCTACCTGCTCTGGCTGGTGGCAGAGCTTGGATGAGCTCATGGAGCTCTGCCTGCACTATGGTAAGATGAGCTGAGGCCGAGACATGAAATGCCTCAGCTTGGCATCAGGTTACCATGAATAACCTCTTAAAGTTTCCGTTTATCTTCTTCAGGAAATAGTACTTGCATATCCTTGAATTATTTTTCTTCTGTCTTGATTGAAAACCCTTACAGCATATTTTTGAAGTCTCACTTTACTGGGATGAGGCAAAGTTTTGGAAAGAGTCAAGATGTACAAAGCAGCAATTTTCATGGAACTTCAAGACAACTGGAAATGGGGATAAGCAGGCTTGACTGATACATTGCAAATACTGTGGACTCAAGTGCTGTCATGAGACCTTGGATGTTCTCTATCCTCCAAGATGATGTAATGGTTAACAGAAAGGCAGCCTTCATTGAAAATAAGATCTGATTCTTCCAGTAACGTACTTAAGGCCCCAAAAGTCCAGAACTAGTGAAAGGTGACATGTGGGCTAAGTGGCATCTGTTAGGTTTTCACAGCCCCTCATGACACTATACTTCCTAAAGGACAAGCCTTAGCTTTCACTGGAAAGTGAAAATTCCACGAGCATGGTGTGAGCTGAGCTTTGTACTCAAGGGTGTCATAAAGATTTTGGAGGCTCAAGGCAGACTAGTGAAGGTCTCTGCCTTTTAGCATACGTGGATTGCCTACAAAGCACACATGAAGTTGGAGTCTGGGCAACCGAGTGCCATGGGATAGAGAGCCATTCTGTGTGGCCACAGTGCATCCAAGTGCAGTGCCTGTGCGGGTCAGATATGCAGTGCACACACATTCAGCTTGGCTGAATGCAGCATTGCAGATATAGCTTGTGTACAATTTATCCTTTTACGTGCAGAAGCTTCTTAGTGATGGTCCCCAAGAGTGGGCAACTGCTATGAAAATACAGAAAAAGCCACATCTTGCATAGAGCAATGCCAGAAGTCCTGTAAAGTCTGCAGCAATCCTAGCCCTGGCTGATTAGTCTCACACTGGGGACTTGGGCCTGCTGCTATTTCTGTAGCTTCACAAACCTTGACAAAAGCACCTTTCTTATGGCAGGGTTTTTATGCATTCCCCTCTTGCTAAGAGATAATCCTGTAATTCTACCATATCATAGAATCGTTTTGGTTGGAAGAGATCTTTAAGATCATTGAGTCCGTCGACTAACCTAACACATTTCTGGATTCAGTCCCTGGGTGCCAGCCCTCTGGCCCACCCCCAGCATTGCAGGTGCTTGCAAAGCCACCTGCAGTGGGTAGCATTGAATACTTCTTTCCAGGAATCTGTGATCAGAGTCTTAACCAAGGTGACTCTGGACATTTCCTTCATCTAGCTCAGCTCCCGATTCACCTAGAGATAGAGCAAACAGCAAAAAACAAAAGACACACTGTTAGTCTTCTGTCTAAAGCCTTTCAGAGTCTGCAGTCCTTGATGCACAGAGGGACTTCAGATTCCCTACAACCATCTCCTAGCCCTGCCTCAGTCTCCACCAGATCACTGTCCTGAAGGCAGCACACTGCCATTACTATCAGCTAGCCAGAGTGAGAACAGACTTTTTTCCCTTGCCAGCCTTTTACTGCTGTAGACTATCCTGCGTACGAGTGGCCTTTGGCATCACACTGGCTTACACACCTGAGTGCAAATATCCCATTTGTTCTCTGAACAATGCTTCCTTCTTCTCTTCCTCGCTTCGCTCACCCCTTCATTCCCTTGGCACGCTGTACGGGCCGTGCCTGCACAAAGCGTTCCTCTGAGCTGGCAGGGCTGCTGTCATCCCTCCCGGCCTGCTGCGAGCAACCTGCTCCTGCTGGCAAGCCCTTGCAGAGTGATGTAATCCTGTGTAGATCTTACACCAACATCCCCATGCCAAACATTGTGTTGGCTCATGTTGTTTGTTACAATGTGTACAGCTCCTTAATGCTAGGATTTGAAATTTGATCTGTGCTTGTCTCTCAGCTCCTGGGCTTTTCTGTTGGAGAGCTCTGAAGTCTCTGTGTTGGCATCTGTACAAGGCTATTGTCCTTCCTCTTGTACGTTCCAGCTGGGCTAGGTAACTTCCTGTGTCTCATAAATTCTACTTGTTTTAACTTTTAACTCAAGACTTCCAGCTTTTCAATCTGATGTTCCAAATGCTCTTGCCTCATCCAAGCCAGCTATTCAATACAGTCAGCCCTAGATCAGCCATCCCTCTCCAGCGTTTACCTGCCTTCTGAGGAAAACAGTTTTCTTATATGCTTCAATTCACTCTTGTATGTTCACTTTCTGTACCATTTCATGATTCATCTGCCTGGTTTAATGAAACAGTATCAAAGGTATTAAGTGCTTCAGCTCCTTGCCAGAAACAGAGCTGGGGACTGGCTGGTTTCCATTTTGCTGCAGTTGTATTGTAGTCATTACTTTTCCAGGCAAAACAAATTTTGCAACAAAAAAGGCCAAATACCTTTCATAAGCCTGACTTTCTTACTTGAACCTCTCTGATTTCTCCTGTCAGATGAAGGTCAAAAAGTCCCTCATTCATCCTCTACATTTCCTGACATTTTCAGCACCAGTGGATGAAGATGCAGCTCTGTTGTCTCACCCAGACATTTTCTTAGTTTCTTTTCTTCACAGTAGTGTTTGTTTGCTCAGCAATGAGTCAGAACGGAAAATTATCAAAGAGGTCAACCCATTTCTTTCTGGATCTTATAAAGCTGCAGTTACCCACTCCAACAGGAATTTCAAGACTTCTTTATGAATGGATGTTACAGGAGTGTAGAAGCAGGAGAAGCCACAGTGCCGTAGTCTAGCATGTATGCAAGGTGACTTGCCCTAAATTAAATTAATTGAGTGGACAGAAGAATCTTCCTTGAATTACATACACTGAAAAGAGAAAGGATTTACAGACTGTGCTAGGAGGAACATGAAAGGGATTTGCTCCTCTTCCTGTGCCCTGAAAGCCTGGTGGAAACAGTCTAGAAGAAACTCCTGCAGGAATCTTCTCACTGGACCCATGCTAAACCCTAGTAAGTTAGAAATGTGATTTTTTTCAAAATCAAGGTGTGTGAATAACTTCAAACATATAGCTTATATGTTACTAAATGAGATAATATAAACAAGCCAGTGTTAAAAGTTGGCAGTCACTATGTAACATGGAAAAACACTGATGTTCTGGTCGTGTTTATAAGACACCTCACAGACAGAGAGATCTGAATGTTGAGGAAAACTCTGGAGATGACTGGAATCTCCTCTATCTGACTAAGTGTATCTGGGCCCAGATCAGCCAACCTCCCTGAAGCACATGTGTGCATTTCAGGATTTTACATCTACCTCTGACTGCAAGGTTACAGTGTTGACTCAGCCTCCAGTTTACTTCCTCTCGGATTTCCCCATCTTGAGCATTTTCTTCCTCTGTCTATTGTAGGAGTGTACTGTTAAAAAACAGGAGTTGAGATCCTTTTATAAACACTGCTTTTGAGTAAAATTCTGGATTAAAATGGATTCATAACATCAGACTTATTTGTTATCATCAGTAACCCAGATTATCTGGGAGGGGGGGGAGATGGGGATGGGTTGATGATTGACACTGATTTCTCATTCCTGGCTGAAGGAGATGCAAAATCTTGATTCTATGCTATCAGCAGCCCCTTGGCAACCCTCTCTTCAGGATCATGCACCTTACTGTGGTAAGTCTTTTCTAGCAATCTACTTTGCAATCCATTACTTTAAAGTAACGAAAATCAGATCTATTTAGCTTTTGAGGAGAGACCACTGAGATGTGATGAGTCTTCATTTCCTCACTGATGAAAAGGACATGGAGAATAGTGCAAGAGAATTGTAATTTGGGACAATACCTATTTCATGTAATATTCACAAGTACCTAAATCATGCTTTGTTTCAGATGCTTTGTCTCTTCTAGTGATAAATCCTTACTTGACTCTCATTGAGTGACTGCTATTTGGGGAAGGAGAGGCAGGGCAGCTCACTTATGGCAGCATGAATCATGGCTGGCATGAGGATTCTGACACAGGATTTCCTGCCTCCTAAATCTCTTCTGGTTCTTCCACTTAAGGCAGACTCCCAACCAGGTAATTACTCACATATCAATCACATCTCTTATAATTTTCTTATCTTTATTTATGAGCTGTGATTCTCCTACTAAACTCAGTTGTACTTCACTGTATTAATTAGCTCTGCTCTACAAAACAACTCAGAGCAGTTTCTCAGAGCAATGTTCGTGAAGTCAGCTCCAAGAAAGGTGTTAACTAAACTTTTAACAAGGCTAGCAAGCCCAAAGCTCAATTACAATATATTTAAAGTTGCTTACCTCTCTGCCAACCAAATATGGCAGCCATTTAATCACCCACAACTATGAGGGCAAATTAGTCACAAAGGAAATTATAACTGCACATATTGCTTGTGTTCAGACAAGATAACTGCATGCTTAGACAAAATGAACTTTAACACAAAAGAAACTCATGCATTTTCTAAGTGAGATGCTTCTGTATGAAGTGGTGAGAGGAAGCTGTATCTGTGCTCAGTTGTGGAGGAGGAAGAAGCCATGATTTTGGTGTTGGAGTGTGTCCAGAGATGGTCAACAAAGCTGATGAAGGGTCTGGAGCACAAGTCTGATGAGGAGTGGCTGAGGGAATCAGGGTTGTTTAGTCTGGAAAAGAGGAGGTTGAGGGGAGACATGATCAGTGTCTACAACTACCTGAAGGAGGAGTTGTAGTTAGGTGGGGGTCGATATCTTCTCTCCACTAATGAATGATAGGACAAGAGAAAATGTGTTCAAGTTTTGCCAGGGGAGGTTTAGAATGGATATTAGGAAGAACTTTTTCACCAAGAGGGTTATTAAGCATTGCAATGGGCTGCCTGGGGAGGTGGTGGAGTCACCATCCCTGGAGATATTCAAAAGACGCATAGATGAGGTGCTGAGGAATATGGTTTAGATTAGTGATGGGCCTTGCAGTGTGAGGTGAGTGGTTGGACTTGGTGATCTTAAAGGACTTTTCCAACTGTAATGATTCTTACAAATCTATGCAGAAAATTGTTGAAAAGTAGATGGCATGCAGAGCTAATGATGTTTTAAAAAGTAAAGGTCTTTTCCAACTGTAATAAGTCAGTGATTCTATGGTTGAAGGGAATGAATGGATGGAGATAGATTGACTTAATCCATCTAAGGATCTGCATCAAATTTTCTTACAACCATGAAAATTATGACTTTCAACTTTGAAATTCACTTGACAGAGGAGGAGTTGTGTTGAACGTGATTTTGCTTACAAATCAAGGAAACTGTTTTCCAATTTTGTAAGATTTGTTGTATTGTTACATTTTCCATGTCATTAAACCATTGTGCTCTCCATTCCAGCCATGCAGTGTGTTATCATCTGGGGTTGGTGTGTTTCTTTAAAAACAGCTCATCCTTTTGACATTTCGTCCAACCCATACTGCTTCATTGGTTTTGAAGAATTCTTGCCTCTCTGTCTGTTGAAGAAGGGGCAAACAGCACTTAAGATGTCAGCTGTGCATACTAAGACAATGACTAGATGGTACTCCCCATAATACCTAGAGATGTGAAGATAAAGTCTGAGCACAGTTTCTGTATGCTTTTAGCTATTTTGAATGCAGACAGCCACAATCATTTTCTTAAAATTAATCACTTTCTGACCTGCTGCCTCTGACCCCTTTCAATATCCCCAGAGAAGAGCTATGTTGGCTATCTAGGTTTTAAGATCACCAGTAGGCTTGCCCAAGAAGTTCAAGAAAACACAACAGGATCATTGCTCTACCCTTTGCATAGTTGGTCTAGACCAGGGAGCAGAGCATATTGCAAAATAAGAGTAGTAGTGCTTTAAAATTGTTATTTTGGTACAAGTGATTACATAGGTGAAGTGTAGCAGGAACAACCCTACACAGTTCTGAAAATTACATGTCCTAAAACTAGGACAGTTAGACTACCCCAATAATAAAGAGTCTTTCATGATTTTTCGGTGTTTTCCTCTGAATCTCTGTGGCAAACTTGTGTCAGAATTTTCAAATCTTTCTCTGCAAAATCAAGACATGAAAACTTTTCCTTTGGAAAAATCAAAGCAGAGATTCTCAGGAAATCTCCAAATTTCAGTCTCCGAGGTTAAAAGAAGACCACAAAATATATTAAGTCTTATAATAAAATTACAAGATGCTGTAATACATTTGGGCTGCTTCATCTTGCAGTCTTTCCAGTACTGAGACAGAATGGCAAAGGTGGGTGCTGAAACACCAGCATCTGTGTCTTCATACATCTCAACTTTCCTTCTCTAAATAATTCCAGTAAAAAAACAACAGCATTATCTAAGAGCTGGTTTATGTTTTGACTAACATAAAATCCAGCATATTTCCTTGATAGGCTTCCATTCCCCCTTCATACTGGATATTTAGTCCTGGTGTCCAAGCTTTGAAACTTAAAAAGCCCTTTCTGGAGTTTGTGCAGTCTTTCTATTCTGAGGAAGAGTCATCTAAACAAGTGAGTATTCTGTATCCCTTTTTTATCTAGGTGAATACCAAATCCTTGATTAATGTAACACCTCAAAATCCTTCCTAAAATGGACATCATGATGTTCATTCAGTCACTTGAGTTTATTGTTTCTGAATCCCTATATATGTCCTTCTTGTTTATGAGTCATCAAGTGAGGTTGTAAGTCGTGTATTTGAGACTGCTCATCCAACACTTCAGCATACATTCTAGTTAGAATTGATGACAAGTGTCTGAGGAAAATCAATATTGCGGGTTGGTGAGCACAAGTTATGAAAAATGGAACCAAATGTGTTTACATGAAGGAAAAGCCTGAAACAGTGATTGCCAGAAAGATATTGTGTACTAAGTGATAGCATAGTTGCTGGTGTTTTGTTTGCAAAAGTTATTCTGTGTTGGTTTATTCTAAACCTCAAGACAGCCTCTCTTGCAAAAGAGGAAAGTCCACACAGAGGGCAGGTATTAAATAGCTATTAAGCTCTAATTCTGTCTCGTACCTATTGCACAAGACTTTCTGTAGAAACAACCCTTAAGAAAAGGTCACAATACAGAAAGAGGGTGGTTGAGGCATTTGGCTTCTGGCACTTTTGTCACACAGTATATGAGGCCACACCTCCATTTTCAGTAATTTAAGCCCACGTAATTTAATTAGGTTCCTCACTTGCCATAAAGCAGCATGACTGATTGAAAGACTAGGTATCTGTGCAAATAAACTCTGTTAGAGCCATCGTAGCAGCAAGTTCCTTCAAGACTGGGCAGTGGGAATGTGTAGAATTGACCTTCAAATTATAAGCACCCTCATAGCAAGAAAGAGACAAAATAATCTCTACTGGGTCAGGAAGCGGTTTGGCTACAAAAGCAGTACATCTGCCTAGGTGTAGATGTGATTTATCAGACTTCCCTGTGGGTTTCCTTTTTTTTTAATCATACTGTGAATAAAAGAACAGAAACTCATTTATACACTGTGATTTAAGGGGATTGGGTCTCCTTTGTAGGAGACACTGTCTGTTGTTCAATCATCTCCTCAGGTATGCAGGCCAAAATCTAGAGTTCCTTTTGAACACACTTATTATTTTCCCTTCACTAAATTGTTATTTGTAAATATATTCAAATCTCCTTCATTCCTCAGATCTGTGGGAAAGCCATATGGGGTGCTGACAAAGGGATCATAATCACTGCAGTCTAGCCAAGGCAACATTAGCACCTGGGTTTTGACAGTATTGTCTGTTCTCATGAATTCAGCTTTCCTGCTGGATGTAACAGCCTAGGAAAAAAAAGAATACTGCACTCCACCTTTACCTCTGCCCATGATGCAAGTCTACCTGATTTTTTTTTTCCACACTCTTAATTAAATCCTTGAAGGTCTTCATTCACCAGTGAGTAATCTACTACCCATTTGGATCTTAGTTCTGTTCTTGAAGGTCTAAAACACTCGTGTCTTGAATCCAGGCCAATGCCTTGTTAGTTATGGCTACGTCTGAGAAGATCATCCCTGTTGTTACTATATTAGCAAGACAAAATGAAGAAATACAATACGTGATGAAAGACACACACCCTTTATAATTTTCCATCTTGATCAAGTGTTTCTCGGGCCTCACCCTAAATTCTTCCCATAGGTGGTTACACAATGTCATTTGACTGAAGTGATCCACTTACTAATTTTCTTCCTTGAGCTTCTTTCAGAGAAGGGAGAAGCCAGGTTGCATACTCCCTGGATTTAGGAAGTATTAGCCTTTTACTTGCAAAGGACTTTGAAACTTCATTTAGAGTGATCATAGTAATCACCTAAACACTGGTGAGTCACTGAATTTCAGTTCAAAGTCTATATAATAAATTTCTAAATTATATTAGGTTTTGTTCCAAGATAGCACAATTATATCTCTTCCCATTTTCTGTTTCAGGCAAGGGTTCATTCTCTTGGGCTGAAGCTGCTGACAGGGTTTTTTTGCATGTGTCATTACCTTTGATTACTATGAAATAGCCACCCAATGATCAGTCCAGGTTTCCATTAGGCAATTCCCATGACAGAAACACTGATATTAGACGAAACAACTATTTAAACTGGGGGTTTTTTTGCTGGAGTGATACCCTCATTTCTTTAACTGGCCTCCCTGCACCTCCTTAGTTCAGCTAACAGATTATGGATTGTTTGTATTGTGGTTACATATGTGCACATACACAGAATATTTATTGACAAACACTCGCCAAGAAGTCATTTATCTGCACATTATTTGAAGGAGTTTGTTGTATGTTGCCTACAAACACATTCTCAGGAGGTCCTGTAACATTTGGATTTTACAGAGGGAAAACTCAACTCTTTGGTATTTATATGGATCATGAGGATACTCAGGATATGGGACATCCCAGCTAGAGAGCACAGCTCAGAAAACACTTTCATTGCATGAACTTACAGAAAAACAGACTACAAATACAAGGTGACCATAATTCTTCAAGATAACTCAGCAACTCTTCTTCTACTATTTTCTTTATCTCATTTTCTTTTTCATTTTTTCTTTCTCTTTAATTCTGCCTTTCTCTGTTCACAGACCACGTGGGCTCCACCTCATTGGTGTTACCTTTCTTGTCAGTCCTCCTTGCTACATCTCCTCCTCAGAGCTTTTTTATGGATTCCTTCTCTGCCAGTAGCAGGTTTAAGACCTGCCAAGTTGCATAACCCCGAGTGTGTCTCTGTTTTTTCCCCTGTCTCTTGCTCCACCCTGTGCTAATTCCGTACATTCCACTCAGCCTTCGCCTCTGACCGCTCCCTTCCTATCTCTTTTTGTTCTGGCCTTAGTATCTTCTTTCATGCTATCACCATCCACGCAGAGCACAGGCTGCCTCCCACCTGACTGTAGCTGTGCATCCTCCCACAGAGCAGCAGCACAGAGCCCATCTGTTCCCCAAAGCATCCCGGCTGTGACAGGCACTTTCCATCTGCCCCAGCTCACTGCTGTACTGACTCTGGTTCAGGGACTTTGAAGCACACTCATCTGAACCAAACCCCGCTGGAAACACGACAGGCCTCTCAGTGTTGAATTCAGGGCACACTGAATTAGGCCATAAATCACCTGGGGCCAACATGCTCTTTTTTGGTGCAATAATTTTCTTTCCTATTCTACAGTGTAATGTGCTGACACATCTCAAGTGTTACATCAAATGCAGGAACTTAAGCACGAAATTGGTGCTTTTCTTGGACGTCATTATCTTTTTACATAGTGAGCTTCAGATAAAAAGTTTACCTATGAGTAAGCAAAATTTCTGGGTTTCGTATGACATCTCAGTGCAGCCTAGGATACAAAGCCTTAATTTTTGTCTCCAATGTATGTGTTGCCAGGAAGATCACTGATGTTGAATTCAGCTTGCAAGCTGCTTCTCTTGCATATACAAGTGCACCAGATCTCACTCATATTGACTGGGTAAAATGTTCCAATCATCTGTTATTGAGACCTCAACCATGCTGTTATGGATGGATGAACTGCACTGCAATCAAAGCCAAATGGCTGAAAATACTTTCTTCTCAGCATACATTCCCCTATAGATTAATCAACAGTAGTGTCCCATCACTATCTGTAAATCAAACCAATATTTTGTACAAATACCTGTGTAACAAGACTTGTGCTCTAAATATATGCTTTCTAGTAGATATACTTGGAGACCAAATGTGTACTTAAGGAACAAATGTTGCAGTAAATGCATGTGTTATATGTACAAAGGAGCTTATTGACTTTGATGGTTCATTTTCCTCCTATTTGACAAGCTTGCTTAGTTTACAGTAGGGAGAAACCAATAAATCTGATTTTTAGTATGAACTGCTTTAGTATTATATCATTATTTCTTGACTAAAGTACCAAAGATGGCCTTAACACAAACTTTAGCACAACTGCCATGTCAGTGTATAAGCAGGTAGGAGGTTACTGACCTCCACCTGCCCAGCATGGCCAGTTGCCTGTGGCTCCGGAGGAGTCTGTGGCAAGAGCCCCAGCATGTATATGTAACAGTAGAGAAGATTAACGTTGTGGTTTACACACCTCTTCAAATAAGGCCTTCCTGTTCCTCCTGTCCCAATGAATTCCTGCT
This sequence comes from Colius striatus, assembly GCF_028858725.1. Lineage (NCBI taxonomy): Eukaryota > Metazoa > Chordata > Aves > Coliiformes > Coliidae > Colius > Colius striatus. The sequence goes on from NC_084759.1 coordinate 53,746,942, forward strand.
TGCTGCATCATTTCCCCTGGGCACAGATGCACTTGCTGGAGAGGAGCCACCAAGCCACCTGAGGCTGCAGAGGCATGGAGCTCAGGCTGGTCTGTCCAGGATGAGGGCAGTGTGGAGAGAGATTCCCTGGAAACTTCATCATTTCAGGGTTGACTTCAAAAATTGTGATGGCACGAAATATCAGCACTCATTTCTCTGGTTTAACACCCCTGTCAAGTCTGTCTGAGTTGCTCAGTGGAAAGCCACTCTTGCAGTCGGGCCGGCTGACCAGAAAACCATCCTGCCTCCTGGGTGAGGAGAGGAAGAGGCCAGCATGGCAGCTAAGTGTTGGTCCAAAACATTATCCTCCTGCCAGGAAAGATTTCTCTACTACAGGTGGTGATTTCTGCTACATCCAGCTCAACAAACACAGATTTATGTAGTGTCCCTGACCCCAATTTTTAAAGTACTCTCAGTACTTAAAAAAATACAGAAGTATAACAAATTGCGTTCAACAGGAAAAACAAGAAATGCTTCCAATGTGTAGAGAATGGAGCTAAAGGAACAGTAAGAATGACAGCTTTTGCCATTAATTAGTTTTTTATTTCCATTTTGGAGTAGACCTAATCCTCAGTTTTAGAAATCTCCCTAGCATAACGGTGCTTGTAGCAGCAAACTGGCCCATGCTAGAAAAAGTAGAGTGTAGGATTAAGAATAATTGTAATAAGCCATACTTTTTTGTGTTTCTAATAGCTCCCCGGTATTGAAATGTGATTTATGGATACACTTATTTATTTTTACAATAGTTCCTCTTCCTGATAACAAAGACCAGTTTAGTTTACTGATGGCAATGTGTGATATAATTTTTTGTCACCAAACTTTGCCTTTGCTAACATTTTTAGAGGAAAAAAAGAAACCCTGGACTGCTTATTTCCTGGAGGCATACAGACTTCCACTGCAAATATTGTGCAAGCACCCTTCTGGGATGAACATACTTAAACTTTTTGCAAGCTACTCTGAGGGATCATTGTACTTCAATAAAATCATACGAACAAAAACATCCTCTGGTACGGCTAGTTAAGAGTTGGGGGCAAAAAAAAGACAAGACTATTCCTTCATGCTCGAATTTAAAGAACTCAAATACAAATAAGATAATGACATGTGGGGAGAAGAACTGCTTGAAGTTTTATCACTTTTGTTATCTCTTAGCAGGGTTATGCTGCAGGCCTGATAACATCATGGTTGTGGGTGGCCACGTCTTCCCTTAAACACAGATTTGAATCCAAGTGTAAATACGGGCGTTTAATAACTGTGTGGAGATACACAGATAGGATACAATACGGATGTGAAGCAAGAGGAGGAAGATATCTGAGAAATATGGACAGGTATCGAGGAGGAAAAAAAAGGTCCTTTGAATAACCCTACCTAAAATTACCCTGTAATTTTCAGAACAGGCAATTTCAGCCCAGCCATACCTGTATGGGAGGATGTAGCTCATTTTCTGCATCTTAAAGGCTTAAGTTTTTTTCACTCACTGATAGTTATTTTTGGTAATTTAGTATATACTCCGGGTCACAAGGGTACTCTCTGACATAAATTCAGTGTGAAATGGCTAGTGCTTGATCTCTGGTATGCATAAGAGTACTGATATGCAAAGATGTTGCATTATGCAATGTTACAGATCATGTTTTGCCCTCCTAATGGATTCCTTAACTGATTCTTCTGAGAACCCTGCCTAAATCTTATCATTTTATTGAGGTTTAGTGATGTTTTGCAATTCTACCTTGTAGTAAATTAATGCCTTTCAGATGAGTGATCTAAAATCCAGTGGCATCTGCTCAGGTAAGGGCAGCTGAACCAGTGTATTTTTAATTCGAGAAGAACAAGGTCTCACCCAAGTCAAATGGAAAGTGAACATTAAACATAAAACCTGAGCTCAAGCTCAACAATTAAGCAACACCAGAATCCATATGCCTATCTTAACCTTGTTTTCCTAATATGTTTGCATTAGGATCTAGCTCCTGGTTATGCTACCATATGGTCTTGTTTTTTCAAAGGATCCCAGCCTGCGCTGAAATAAACAGCCCGGCTCCTGTGACAGAGAATTTAAGGACAACAACTTTAAAGGAGCTTTTTACAAGTATTTAGAGACAAAGCTGCTGGTCAAGTGCTTGGTGCTGTCCCTGAACACATGAGATGCCAACATCTTGGTGCATGTGGTATCAGTGCGTAGGATCAGTTGGGTGACAGTTAAAAGGGAGGTGACGGTTAAGACTTTTGGTACAAAACTGTCAGTGTGTAGGTTTAGTCCATGAAGATACAATGTGAAGAAGAAAGCAAGGTTGCCTATACAGGTTCAGGTGAGCACTTTTCTTCTCATGCTTCCTCCATGTACCTCTGCAAGGCGTGTTGCACAGTTGTTCTCCTCTCGCCCACCTCTGAGGGACACAGAATGAATCCAGAAGGTGGCAGATGCAGCACATTTCTCCTGACTTGCTGGGACAAAACGAACACTGTTGTTGGACAGTGGTTGAGGTCAAGAGAGATCTGATAATGAGGTAGGCACGAAAAGGCCCTGGCTGGAGATGGAGGTGAGCAATGCAAAGGGTGTGAGCTTGTGGCTGCTGTCTCTTAAACCCTATGCTGTGATTGCTCTCCATTCTGGGGTTCTAGCTAACAAACAAGATAGTGCTGTCTGAATGATGTTTGAGTTACTGAAGCAATAGCAATCCACACATTCATATTACTATACATTGATCTGGAGCTCGGGTTAAACATGGTGTTCAAAGCTGCAAAACATCTCATTGAAATGGCTCGAGCCATAACAAGTGGAACACTTTTGAGTGCTCCTTACATTTTTTTATAGTAATGTGCTGTAAAAATCAATTGAAAAAAATGCCAGATAAACCCCAATACTCTTGCCATCTCTTCTACTAGATTGCCTGCCTTCACACATTTCTTTAGTGCTTACTTAAGACACACCTGAAGTTGTCCCTTTAGCTGCTCTAGTTGCTCCTGCCATTAACTGTTAGCCTAGCAGCTCTACACAGAAATAACTGATCTAGAAAATATTATGTATCTTCAAACAATGGTAAAAAAAATGTTTTAAAATATGTGTAATAAAAGCAACCCACTAGTTTAAGAGGACAGCAGGTTTGCCATGGTACAAAGCTTTATTCACTTCTGAGGGAGTGAGAGAAATTTTCTAATTTTGGAAAGGCACAGGACAGTCTGATTTCAGCCCAGTGAATCTCTGCCTTCTGCCCTTCCTCCTGTTCCCACACAAGCTGCTATCAGCAAGCTGCACTGACACAGAAGTCTACTCTGTAGGGTATTGATGGTGCACAGCTTTCTTCTTTACAGTCTCCATAAGAGGAGACAAGGATTGGAAACTGTAGGGAGAAGTTACTGAAATTAAGTTTAACTTCTTTTCAGGCATCTGCTAATATTTCAGGTAATTTTAATAACTGCAAGGGTGACTATGAATGTCATGGAAACCCCAGACATCAAAGAGAGATAGACTACCTGCCAGTAACCTGCAGAATCATTAGCCTGCACTGAGTTAAGACTGAAAATTCCTGAGCGGGGTGTTCCATTTCCACCCGGTTTTACTCTGCCACTATCCTGCATTATATACAGCAGGGCAGCATCTGACTGTGAGAGATTAATTAGCAATTAAGAGCTGGTTCAAAAAACATCATAAATTCAGAGAAGAAAGCAACCTAATGATGACAAAAAATAGCTAGAAATATAAATTCCAGCCTCCTGGGATTTTAGTTTAAGCAGGAAATTTAAATAACTTCATTTTGAACACACCCAATTGACCCCACTAACTAGATATAATAAATAAATGGAGATATTTAAGCTGACATTTGAGCAGTGTCAAAGCCTTCTAAGCTTGTTCTGAGTAGATTAGTAGATAAGTGCTAGCTTTCCTATTCTGGGATATGTTCCAAGGCAAGCATGAGGACTGATGATTTCATTTAACTCCAAAGTGAACAACACTCTATATTTCAATAATGCAAATTATTTGCATAGTTCTTCTGACAAGCTACCAGTTGATAGTGATGCCATTGGGATAAAAAAAGATTCTCTGCTCGGTACTGTATCTGAGGGCAAAAACTATGTTTCCTCTACTCTTCAATCAATATGTGAAGCTATATTTGTTAGCATAAGGTGTGTAGTTTCCTCAGAGACTATTTTGTATGTATTTTGTATGATCTAATACCAGACAAACAGACTTAATAGTTTTTGCAACAAGGGATATCATTAGATGTTTCAAAGACTCCATAATATATTTGCAGACTTAAATTAGACAGTGGCAATCAAATTCAGAGCCAGCTCTCTGGATCCTAGTGGTATGGACAAATCTGCAAGTACTTTGGGGAGCAGCTTGCCAGCTATTGCTACTCATTCAGTTTTGCTGTACCTGTCAGTGATAAAGAGTCCACAGAGCTGCTTTCAAAAAGGCTCTTAAATATTTTCCCAAATGCATCCTTACTCAGCAGAATGCATGCACAAGTCTCCTTGTAACATTTAATGATTCTGACTTCAATCCAATTCCGGCACTCAACATTGCAGAGAAAAATCCTTCTAATATGATTACCTTGTAGCATATCAATCTAGGGAAATCTTCAAAACTGAGCTTATGAAACACAAGAACACTAGTTCCTGGCTAAAGACTGTAAACCTTCAAATTAATGATTGTTCTGTCATTCCATTCTGTGTGAGCATGAAAAGAAATAAAAGCATTAAAACATCAATTCTAAGGTTATTACAGAGGCAATGATGGAAAAGTTTTGAGGTTTTATCCTCACCTGTATGAAAGCCAGATACACAAAAAAAGGCTTAATTACTTTAAGTGGAATCTTGTCAAAAAGTGTAAAATGATGATTAGTTAATGTGAGAGTACCTCGTTAGATTCCTAAGGCTTCAGGAGGCTCCTAAGCTTTTCCCAATGAGGTTTCACACTGGAAATATTACAAGCTTTGCAGGCTTTGCACCTCATTATTTGCCCTCCCTTTCCTTAGAAATGAAGGTCGGCAGTGACTTTGTAGGATTATGTGCATTCAGCACCATACAGGCAAAACAGTGTTTGCATAAGTAACATACAGCAGCCAAACCCTTTGCATTTGAAAGGGAGAAGGAGAATTTCTGTAGCAAATAATTTCTTCCAGCTGTGCTTTAAGAGCAAGAAGTAAGGCAGTTGTAGACACAATGCACAGGATAGGTTTCGTGCTGTGAATCCTATTTAGATTCTTTGCCAAGGAAAGAACCTCAGCCTGGGAGAGATTTGCAATGCACCATCGTTTTGATTCTTCTTTCTGACTAGTTTAGACACAGCTCCTGCCCTGTGAGCTGCCTCTGAATCCCATTCCCACCTGCCTGACTGCAGGCCCTGTACAAAGACAAGTGAGCCACAGAAATCTGAAATTAGTGCTAAGAGATAGACATTTTAAAATTAGATCCTGATATGCTGAGCTTTGTTCAAGTCTTCGTGGACCTAAGCATAAGATGTTTTTATGGCAGTGTTAGGAGATTTTGTTTGCAAAGATACTGGACCTTCCCATTTGCAAGTGCTATTTAATAGCTGAACTCAAGTGTAATTACTAAAAGGCATATTTGAATTTGGCATTATGTAAAAAAATGTTGGGGAATGTAACAAATTTATGACTTGCCTAAAAATATTTTTATTATTGGTTGCCTGTGTAAAAACTGTGAACTACCTGACAAGTCACATCTTCCACTTCCAGAGCAACATCTGTTTTCAGCCTTGTACTGCATTAGTAAGCTGAATGTGCCTTTGAGGTCCTCAGTCCTGTCGAGTGGACAAACCCACAGAGCAGAGCAGATCATCACCACCTTTAAAATGCCCAGCATGACCTGTTTCAGTAAACTCTGACTTCTGCATTAACTGGAAAATAGAATTGAAATTTGGCACGTGAATAATTTCAGCATTATTGTACCCCATCTGAAGGAAACTGTGAATTTGGCTGACCTTGTATTAGGTGCCTACCACGTCAGTAGAGAGCTATGTGTCTAACTTAACCATTAGAGCTAGCACAGGTCAATTCAATACAGTCGGTGGAGCCTAGGGAGCAATTAATTTCATCCTGAAGTAGGTATCTTCATTTCATCAACTGAAAAGCTCTCCAGACTCCACTGCACTTATTGACTACATCCCCCGTTAACCGTAATGAGAGTTTACCCACGGCTCCCAAGCAGGCTCACTTTGTGGCCTCTCTAAATTAAGGCGAGTGACACCCTTCCCCAAAGCGTTCGGAGTCAATCTTCCCCGAGGCGCCTACAAACTTCGAGTGCAAATCACCTTTACAAAGACAGAAGGGATGGTGTGCAATATACGCAGACTAATTGGCGTTTTACCCCCGTGGGGCTGCACCCGCGCACCGCACAGCCCTTCCCTGAGCCGCGGGGCCTCGAGCGCCCTCTGACAGCACCAGCCACCGACAGCTGCCCCCAGCAGTACCGCAGCTTAACGCATGCCGGCTAGACGGGCTCGTCTACGGCATCACTGTGCAGCCGTGGTGTTCAGTTGGTGACGACCCCGCTCGCTGCCGCGCAAGCGGGACAACGCAGAAGGGGGGCGGCAGGGCGGCGGGACCTCCCCCGCTCAGGCGCCCATCCGCGCGGCGGGCCCGGCAGGGGGCGCCGTCCGCTCGCCTCACGGCGGCGTTTGTCCCATCGCGGCCGCCTTAGCCGCGCCGTCCACGGTTCCTCGGGGTCTGCCCGGCCTCTGGGGGTTCCGCCAGCGGCACCCGCCGCCCCTGGGCCGGGCCGGGCCGGGCCGCCGCCATGTTCACCAGTACCGGCTTCAACGGGCTTTGTGAGTACCGGCACCGTCGCAGACGGGAGAGGGCAGAGCCAAGGGAGGGTTGGCGGCGAGGGGTGTGTCGGTGTCTTGTCCGCGCAGAGGGTGGCCTGCCCCACCTCTCTGCCGGCGGACGGGACCGGACAGGGGTGGGGCGCTGCCGTGAGGGACCTGGCGGGGCGTCGGCGCCGAGACCTCAGCGGGCCGCCGCTGCTGCCTCCGCTGCCGGCGCCGCCTCCCTCGGCCGAGCCGCTGGCCTCGCTCGCCCGTCCCAGTACACGCGGCCTGGCCTCGGCGTGACTTTTAAACTCGGGCTTTACCGCGTCTCTTGTTACGTGTCTGCGGGCGCCCGGGGCGGGGAGCCGCGGCCGGCGGTACCTCGGCGGCGGGAGCCCTTGCGTTGGTGGCAGCGGTGCCTGTGGCAGCGCTGGGGGGACGCCGCTGCGCGGGCTTGGCTGCGTGCTGTGGCCGGCGGCGAGGGGCTGGACGCGGCTGGGCGGAGCCGTTCTCTCCCGGCGCGGCCGTCCCGGGGCCGGCTCCGCCGCGCTGCATCTCCCTGTGTGTCTGTCTTCATGCACAGGCTCGGATCGGCGTGCCTAGATATATGTTTCAGAAGAGAAAAAGCTCTTTTGTTTTTTTAATGTGAAAAAAATATTACTGTTTAAACCAGTTTATCGATAAGACGAGTTTAAGGACAAATGTCTTCCCACCTCTGTTTCACTTTTTGCATGCAGCCTGTGTAAATAATTTCCTATCCCAGTGCTGCCTGTGCAAACCTCACGGGCATTGAGGGCTGCTTCTCAGCCTTTTTATAGGACAGCGAATCTGCTGCGTTTAGAAACGGCGATTAAGGACTGAACTGGCCGCAGTGTGGACTTTGGCACTACTTTGGCAGGCTGGGACAAACGACAGGTCACGACTTTGCTGACTAATGGCATGCTTCACGCAAAATCCAAATCTGAGCCTGAATGCACCCTCCAACTAGGAGGGAATAAGTCTGGCATTTAAGAAGGGACGTTAATTGTAGCTGTATTCTGTTTGTGGCATCCAGATAAGGGCAGGGGGAATATTTTTGCAGATAGTTCTGGTAACTTTGTATTTGATTCGCAGCTCCTGATTTTTTTTTTATTTTAGATAGCGTAGAAGAGCAACTTTTTGGTGGTTTTTTGGCATATGTTTGCGTAGAATTCTGAGAGAAAGAAGGTGAGGTGAAAAGTGTCCTTGTTTGTCTGAATGAGTGGCAAGTCACAATCAATATTTAAAAGTTTTTTTTCAAGATAAGCCTATCAGAAAGATCAGTGGAAGACTGTAGTAATAAGAAATATATTTGTGCTAGGAGAAAAACCTAGACAAGATGCAATTCTGCAAAAAATAAATGTTACCTTTTGCAAAAAATATTTTTGCTTCTAGAAAGCTGATGTAACTTACCTTCTTATTGAACTCACCTCTTCACCTAAAGTAGTTGTTTGCAGTAAGACATGGCTGCTAGAGGTACAGTGACAAACTCTAGTGTCTTGTGATTTAAGCACAACTGGGCAGAAACGCACCACAGAGGCTGGATTTAGGTGACAGGGATGTGCTCACCTAGTGCACAACTGTAGCAATTTGTGCCCTCAGACTTTTCTTTCTGCCTTTTTACCAGAAGTGTCTGCTGCAGTGGTAGCAGGTATGTAGGATTAAACCTGATGATTTAGGCAGCTAATGAATCTATGCCTGATGTTGCATAAGGGAAGTGTGTGCGTCTGTCCGTGTTCTCTCCTGCTGCCTCTGGGTCTTGGAAGTAGTAACCTCTGGCAGAAGGGCAATAACAAACAATTGTTGAGGCACAATGGACCACTATCAGAGACCCTAGATAAAATAAGCAGACACTTTTTTCAACAGCAATAAGAATGATTGCACCAAGTTAGACTGAAGGTTCCTGTAAGTTGATGTGCCCTCTGACAGACCTAACGTCTATGGCATTCGGATAAAGACATCACAATATCTCTAAAACTTAGTAATACTCAGATAGTAATACCAGCTATGTGTACTTTAGTTAACTTTAAACAGTGTCCCAGTTGTTGATAATTATAGTAGATTAAGGACTTTAGTGTCTTCAGATAGAGATGTGGTGGTAAAAATGGCAGAGGTTACTGTGTTCTTTTTGCCTTGTTTTCACTCCTTTATGCAGAATTCCCCTGTTCAGCAACAGGAAAGCATCAAACAATAACCTGAGAGCTCTACTACATTTTAGTAGTGTGATTCTTACTGGGCTTCTTTTGCAAAGTGTTTTAACAAGAGTGCCAGAGACATCCTTGTCCCTAGTTTTCTAGAAGCCAGTCTGGGTTTGGCCTACTCACCTTTTTAAAAACTTCTTTTTGATTTTGAAAGATCTTATCAGAACCTAAATAAACATGTAACTCATTTGAAATGTAAATTCTTTTGGTTATTGAACACTTGAAATGACATTTTCTGAAAGAGAGAGTAACCAGTAGCTTGTAGTAGCTGCAGGTGGTTGTAAACTTTTTGCTCCATTTGGTAATACTAATCTAATGTAATCTTGCTGTAAAAATTGATGAAACTTTAATTGACCTAATAGTCAATTCTGTCTCTTGCTACATCCCAGACATAACTGTATGTGCTCAAGAGGAGATAATTTATAATTCAAATAAAAAGACTCTGTACTTGTTAAAAATAAGTTTTTGTTTAATATTCTAAACATGTAGTGTGTCAAAATGTGACAGAAGAGATGACTGAACTGTGGTAAACCAATGCCAGTTAGCAGTATACTGATGTACTGTTTCTAGGAAATGTGGGAGGAAGGTGTTTTAGCTTTCTTTTATCACAATTTATTTATAACATTTATTTGGGAAAATCTTTGGCTGCATGCATGAACAAAATTTTGAGTAAATGAAAAACTAAGGTATTTTGATTTCATCAATAAAAGGAGTCCAGCTATGTGCCTGTTTGTGCAGATTACAGAGTAGCTACATTGCAAGATTTGTAGACCAAGAGTACTGTTGAGTTTACTCTGAATTAATTTTCTTTTGTATTGCAATAATTAAGTATTATAATACTAATACTGACTTAATCTAGTAAGTTTAGGTTAGCTAAACTTTTCTGCAGTGCACTTATCCAGATTGTTGTTGTTCTTCATTCAAGGGGAGGTTCTTGTTGCATTATTTGCAGTCAGTTGATAAAATGATCCTTAAAAAGATTATCTAGATTTAGCCATACATAGAATCCTTGGGGTTTTCTATATGGATCTTCACTTGGTTGATGGCTAAATTTTATTTCTGCTATTATACCTGTTGTGATTTAAGCCCATCGAAGAAAACAGAAAATAATTCAATCCAATACCAACTAAAAGATAACCATAAAACCCCAAAACATAACCAAAATAAAACAACACAGAGTGGTACAACAATGAAGAGTCCAACCAGCCCTTTTTAAGACCGCCTTCTCCCCACTACTCCCCTCTTCCCGGGCTCAGACCCCTGATCCTGATGTTTTTATCTCCTCCCACTTGAATGGCTCGGGGGCAGGGAGTGGGGGTTTCCGGTGGGTCCATTCCTGATGGCTTCTGCCATTTGTCCCTCCTCAGGGCAAGTGGGCTCTGCACCAGTCCTCCCTGCTCATCCGTGGGGTACCTCACGGATTTATCCCAAAGGCTGCATTTTTACCTCACGGATGCATTTATCCCAAAGGCTGCAGCTCCTCTCTGCCTCTCGTGTGGGGCTGCTCTGCGGCACGCAGGCTCTCCAACACAACCTGCGCCATGTCCGTCTCCTCACACAGTCCCTCGCCAATCCAGGTGCACTCACCTGGAGCTACTGGTAACTCTCAGTCCTGCCGTGGCCCTCCATGGGTTGCAGGGATACAGCCTGTGTTCTCGCCACAGCTTGCAGAGGGGTCTCTGGTCTAGTGCTCCTCCTTCCTTCCTCCTTCTCTGACTGTGGGGTCTGCATGGTTGCCTCCATCTTGTATCACTCTTACACCTCCTACCAGCACTTCAAATTCTCATCCCTAAATAGTGATGGCAGAGGCGCCAGATTGGCCCAGCCGGGCCGGAGGTGGGTGTGAACCCAGGAGCTGGGTGAGAGTCCACAAACTCTTTACTGGGTCTTCACTGCAACCCGCTCCCCAAAATCCACTCCTTGCTAAACCATGACAATACCACTACTATGCTGAACAAACAATATTTTTCAAAGCTATTAACTGGTACAAACTCTTTCTGTATTACTTATCTAGAGTGAACTTAATGGATCACCCCTGTACTATGGTGGATACTACACTGTGATATGGGGCTACACAGTGTAGCTTCATATGTCAGTGAGGTGAATGATATTCTTCATCTAAGGAGCATTCAAAGCTTGTGAGTTCTGTAGTACAGATTCAGCTTTAGGTATTCCTCCTAAGTTTGACCACTTCTATTGAAGTTAGACTTTCTTGTAAATAATGCTTGGAACAGCTGGTATAGTGAAGTCCTTGACTTTGTCCTTGTGCCTTTTAAGGGAGATACCTCATGACTTTAAGCAATACAGTTGAATTCTTACATACAGTGTTTCTCAAGTATTTCATATCCCAGTTTAAGAGTTTCCTGATATAAATCCTCTGTCCTACTTCTCCTGTCTAGTACTCATAGGCAGAGACCTTGTAAGAAACATATATAAAAGCAAACTCCTCCAACAAACAAACAGTCCAACATCAAGTGCACATGAGCCAGTTCAGACAAGCAGGTCCTTTGCTAGGAGTGATACGTTGAATTCCCAGACAGGCAGTATCAGGCATAGCAGATGATGACTGTGTTGGGAACTGGTAACACATCTACTCAGTGCATGACGCATATATATACAATTTTGGATAAGGAGATGTAAAAATAAATACACCTGGTACATGTTACAACTATAAGCTATGAATGTCATGAAACAAGGCAGAGCACCATTTAAAAGGACAAAGACAATTTGCTTTTGTTAAGGGAAACTGTTACTGTTATCTGTAATGTTGATATGCCCTGAGAAAAAGAAGTCTGTTACTCCGGATAGTTGGAAGGACAGCACGGCCATACTCAAGTGACTTAGCAACATGCCAACCCAGTTAAGTTGACTTCTAAAACAATGTTGCAGCGTGTTCAGGAAGCATGCTGCAGCAGCTGGCTTTAAGGAAATGCGTGAGAAGTGGGCTGTGATGCCAGACCCAGACTGGATTCTTGTGTGGCAGTATGCCAGCAACTTGAGTCTCCATGAAGCATGTTGCTGAAACACTTCAGTGGCTCTGCAAAGGCTAACATGAGTGCATGAAGGCTGACACTGAACCGACTGTTGGATTTACTGTAGTGCTGCTTAGTAGAATTTGTTTCCTGTTCGTTAACGTGGTGTGCCCCAGGAGCCAAAAATGATATGCAGAAGGCCTTCTGTTACAAGACATCAAGGCCTTTCCAACAACTTAAACCTGGAAGACCAACACCAAACTTTTCTGCAAACATTGTAATAGTCCCTCCTGATATTCTTCATGCTATATGCAATGCTACATGTGAATATAGTAGAATTATAGAATCATTACAGTTGGAAAAGAACTTTAAGATCAAGTCCAACCACTAATCTCACACTGCCAAGCCCATCACTGAACTAAACCATATCCCTCAGCACCTCATCTATGTGTCTTTTGAATATGTCTTGGGATGGTGACTCCACCAACCTCCCTGCACAGCCTGTTCCAATGCTTAATAACCCTCTTGGTGAAACAGTTATTCCTAATATCCACTCTAAACCTTCCCCGGTGCAACTTGAACCCATCTCCTCATGTTGTATCATTCATTACTGGAGAGAAGACATTAACCCCCACCTCACCACAACACCTTTTCAGGTAGTTGTAGAGAGTGATCATGTCTCCTCTTAGATTTCTCATCTCCAGACTAAACATCCCCAGCTCTCTCAGCTGCTCCTCATAAGACCTGTTCTCCAGACCCTTCACCAGCTTTGTCTGTGGACATGCTCCAGCAGCTCAGTGTCCTTCTTGTAATGAGGGGCCCAGAACTGAGCACAATATTCAAGGTACAGCCTCATCAGCGCTGAGTGAGCACAATCACTTCCCAGGTCCTGCTGGTCACGTTATTTCTTATGCAAGCCAGGATGCCATTGCCTTCTTGGCTACCTGGGCACACTGCTGGCTCATGTTCGGCCAGCTGTCATTTAACACTCCCAGGTCCTTTTATGTAGGAAAGCTAGTCTTTATTAAGGTAAAATCTGAGTGCATATTTTAAAGCCTATCCACTTTCCACATCTGGAAAATATTGGACTACTTTTCCCACAACATGCAAATTACTGATTGTAGTGGTAGGTAGTAGAGTCCTATGAGCTTGCGTGCGAGCATTTCTGTCTGCTAACCCAACTTATGCTTTTACCTTTCTCTGAACCTTGTAGGGCAGTGCTAGCAATTTGTTAATCTTCCCCAAGGCAAGGGGGGAGCACTGTGCTTCTCTGCTTGCCTAATCTGCAAGGCTGAACTGTGTCGTGCGTGGGCATCAGGAAAATAATAAAGGTATGCAAGTTAATGCTTTGTGGTTCAGCTGAAGGGAAAATGAAGTACATTACTGAATATATTAGACTTCTGTGCATAACAATATTATGCAATACAGTACTACATGGGAAAACAAATTAGCTTGTACATCAGCGTGCTATGATGCAACCTGGTTCAAAATATTCTATCTTGAGTCCTAAGAGCGGCGTAGGCATTTGAATTTGATTAGTGGTTCATTGAACACCACAAAAATGTGGTTATTCTGCTGCTGCAGAGCTAGCTCATTTCAAGCTAGCATGGGGATCTCCAGATGGAGTTGTGGTGTTGCCACACCTGCTATTTCTGATGATGTATACTAATAGTGGAAAGGTAACATGCTCTGTGGTTGCGAGAAAGAAGAGGCAGCTCAATGAGATGAACATTTTTGTTAACTGTTTCTATTTATTTTCAAGTGTTGCTTTTAGAAACAAAGGCTTTCTTATCTTTTTTTTTTTTGCCTTTTAGTAGCTCCTCATTTTTTTTTTTAGTTTGTGACCTAGGGTAAACCTAACAGTTTTCTACACAGTAATTGTATAGGTAACTATTGTTTACAGTGTTACCAGTGCCTTTTAAAAATAGATTTAAAGCGTGATCACAGTTGATTTCTTTATTGACTTTATTAATATCTGTACTGATGTTGTTCACCTCTCAGCTTCTGCATTGAGTTTGTAAGCCTTTGAGGAAAAGCTATCCCTGCAGCAATGCTCTTACTGTGTTCACTTGCAGGCATCATGATGGTTAACCACCAGAGTACGCTGTGAAGTGACAGTCTGAACACAGGATCCCCTTCCTGTGTCTATGCCCAGACCAGGGGCAAGAGCAGCTTTCCTGGCCCAGAATACTTGGTTCAGTCATGTAATGCTTTCAGGAAGCAGTAACTTCACTGCTTTTGCAGGGTCCTCTGATACTGCTTTTTTCTCAAAGATTGAAATATTAAAAAAATACTTATACTGGATTGAACACCTCTAAAAAAATCGTCATATGGTTAAATTCCATCCTACTGGTCAGCACAGTCTCCTAGTGTCTTCCAGACTCCTTATGTAGTATAACATGTGGCCATATCTCTTGTCATACTCTCACCATGCTCTCATTTGTTCTCAACTACTGTTTAGGACTCAGTGTGTGGTTACAATAAAGACAAGCATTTACTCTTTACATCTAGGAAGATTGCTCTGGTCTCCCAAAGGCACATATTGGTGTCTAGGAAGGACTTAAAAATTATTATTCAGATTTGCATATCTGACAGGGGATTTCATCAATAATTACAATAAAGGACAAGCAAGGTTTCCAAGCATTCAGGAGAAGGTGTTCCTGCTGCTGTTTGATGTGCAGCAAACTTGAAAGAGTCCTTGAAAACTGTCTGTTTTAAAACATGGCTGTTGATTAGTGAACCTGCTACAGGTTCTTGGACAGATCTTGGAATACAATAGATGGAATATCTGCCTGATGTCTAATGCAGGAAAACAACCACCCAAAATACAGATTCCGTCAATGCTTTAGGGAAGTACTGTGCATTCAGATAGGCATCAGTTATGGTTTAAAAGACTCAGATCTTGTATATCAGCATTAAAAAATGGTTTGTGCGTATTTCATGCTATTATAGTAGCCCCCAGCACTTAATTGGCTTTATGAAAGCAGCATGTCTGCCTCAGAGCAGCTGGGTTTGGGAAATTTGCAGATGATAGTGGGAAAAAAACCCCTGTTATGCAGCATGTTTCATCTGCATCTGTGGTGTAAGCTCCATAAGGATCCCCACAAAAAATGTCATGAGCCGATTTGAGTTTCTGCAGCCACTGCTCATCAGCTGGTGTTGCCAATGAGGTCCTCTCCCAAGTCAATGCTTGAGTCTTTGGCCCAGAATAGCAGTCCAGGATGTGAAGTTGTTCCCTGCAAAGCCCTTCTGAAACACTAGCTTCGTCTGGCTGCCTCTTTTGGCATGCTCGTATGCTGTCCCTCTTCACATGTGAGTGATGAACAGGCAGGGAGCAGGAAATTATTTCAAAAACTTTTGCTACAACTTTCCTATTCTTCTCATAGATGCAATAGCAGTTTCTGAAGCAGCATCTACTCGAAAGGTTGTGCCATAAACCTCCCCATCTGTGGCAGATGGAGCTGTCTATTCCTCAACTGTCTGTACTTTAAAAGTAGTATTGACAGACAGAAAAGTATGTGGAAGAAGAGGATTTGCAGGCTTTGTAATGAGTGCAGGATTGAAATGTGGAGACTTAGAGATGATTTCCTCATTCATGGCGTGTTTAGGATTGTTCTTGTATTGCACAGTGGTAGCACAAATGTTGGGTTAGACAGTGGCCTGTGAGATTATGAGGGCAGTTGTGGGGAAAACTTCTCCATTGCAATAGGGGGAAGCAAAGATCTGTAGCGAAAGCTAGTTCTTTGCTCTTCATCATAGTAGGGGCATGTTTTGCTGGTTATTACATAATTTATCTGTTTGCTTAGATATGAGCTCAGTACGTATGTTGCAGCACCAGTGTTATTACTACCTGTTTGAAAAAATTGCAACTTAAAGAGTATTTTGGGGTGACAAATTTCTCTTTGAAGATAACATTTCATGTATTTTAACTCTTCAGGGTCAAATTGAGACTATATCCTTCATTTTGCTTTCTTTCTGTGATATATAGGCCCCATGTTTTTCTCCTTCTTCTGCACATTTACATTGGTGCTCCCCATAGTCACTGATACCCCGGTAGGCTGGTAGCACATGTTTTTATCCTGCACATAGAATCATAAAATAGTAGGGGTTGGAAGGGACCTTTAGAGATCATCTAGTCCAACCTCCCTGCAGAAGCAGGTCAATCTAGATCAGGCTGCATAGGAACATGTCCAGGCAGGTCTTGAAGACCTCCAAGGAAAGAGACTCCACAACCCCTCTGGGCAGCCTGTGCCAGGGCTCCCTCACCTGAACAGTAAAAGAGGGTTTTTTCCTATATTTAAGTGGACCTTTTTGTATTTCAGCTTCATCTCATTACCCCCTGTCCTTTTGCTAGCTACTATAGAAAAAAGGGATGTCCCACACTCCTGACACTCACCATTTAGATATTTGTAAATGTTAATAAGATCTCTCAGTTTCCTCTTCTCCAGACTAAACAGCCCCAGTTCCCGCAGCCTTTCCTCATGTGAAAGATGTTCCATTCCCCTGATCATCTTGGTGGCCCTGTACTGGACTCTCTCCAGCAGTTCCCTGTCCCTCTTGAGCTGGGGAGCCCAGAACTGGACACAGGGCTCCAGATGAGGCCTACTCAGGGCAGAGTACACAGGGAGGAGAACCTCCCTTGACCTGCTGGACACACTCCTCTTGATGCATCCCAGGATGCCATTGGCCTTCTTGGCCACGAGGGCACATTGCTGGCTCATATTTAGCTTATTATCAATCAGGACTCCCAGATCTCTCTCTGCAGAGCTGCTCTTCAGCAGTTCAACCCCCAGCCTGTACTGGTGCGTGGGGTTGTTCCTCCCCAGATGCAGGACTCTGCACTTGTCCTTGTTGAACCTCATGAGGTTCCTCTCTGCCCAACTCTCAAGCCAGTCGAGATCCCGTTGAATGGCAGCACAGCCTTCTGGGGAATCAGCCAGTCCTCCCAGTTTGGTGTCATCAGCCAACATGCTGAGGGTACACTCTGTCCCCTCATCCAGGTCGTTGATGAAGATGTTGAACAAGACTGGCCCCAGATCCGATTACTGTGGGACTCCACTGGCCACAGGCCTCCAACTTGATTCCGTGCCATTGATCACCACCCTCTGGGCTCTGTCATTCAGCCAGCTCTCGATCCACCTCACTGCCCACTCATCCAAGCCACACTGCCTGAGCTTTCTGATGAGGATGTTACGGGAGACTGTGTCAAAAGCCTTGCTGAAGTCAAGGTAGATGACATCCGCTGCTCTACCCTCATCTAGGCAGCCAGTTATGCACTCATAGAAGTCTGTCAGGTTTGTCAAACAGGATTTCCCCTTGGTGAAGCCATGTTAACTCCCCCGATAACCATCTTATTCTTCATACGTTCAGTGATAACATGGTTGCAAATCCACTGGACTAGAATTTTGCTTTCTAAATTTTACCTTTATATTCAAAGTAAGGAATATGATTTTTATGTCAGAATACCCAATTGGGTGGTATTTGGGATTGCCAGTCACTTTTGGTCTTACTGTTTGAGATGTTGCACAGCAGTAGGAGGGTTACTTCTTCACTGGTGACCTCAAAACAGTCCTTGATGAGGATCTGTGTGCTGTTGAGGGGTAAATGAAACTACTGCATTGTACAGTGAAACACTTGAAAAAAACATTTCAGGAGATGCACTGTTTATCTGTCAGAGCTTGTCTTCCTCAAGTTTAACGGACAAGAATGAACTTGTCAACCATGATGACATTTGAGAAGCTTGAGAGCAGAAGTTTCCATTACTCGTGTGATGTTCCCTGTGGGTGACTGGCATGTTAACAAGTTAGTTACTTCTGAGGTTTTTCACTTGGTGAGATGTTTTAAAAAAAGGGTATCCATCCTCTCTAGCAAGATTTAAAATTGTCTAAGCTGAAAGGAGATTGATACTAAAAATGTGTATTCACACTTTTGGAGAAAACATATAAGGGTCTGTTGGTTATTTTTGAATGCATTTC
Source organism: Colius striatus (assembly GCF_028858725.1). Lineage (NCBI taxonomy): Eukaryota > Metazoa > Chordata > Aves > Coliiformes > Coliidae > Colius > Colius striatus. The sequence goes on from NC_084759.1 coordinate 53,764,913, forward strand.
AATTAGGAATGAACTTGATAGGATAAAGTAGTTCAAGTGTGCATTATCTGTAATGTAAAAATCATCTAATGATATGAAAATAACAGTAAAATAGAAATATAAGTATTAAACCTGTATAGAAATATATAGTCACGCGGAAATGTAGTGATTTGCTTTTCACGGGTTTTTTTGGTAACACGATCCTTGCATGAAAATTATTATAGGATTAATGAGTTATTGTAAAAAAATATTTAAACTCATGAAATAATGTAAATGCGTTTGATGATGAAATAGCAACTTTTATCAAATTTTAGAAATGTCTACTGTTGTGACTGCTACTGTTGTTCTGATTTAGGCTATGCTTTCAATTATCTCTGGTATTCTAGTTATAAAACTGAACTTTTCACAAGAAGAAATGTTAACTAAAGAAGCACTAGCTGAGGTTTCAAGTGAGTATGTATGTGTTTTGTGTGCACAGTAACTTTCAGGCACCTCTAGTTTATTTTATCCCCAAGTGTACTGTTGGTACTCTAATGGCTTCAGACTTTTGAAGCAACCAACTAAAGCAGAGGAATAAATCATTTCTTAAATGGATATCTAAAGACTGCAAACCTTATTTTTTGAGAGAAAAAAATCCAAAGGTAATTGAAAGGTGGATAATTTTCTTGTAATAAAAAAGTCACACAGACTTTTTGTCTTCCTGATACGTCTCACAGAGAAAAGCCGATCATAAAAGTATAGCTTATCGTTAGCAGAGTAACGTCAATCTATATCAATCCATGTCACTGTCTGACTTCTACAAAAGAATAGTTCTTCAAGGCATTAATTGCTTAAATGGAGTAAGGAAGGCGAGTTTGTAAATAATGAAGTCAATAATGGATTGTCAACTGAAAGATTTTTCAGTACAAGTTTATATTATGATACTCATAGGAAGAGATGTTTTCTTCACATAGTGAATGTTAGAAGACTTCAGACTTCAAGGTGATGTGAACTGAGAACAGCCAACAGTGCCCATCAAAGTTGTTCTTGATGTCATCAGTTAGTAATTGGATGAGGATTACACTTAAATTATGTAGTAAGAACTATCTTTTTTATGGATCGGCCCACGATTAAAATCTTGGCTTTGGTGCCTATTACCATTTTCCTTTTCTAGCTGTTCACTCTTATAGTGTGCAGCAGATGTTGACAGAATGATTTATGGTAGTCGGTTTATCTGGATATATACTAAATGTTTCCTGTATTACACTTTTTTAAATGCAGTTTTGTTCTTCCCATGCTCCTGCTCTTTACTTTCCCTTTGGTACTTTTAAAGTAGTCTTACTGCTTCTTTTGTTATGTAAGAATAATGACAGCAGATTTCTTAATACCCCCCAAAAAAGCAGTTGTCTGAAAATTGTTGCTATAACTGGGATGTTTGAGAAGGAAGTAAATGTGATTAAAGTGCATGTGTGAAAAGGGGAAAAACTGTAGAAGAAATAGTATTTCAGAGTTTCTGTATTGGCTTGAATTATTGGGCAAGAGTTTGTGCGTTTTGTCATCTACACCAACAGTTTAGAATGAATTGTTAGGTATATTCCTGCTGCATATTCCACTTGGCAGTTTTTATTAATGTGTGTTGCAGATTTATAGGAGTTTATAGAAGTTATAGGAACATTGCCAGGGCATGCAGGGATGCAACTAGGAAGGCTAGAGCCCTTCTAGAATTAAGTTTAGCCAGGGAAGTTAAGGACAGCAATAAGGCATTTTTCAAGTACATCAGCAGCAGAAGGATGGTGAGGAGTAATGTGGGCTCGCTGCTAAATGCTGAGGGTGCTCTGGTGTCTGAGGATGCAGAGAAGACTGAAGTACTGAATGTCTTCTTTGCCTCAGTCTTTACGGACAAGTCTGACCCTTGGGAAGCCCAGTCCGGCAAGGATAACAGGATGGCCAGGACAGCAGAGGACTTGCCCTGGGTGGAAGAGGAAGAGGTTAAAGACTTGTTGGCCAAGCTTAAGGCTCTTAAGTCAATGGGTACTGATGGGATGCATCCTAGAGTGCTGAGAGAACTGTATGATGTGATTGCTAAGCCTCTCTCTATCATTTTTGAACAATCATGGAGGACAGGTGAGGTGCCTGAGGACTGGAGAAAGGCCAATGTCATGCCAGTCTTCAAAAAGGGCAAGAAGGACAACCCAGGAAACTACAGGCCAGTCAGCCTCACCTCCATCCCTGGAAAAGTGATGGAACAACTCATCCTGAATGTTATCACTGAATATATGAAGGATAAGATGGTTATCAGGGGGAGTCAACATGGCTTCACCAAGGGGAAATCCTGTTTGACCAACCTGACAGCCTTCTGAGGGCATAACCGGCTGGCTAGATGAGGGGAGAGCAGTGGATGTCATCTGCCTTGACTTCAGCAAGGCTTTTGACACTGTCTCCCACAACATCTTCATCAGAAAGCTCAGGCAGTGTGGCTTGGATGAGTGGGCAGTGAGGTGGATCAAGAGCTGGCTGAATGACAGAGCCCAGAGGGTGGTGATCAATGGCACAGAATCAAGTTGGAGGCCTGTGGCCAGTGGAGTTCCACAGGAATCAATTCTGGAGCCAGTCTTATTCAATGTTTTCATCAACAACCTGGATGAGGGGACAGAGTGTACCCTCAGCAAGTTGGCTGATGACACCAAACTGGGAGGACTGGCTGATTCCCCAGAAGGCTGTGCTGCCATTCAGCGGGATCTCGACCGGCTTGAAAGTTAGGCAGAGAGGAATCTCATGAGGTTCAACAAGGACAAGTGCAGAGTCCTGCATCTGGGAAGGAACAAGCCCCTGCACCGAGGGGGGTTGAACTGCTGAAAAGCAGCTCTGCAGAGAGAGACCTGGGAGTCCTGATTGATAATAAGCTAAATATGAGCCAGCAATGTGCCCTTGTGGCCAAGAAGGCCAGTGGCATCCTGGGTCGCATCAAGAAGAATGTGTCCAGCAGGTCAAGGGAGGTTCTCCTCCCTGTGTACTCTGCCCTGAGTAGGCCTCATCTGGAGCCCTGTGTCCAGTTCTGGGCTCCTCAGCTCAAGAGGGACAGGGAACTTCTGGGGAGAGTCCAGCGCAGGGCCACCAAGATGATGAGGGGACTGGAGCATCTTCCTTATGAGGAAAGGCTGCGGGAACTGGGGCTATTTAGTCAGGAGGAGATTTAGGGGATATGTTATTAACATTTATAAATATCTAAATGGTGGGTATCAGGAGGTTGGGACATCCCTTTTTTCTATAGTAGCTAGCAACAGGACAAGGGGTAATAGGATGAAGCTGGAACACAAAAAGTTCCACTTAAATATAAGAAAAAGCTATTTCACTGTGAGAGTGACGGAGCCCTGGCACAGGCTGCCCAGAGGGGTTTTGGAGTCTCCTTTCTTGGAGGTCTTCAAGACCCGCCTGGATATGTTTGTGTACGACCTGATCTAGGTGAACGTGCTTCTGCAGGGGGGTTGGACTAGATGGTCTCTAAAGGTCCCTTCCAACCCCTACCATTCTGTGATTCAATGATACTATGATTCATTTTTCATTTCTCTGCTTGCTTTCTTCTCAGTGTCCTTTCTGAACGTCCTGCTACTGGGAGAAGGAAGTTCTGATTTCATAAATGTCCGCATTGTATTAATTTGTTTATTAATAATTGTAATGATTGAATGGAAGGAAGATGAATGTGAAGATGAACTTAAATATGTTTCCTTGAACAGTGGATCCAAGTGCAGTGAAGACAAAGTCAATTTATTCGGGACATTTATTCAGGTGGTTCCTGCTTCACATAGCCTCTGGAAAAAAAAGTTTCTCTTAGTCCCTAATGCAAAGGAAACAAGGGTATTTGTTTTAACTAGATGTGCATTTATATTTTGCTAGCAAAAAAGAGTGATTATTTCCTGAAATATAACTGATCCTTAGGAGGGCTGCATAGGAAAGCATGAGCTCTACATGTGTAGAGAACTTAGGTGTAATTATAGCCAAACAATCTCATGAAAGAATGTTGAAAACAAAATGTTTAACTGTCATTAATATCTCTAAAGACTTTGCTAGGTTGGGATGTTTTTCCTGTCTATTTGCAAGCTGTTGAGAATATGGGAAGTTGTTGAGATAAAAAGTCAAAATGGTGCCCCTACTATTATGTTTTCCAATTATCTGTTAAAAATTGTCACTTTTTAGATATGAGAGACTTTTCTCTAAAATGACTATTTGTTTTTGTTTTTTTTCTTTAAGATAAAGCACCTTTGTCAAAGAGTCTGTTAATAGTCCCAAGTGCCATCTCGATTCTGTTGACTCTACTTTTCCAACATTATCAGAAGTTCTTTGCATATAACCTACAAGCTATCAGAGAGGATTTTCAGGTAAGAAACAGTTCATTTTGTATGTAAAGAGACTGCAAAATGCATACTTCTATGCAACTTTTTTTCCAGTCTGTTTTTCCTCCGGTTCTTTTCCTCCACTGCTGTAGACCAGCTTGTTCTTACCTTTTTTAATGTCACCCCAGTATGCCACTATTTTGAAAATTAGAAAAACTGATATGAAATGATCAACTTAGCTTTTAACTTCTTTCTTTTGTCTGGGAAATGATTGAGTTTGTATCATTTTTCCTCCCAGCCACTAGCGTTTGGAAGTTTGCTGTGAATGTGTGATTTAACCCATGTCATAATAGAAGTATTTTGAGATGGATATCTGTATCTTATTGGGCTTAGTTTTTGAGGATGAAGGAGGGTATTTTGATCAGATACTCTGTTTATATATGATTTAATTTAACAACAGAGGCCATAACTTTCACTCTGTAACTTCTGTTGCGATTAGTTGTGGAAAACTAAAATTCGTGTGTTGAACAGAAGTGCTGCTTCTAATGTAAAGTTTCCAAGTGATGGGAAAGTTTGTTATGCTCCTCAGTAATCTGCTTACTAGACAGTTCTTGCTCATTCTTAGTTCAAACTTAGATACTTTATCTTTTTAGATATTGCATCTTGTAAGGGTTTATTCTCAGCTTAATTAAGAATTTTCTAGTATCAGTTGTAATTAGTGAAATAATGCACTTAGAAGTGATTAGGTTTTGTGGGGATTTGGTTTCTTTCATTTTTGGAAATTGCAAACTACTGCTGAACAGAGAAGGGTCGGCAAAAGTCTCTGTGATTATCCTACCCCACATGCAGTTACATAAAAAAAAAGTATATAGTCAACTTAGTGTCTTTGAGGATGCTGACTACAGCCTATAAGCCTTAAAAGATTATTAGATGTAGCTAGTGATACTCTGTGCTATTGCACTGTCTAATCTTTCTGGTCAAGAGCAACAGCTTTATTGTAATAATGTAAATTACAACTCTGCAAAAGCACTGCTCATATTTTCCAAGTGTCTTGCTAATGCTGTGCTGTGAAAATTGATGTCTGCCTTTTATAAATACTACAACCAAGTGTTTGGGGAGGAGGAGGATGAAGTCTGAGAAACTACGTGAGTTTTAAGTGGAAATTTGTGGGTTTGAGGTTTGTTTGTTTTACAGTTTGTCTTTAGAAAAGTCCTCTCTTTCCTTTTGTTTGATCTGCTGAAAAACTGTAGTAGTTGTGTTTTATTCAAAGAAACCACCTTCACTCTGTCTTAAGCATAAACATCTGCAACTATGGGTAGAAACTATGATACTTCTATTGTGGTGCTTTGGGAAACTTGTGCGTTTGAGTTTTTATCTCTCCTGAAATCATTTCATTTACTGTCATAGCCTTTGAAGTAAACTATATCATTTATAATTATGTACCTCTGAGATCAGGGAGAGCAGATCATTTAACTCCAGTCTGATGTGAATATTCAAATGAAAACACACAAAAGAAAGTTTCTTAGGAATGAATTCATATGCAGGGATGAGTTAAATGGAATGGAATTTTTTCAAGGGCTGAACAGACATTTTGCATGTTGAATGTTAACACTTCTTAGAGCTGGTAGAAAGCATAGGAAATAAAGCATCCATAGAAGAGATAAAAGTACATTTGATTTGGAGAATTGAAAGAGTACGTTTGAAGAAGAGTACATCTGATTTGGAAGACAAAATATGTACAGTCCAAAACTAAGACATCTTTCCATAAATTAGAGGACCTTCAAGAGCAGTAAAGATGCTGTGTGTAAAATTAAGATCTTAATTACATTATACCTGTATGTTTTTTAACATGCTTAAAATAAAGAGCAAATAGACATAGAATTCACAGTCTACATGAAGGCTGTTCAGTTAATGTGAGTGTTGAAATATGCACCTGCAAGGTCATAGCCCTGCCAGTTTGGACTTGAGGAGGGATGGTACTTATGCCGCTAGCTAGATTTTAACATTGTTAAAGTAAGTAGTCACATTGACATGTGATAGATGTTTTCCTCGTATGCTATTCTTCTTGTTTGGTCCTGTGGTATGTCAGGGAAATTAGAGGCAGTAGCATCAAGGCTGGGGCCTGAAGACCCTGAGAAGCATCAGGCTCAGGCAGCAGGTTGGCACTTGGGCCTCCACAGAGGGGAGAATGCCTGTCAGGCTATGGCTTAGGGAAGGGAACAGGAAGAGCCAAAGCCAAGCTTGAAACTAATGAGGGAGACGAAGGCTTTTGTAACTATGTCTGCAGCAAAAGAAAGGCTTGAGGAGCCTAATCCTCACTGTGCTGGGGGACTTAGTGACAAGGGATATGCAAAAGACTGAGATACTCAGGCAGATATATTTATTCATTTGTACTTGTAGTTTTGTACCTGTTAGTTTTGCTTTCAGGCCTTCAAGGTCCCTATGGCCCCAAGCAGAGTCTGTGAGACTAAAGCAGTATCCACCATTGAGAAAAACTGAATTAGAGATCACTTAATTCAACTATACACACGTGAGGTAATGGGACCAGATGGGTTACCTCCGAGGGTACTAAAGAAGCTGGAAATGTAATTGTGAGACCTTTCTATAGCATCTTTGAATGGTCATGGCAGTTACTGGAGGTACTCAATGACTGGAGAAAGGCAAACATCATATCCATCTTAGGGAAGGGTAGGAAGAGGATCCAGGTAAGATCCAACCACTCAGCCATACTTTGCTCCCCAGGAAGGTCACAGAGCAAATCTTTTTTAGAAGCTATTTCTCAACATATGTAGGACACAGACGTGACTGGAAGCATGCAACTAAGGTGAAGTGCACAGATCCTATGGGTCACAGTTGGTTGCACAGGTCATTGCAATCAAGGAAGGTTCCTGACGACTGGAAGAAATTGGATGTCATTCCTGTCTTCAGGAAGGGCAAGAAAGGAGACTGAGGAACTACAGGCCAGTCAGAAGCATCTGTATCTCTGGAATGGTGATGAAACAAGTCCTCCCAGAAATAATTTTCAGAGACAAAAACAGTGGTAAAGTGACTGAGTATAGGCAGCACAGATTTATTAAGTGGAAATCTTGACTAATGTGATAGCCTTCTCTGATGAGGTAGATGACTGTAAGGGGAGAGAAGTAGGTGTTGTTTATGTTGACTTCAGTATAGCTTTTTATACGGTTTCCCATGACATCCTTGGACAAACTGTGCAAATGAGGGAAGTAGGCAGTGATGCAGACTGAAACCTGACTCGGGGTTTTGATCACTGGCACAAGGTCTGCCTGGAGGCGAGTCATTAGTGGTGTACACCACAATATGGGAATAATTTAGTGTCTTCATAAGCTGGACAGCAGGCCAGAGTGTGTTCTCAACAAGCTGGTGATGATGTAAAACTTGGATGAGTAATCAGTGCACTGGTTAGTTCTGCTACCATGCAAACTCCTGCCCCTGGAGAGGAGTAAAAAGGCCTCCAATATGGTCAGGGGCTGGAGCATTTGGCATATGAGGGGAAGCTGAGAGCTGCAATTGTTTAGAAGAAGAGAAAGCTTAGGGTGGATCTCACCAATATGTGTAAACAGCTGATGGGAGGGAGTAAAGAAGAAAGAGACAGTCCTAGTGAAAGGATGAGAGGCAATGAACACAAATTGAAATACAAGAAATTCTATTTAAAGAAAAAAACTTTTTCACTATTTGACTGATGGAACAGAGGGACAGTTTGTCTGGAGAAGTTGTGTAGTCTCCCTGCTTGGAGACAGTCAAAACCAGACTGGACATAGTTAACATCCTGCTGCAATTGACTTTGTTTTGAGTGAGGATGTCAGGCTAGAAAATCCCCACAGATCCTTTCCTGTCTCAACCATTCTGTGGTTCTATGAAAGTGTGCTTGACTAACCAGTTGCTTACTTCCATGAGGCAAGTGATGTTGTGAACAAGTAGAAGTCAGTGGATTTTGCATACCTTGAGTTTAGCAGGGCCTTTAACACAGTCTCCCGTTGTTGTGGTAGTTTGACCCTGGCTGGATGCCAGGTGCCCACCACACTGCTCTATCCCCCACCTCAGCAAGACAGGGAAGGGGAGAAAATAAGGTAGGAGTCTCGTGGGTTGAGATAAAAGCAGTTTAATAAAGAAACAGCAAAGCCACGTGTGCAGGAAGCGAAGCAAGAGCAGATAAAACTGTTACTCTCTACTTCCCATCAGCAGCGATGTCCGGCCACTTCCCAAGAAGCAGGGCTTCGGTACGCTTAGTGGTTGCTTTTGGAAGGCCAGAAATGAATCTTGCCTCCCCTTCCTGCTCCTCTCCCCCAGTTTACATTACTGAGCTGACATCATATGGTATGGAACGTTTCCTTGGTCAGCCTGGGTCAGCTGTTCTGGCTGTGGTCCCTCCTAAGACTGTGCCCACCCACAGCTATTGGTGAAGGTGGGGGAAGGAATGCTGGAGGGACAGCCCTGATGCTGTTCGAGCAGTAGTCATAATATTGATACCAACAGTAAGCACAGCAGTGCAAGAGCTGCTGTGGAAAATCACTGCCATCCCAGACCCACTACAGCTGTGTTCTTTGAAAATATTTTAAACAGAACTGTCCATAACATTCTACTCTGTTTATTTCTCTCCTTAAATGCACTGCATTTATGTTGTCTGACTTTGATATTATGTTCACCGTGAGCACTTGGATTAATGTTAAAATTCAGTTAATTCTGTAAAGAATTTCCTTGAAGGAAGAGGACCTTAATATCATGATCTTTAACCTTCTAGATTTGGAGACTTGTGTGTGGCAGAACAGTATGTCTTGATTTGAAAGACACGTTCTGCAGCAGTCTACTCATTTACAACTTCAGAATATTTGAAAGAAGATATGGCAGCAGAAAATTTTCAGTAAGTTCCAGTTACTTTTTCTTTTTTACCAGAAACTGTTTCCTATGCCATTTAGAATCTTGTAGTCTTGGATTAATGTTTCAGTTTTTGTATACAAATGTATATTAAATGGTTTTAAAGAGAAGTTGGTTTCCATAAATCTAAGTTTATATTGATAATATCTTGCAGTCAGTGGATTATTCTAATTAATGTTTGCAGCTGTATTAGTTATCAGACTCACAGAATTTAATTTTGGTAACAAATGTAACTCTTCATTCTTCAGTATCTTTGGAATTACATTGTGCTAAAGATTTGAATTGTCTCAATTGAGCTAAGTATAGTTGTTTTCTTGGGTTTTTTCTTCTATTTAGAGATACATAAAAAACTGATTTTTAAATTGTTGAATTAACTCAAATTAACTTTTTTCTTTCTAGTCCTTTTTACTGGGTGCTTGGATGCTCTCAGCTCTGTTTGATCTTCTTCTTGTAGAAATCACTCAGTATATATTTGGCATCACCATCAAGAGCTTGCCTTCTGGTTTGTAAGTAGCTCCTAATGGATTGGTTATTTTAGATGTAGTGTCTGGGGATTATTTTATGCCAATGTCAGTTTAAAAAAAATCTTTCTTCATCTCACTTTAAATTACATTTAATCCTCTTTTGAGCTACAGTATAAAGGTTCTAAGCAGAACTATTATATTTTCAAACGTGAATTTCCTAGTTGAGATCTGTGGTTAAGGAATTTATAATTTATCCATATAATAATTACTTCCCATTCTGTTAGTTGTATTTCCACTGTCAGCATGATTGAAACACAGCTTACAGTGCACCAATTATTGCCATCTTTGGTTTTATTCAATAAGTCTGAAAATTGAAATCAAATTGGTGATGATTTCTTTTTAAGTCACAAAGCACAATTAACATCTTTGTTTATTTTAATTGCATATGCAATTATGTATTTCATACTGATATTTTGGATGTTTGTGTTTCAAAAATTGAACACTAGAGCATATTATTGTATTTAGTGCTTGCATCTGAAGTTCTTAAAGTATTTAATGGTTCAGTTTCACATAACCTGTATTTGAGATTTCTGCATTTAATGATGAGATGTACATGTTGTGGTAGAACCGTAGGGCTTGCAGAGCTTTTGTGATTAAGCTGCTGACAGGCAAGATCAGACTCATACACACTTGAGTTTCCATCTGTCGCACACTCTGAGGTGTAATAACAAAGGCTCTTGGAGCAAGATTTTTAATTTTAAACACCATATTAGGCTTTTTTTATTTCTGTTTTATTGTATCTCTTGAAAGTAGCTGAAGGTTGATTTTAATATGGAGGATAAAGCATATGTTTGATGTGTTTGTAGTCTTAATATTCAAAAGGAGATGAAAGCTTGAGTAGGACTGCTATTACTCATCGTGTTTGCTACCTTGAAGTTTGTTGCTGGGACATAGGCTGCTAGTGTGTCTGGACAAATTCAGTATTTTCATCTCTGTAAAAAGATAATTTGTGCAAGAGCAGAGTGTGATAACTGTGCACATCATACCCACAAGGAGCTAATGAACTATTATACTTTTTGATGGTATTTTTATCCAAGACTATTGTCAGAATATTGTCAGTTACAAAGACATCTGCATCAAAGAAGTTTCTGCTTGAATGAAATATAAATGTTACCTACATATGCTTTCGCTTCTAAGTCATGCCAACATTGATCAAGAGAATCTGAAGCTAAATTTAGAAGTGTGAGCTGTACAGTAGTTTCAGCAGCATTTTGTTGTGCAAGTACAAAAAAATTAATGCATACATTGCATCATCATTATTCAGTATTGTCTGCTTTATTATACCAATAGTCACTTTTTCATGTCTGACAATATTCACAGTCTTTTGAGACAACAAAAGCACTGGACTGATACTAAATTTTACTTCATTTCACATTTACAAAAGCTATTGAGCAAATATGCATCTGTTATTTGTGGCTATACAACAGTCTTCATTATAGTCAAGATGATAGAATTCAGAAAAAGAATCACTTGTTTACATTATAAAACCCCCTTGACTTACCCCCCCCTTCTTTTTATATCATTTCACTGTTCATATTACTGAGTGATCTTACACTTCCAGTTCGAAAACTTTTCCTGCGAACGCTTCGAAGGTAATTGCGATAAAGGATTACACTGATGACTCTCGCCTGGAATTGTTTAGAAACAATATAGTACAGTATAACATCCAAACATGTACTAAGATTCATGAGAAAGGTGGTAAAGGCTGCCCAGGGATTGTAAGTTATGTCTTCATTTTGTAACATCAGGAAGGCAAAGCAAATGTGGAAGGGTACAAAGCAGCCGAGTACTTGAGCAATCAGAGTAACTATAATTCTTATGGATCTCTCCTTGGCCTTCGGCTTCAGCTTAGAAGTCTTACCACGGATAAAATGGTAAATAATTGCTAGGTAACATCCCATCATGATAAACATGGGAATCAAAAAGAAAAAAATCAATCTAGAGAAGTTCAATGTATTTACTTGCTTTAAATGGATGATATCGAGCATTTTCAAGCAGGTGGTGAAATTTGAGTCTCTGTCTGGATCAGATTGTAAAAACAGCAATGGGGATGTTGTTGCGAGGGTCATTACCCAAATTCCAGTGCAAGCCAGCATAGCTTTTTTTGTATTTTTTAGTTCTTTGACATGTTTGGGCTGAACAATAGCCATAAATCTGTCTACACTTATAAAAGTGAGCAACCACAGAGCAATGGCTGGATAAAACACAGTGAAGGCACTGATAATCCGACAGAACATATCTCCAAAAGGCCACATTTCTTTCCCATGGTAGATTATCCGAAAAGGCAAGGAAAATATAAAAATTATGTCAAGTAATGCCACATTCATCATATATACAGTTATAGTAGTTCTCTTCTTGGTAGTGCAGCTGAAAACCCATAGTGCTGTGGCATTCACCAGCAATCCCACTGTGAATATAAAGCTGTAAAAGACCAGTGATGCAATCCTGTATTCTTCAGGGTGGTGATTTCCAGGCATCATATTTTAACTGAATTTAGGAAGAGTTGTTGCATGCCATAAATACCCTAGAAATAGATAAAATGTGAAAAGTATTCTCATTCAAATTAAAACAAGTCTTTAAAAACAAACAGATAGTTGTAGGGTGGGGTTTAGTCATGAGATTGTATTGTTTAACTGTGAAAATGGGCTGTGTGAAATGTGTAAAGACTTTGTTGCTTTTTCTGATTACAAATACATTATCATGCTCTAAAGGAAGTACATGTACTGTCAGACTTGTGAGAAATAGTATTTATAAGCTAGTTTTAATTAAGTATTTTTTAAATTACTAAAGTGATTCCTTAAATAAGGAATCAAAAAGTCAAACTTGATCAGCTACTTTGAGTGTGCTTCAGTAGCCGATAATTAGATTGGAACAGCTGTAATTAAGGTAAGAGAGCTATTTTCTAAAGAAATTATTTCTTCATGTTGTTCCTATTGAAAAATTCAAGACTAAAATTAGCTATGAGAAGAAGTGAGCATGTCGTGTAGTGGTGTTTGGATAAACAAAGTAAGGTATTGACTTCGTGTTTCATCTGTATAGGAAATACTTTGCTCCCAAAGAACAGCTACCTGTTGTTGCTCATAAAAGACTGAAAATCTATCTTAATAGCTCCATAACTTAGAATATAATGTTTAATCTCAGGGCATCAGAACCTAAACATCTGAGATATGAATGAGGTTAATAGATTGATAGACTTCTTATTTAAAAAAGTGAAAAGTTGGGAAGCAGCACAGTGTCCACCCAGGCCCTCTGTGAACATTATTTGTTGGGGGGAAAAGTTGCTGCCTAGAAGCCAGCTGTGCTCCAGTTGTCTTGGTTCTCTCGGCTTCTTGGTCACGTGAACTGGACATCTGAAATGTCATTCTTCAGACTCAGGCGGTGAGAGGTGAAAGACACTGACCCCTGGTTTACTTGGAGAGCTATTTGAGGATGGCAGACCTTACCTGGTGATTGCATGGGTATTTTGGTTTCCTGGCACTTGCTGTGGTCAGAATTTCTTGACTTTGCATGGGAGAATTTCTCTTGTTTAGCCTTTTAGCCACCCCTGTGGCAGCTTTGTGAAGAGGAGGAGGAAAGAGTTAGTTGTTTGTTTGATCTTCTGACTTGTGACAAACAGCCAACTTCTGCAGTATCAGTTAGGCACCAAAACCATTCTCAAGAGCAGAAGAGTGATTGCTTAGTTCCTGTGTGGTTTATCTCCAGAAGTGGAGAAACCATTAAAAATAGCTTATTGTTACTCCTTCTCTGGTTTATGTTTTCACTGTAATGTTACCAGGTACTTTTTTGAGTGGTATACGAATACACAGGGGATGGAATCAGTGTTTTTTTAATAAAAAAATATCAACTGCTTTTGAGAAGATGATTCATGGAGTAACTAACCTGAGTATGACCTACCAAGTCTTTCTTCAGGTTACTTTCTGCCTTGAAATACAAAGTTTGGACTTAGGATTTTCTTAGAATCCTCCACTTTACAGATATATATTAAAAAAATATGCATACAAATACCTGGCCCTAAATATTTGTCTCCAATATTTAGTTTTCTTTTCTGTACAAACCAGAAGAGTGTGTTTTCCAATCAGATGAGGTTGTTAGGACACTTAACAGAATTTATGGTTTGTATAGGAAAAGTTATGCATATAATAGTGACAAAAAAGAGGTTTGAAAGGCATCTATATGATTACTTCTGAAATAATTCATCATGTGAACAACACTAAAAACAAAAGAAATAAAGACTGATAGCAGACCTTATTGAAAGGTAGATGGCATATGCTTGAAAGAAAATATTTGTAGCATAGTTGAAATAAAATCTGGCATACTGTCCCAACTTCATTACTGTTGCATAAAATTGTCCAAATGCTGCTTTACACACCTTCCTAACCCTGCATATTTTAAGTGGGGTTTTTTTCTCTTTTATACTGTTTTTTTTCTCTGTTGCTAGTGGTTGTGTATGACATAGTGCATGACTATGTAACTCAGGATCCTGAGTTAGCAGATGGTTTGAGGAGTAATGTATAGGGTAGGTAGGAGAACTTTTTATAGGTGAATCTTAATAAATAGCATGTATTTTGGTATTGATTTTGCTCTTCTCTCCATTCCACTGTCAGTAACTGTAATGTTTTCTGGTCTGATCGTTTCCAAAATAACAGGCAGACTGATGATGGTAGTAGAGGAAGCTGAATCTGGTATGAGCTTCTGTCAGGAAGACCTGTGGTTGCATGCCTTGTTTGCTGATCGTTTCAAGTCTTTGCCAGTTCTGAGATATATCAAAGAATGAATATACTTTAACAAAAAGGGGTGTGTGTGTGTGTAGTTGTTGAAGTCACTGTTTCCAGACCTTGTGGGTTTAAATGCATGTCAGTGTTAGATATCTCTTCTAAATTTAATTTTTAAGAATCCAAAATTCAACATTTATGTAGGTAAGAAATAATAAGATTTTGGAAAAGTGTGTAGTTACTGCTTTTTCATTAGTACTTGTCTGTGTGGAGTTCAGGTTGATATCTCTCAGGTCAGCTTAAATAGATCTTTGGGTGCCCTCTGAGAGGATGATCTTACCCCAGTTACCATTTTTCATAATGAGAACGCTTACTTATTGGTATTGATTAAAGTGCTTGCTGAAGAGCTGCTGGAGTCACTGGTTTCTGGATGTCTGTCTGTGTTAATTCTGAATTATTACTCTAATGTTGGCCTGAGTCTTTTGTCAATCTGTTATAATTTTTTAATTAAAGATGAGGTCCTGATTTTCTAACGTGAATGATAAAACCCATCTATGTGCTGTGTATGAGAACAAAGACTTTCAAAACAAAACCAGAATTAAATCTTTTCTTTCAGATTCTTAATATTCTTACTAGGTATCAGTAACTATTTAAAGTAGTGTGTGTGTGTATCTATCTTCCCAATCTCCATTTTTTTCTTTGGCTGTCCCTTACGTGTGCTCCCATTTCCCTGAGGAGTACATGGCTTTCAGTGAAGCACAGAGAGATCAGGCAGCAAGATCTTCTCCTGGTTTTAATTTAATGAAAGTAAAACTTTTTTTTTTCCCTGTAGTGAAAATGTGCTTACCAATGCTTGTAGCTATTGCATAATTCAAAATTTGTTAAAATATGATTCTGTACTTTTTACAAAAGCAGTTATTTTGCTTTAAGTGATAATATAGAATGATATTGATACTTTGAAAGGGCATGAAAAAATGAAACTAACTTTCATTAATTCTAGAATTAATGCCCATGTTCAGCTTCTGAAGAAAGAATATCTTAGGAACATACATAAACATCCAAGTTACTTTGTTAGCATAGTATAATGGTTTGTTACTCACCTTTTGTGCACTACAAAGTTACTTCAGAGATGTTCCTTTCTTTCATAGCTCCATAATCTATAGAAGGTTTAGACTTCCTCTTCTCAGCTTCAATTAGCTAAAATAGCTCCTCCTTGTAGGCAGGAAACAATGACGTAATTTGGCTAGTTCTGAGCTCTTAAAGTGAGTATTTCATTGTACGTGTGGTGTCTGTGAACTGCTATTTCTAGTACCTTTCAATAGGCAAGCTTTTATAATATTTCCATCCTGGTCAAATCAGGCTGTTGTACTATGTATCTTTCTAAAAGACATTTTTTAATGTGTATGATGTAATGAAAGCGTATTTTGGCTAATGTTTATGTGCAAAGGTATATGCAAGAATATGCATCTTGGTTATACAGAAGTTGCTACTAAAGCACAATGTAAATGTATTTTCTGTGGAGCCTAATCTGTTTTTTGTGGAAATCCCCCTTGCCTTGGATAGTAGTCAGTCTGAAAGTGATAGAAACTCGCTACATTTGAAATGAGAAGTTTGATTCACTTGAATACTTCACTTTGTTTATGCCTGTACTTTACTACACCGCAGCAATGTTTCTATATTTTACTTGCTGTCTGAAATAATAAAATGCCTATTTAAGAGCTTTGCAGGAAAATGCTGTATGAAAAGAGGTTTTAGGCTCTGTTAAAATGGAATAAAATCTCTGAAGTGTGTCACTGCAACAGACATCTTTGGTGGGATAAGAGTATTCACAAAGACTAATAGCTAAAGAGGATTCATTTCCTACATTTTCCCTTTGTCAACTTGACAAAAAGATCCAACCTTTTAATCATTCAGAGATCCATTCAGAGAAGGTGATAATTCCAAATTCTCTGCTGAGCACTCACCAGCTTCAGGTCTGTGACGGGCAGCCTTTGGAACACTGAAGCACAATGCAGAGAGTTTGGTATCTCTCGTAGGCTCCTGAACCCCCTGCCACCTATGAAGCAGAGATGTGTGTTGAGGAAGAGAACAGTAATGTTTCAGTCAAGAATTTGCCAGGATGTACAGGTGGTACCAGAAGCAACAGTCATCATGTGATGCCAGAATCAGATTCGTTTGTGGGGACATCTTCCTTCACTGACTGAAAAAGTAATGTAGGCAGGTGATCTTCAGTGCAAAGATAAGTTTCCTCTCTGCTGGAGTCGTGTAATTTATCTCAGCTGAATGGGTTTTTGATGGTGTGTAGGTGTTAGCATAGATCAGTGTGATGGGTGAAGTAATCACAGGGAGGAACCTGACTATGGTTTACAGTGTGTAGATTAGTAGTGTCTTTAAGTATTTGGTCTTTACCTAAACAGGAAACTAATACAAAACTGAATTTTTGTGATCATTCCAAAGACTTCTTAAATGTAAACTGCAAATCCTACCCAGATTATCCTATAGATATATAAGTCTATTTAAAAATGCTCAAGATATTCCTCAATCCTAAAGCATTAAAAGAACTAGTCAGTGTTGAAAATTCTTTAGTGGTTTTATCATTAGCAAAACAACTCTGGAACATACTTCAGCAAGATGAATCACTTACACTCTTTTCAAGTTTAGTGAAAGTTCATTGAAATTCAGTGATATAAATATTTTTAAAAGGTTTAAAAAAGAGTGTGTGGCTCCTGGAAGAGAATAACTAGAGTAGTTTTGGAAAAATAATGTACAAAAGTCCAGAGGTCGATTCCCACTTGAGATACACTGTGGATCATAGAATCATAGAATGGTAAGGTTGGAAGGGACCTTTAGAGATCATCTAGTCCAACCTCCTGCAAAAGCAGGTCAACCTAGATCAGATGGCATAGGAACATGTCCAGGCAGGTCTTGAAGACCTCCAAGGAGGGAGGTCTTCAAGACCCTCCCTGAGTAGCCTGTGCCAGCGCTCTGTCACCCTCGCAGTGAAATAGTACAAGGAAGTAGATAGACAGCATCCCTCTTAGTTAAAGAGGGAGTACAAAAGTAATTCTCAATTTGGATGGAAACCAGGCAGATGTTGAGGATGAGATCAGAAAAGCTCTCTGCTGTGAACTGCTTCTTGGTCAGAAGGGTGAAGTTTTTATAGCTGTTTCTTATTTTATCTGAAGGGAGTGCCTGATGTCTTGACCCTACAGGGGGAGTTCATGCATTGTGAGGGTATCAGAATCAGGTCACACTTCTTCAGATGGCTAACAGCAGCCCAGCTGAGTTTACTGGCAGGCTAACCATCCAGCTGCTTTGCTACAGCACGTACATGTCAGTCTGTGTTCTGGTTTCACTTGGCCTTGTCATAGCCTGCCTGGCAGAGAAAAGGCAGCCAAACCGCTCTCCTGCTGACAGGCTGGAAGGCCTTCCCCCTCAGCATGGAGGGGCAGCTCTGTCTAGCAGTGGTGTGCTGAAAGAGGTGTTTGCACTGACAACAGGCACATGCTCATTCTTGTCTAGGTGCTCAGGCTGGCTGCAGCTGCAGTGTGATAAACATTTGGCCGTTAACACCCAAGTAAAAAGTCACTGCAAGTGTGGTTTGCAAGAGGCAGTGGACTGCTCTGCTGTGCCGCATTCCCCTGGTGCTTTGGTTTCTGTTGTAGGAAGCACCTGACTCTATTTTTGTTTTCTTCTTCCGTACCACTTCAACAGCTAGAGATGAGTGCCTTGCATTGGTTTCACCTAGATGGGTGAGTATTTCCACTACTCCAGCTTTCACTGAAATAAATGCTCAGTTCCCTCCAGGTTCTTTTTTTTACTGAGCTTGGGGAGTAAAGAAGATAATTCCAGTTGGGTTATGTTGTGTTAAAACAGCTTTTGAGTAGTTAAAAGCTAAGCCAGTGTACTTTATGTCTGAGGATAAGGCAGAGTGCACATGGAGTCTCAGGTTGCCTTCACTAACTGGCGTTAAGCCTTAGAAGAAATGAGCTTGATCACTTGCAACCATGTAAAAATGCAGCAGTGAAGGTGAATGCAGCGAATGCTGTTGCTTTTGCAGGAGTAATATACTGCTAGGTCTTTCAGTCGTTTAGTCATGGTACAGAAAAGTATGTTTTACCTGTCCACTTACTGTGGAAAGTAACCTTTGTCCAGCTGATAATGGAGAAATTCTGCTCACAAAGGGACAGAAGGGTCACCCTACACTTGAGTTTACTAAGGAGCAGGCTTGAGCTTGTGTTCTCTGTCCCCTGCAGTTGTTTCCATCTTTCAGAGGTATTGAAAAGAAAGAACACTGAAGCTTCTTGCACAGTCCACTGCACTAGAGGTGCAGGAAGCAACTCTCCCCTATGTCAGTCTGTTAAATTACTGGCCTGCTATTGTGGATGAGTTCACTTGCAGTTGGGGGTTACTGTTCTCAGCCAAAATGAAATTGTGCTTTGTTCTTTATTCCCGTGTTGTACCATAGTGAATGTTTGAGAATAGACTACTGGTTAAAAGTTATCATGGCACCGAATGTATACACTTCATAGAATCACAGAACGTTAGGGGTTGGAAGGGACCTTTAGAGATCATCTAGTTCAGCCCCCCTGCAGAGGCAGGTCCACCTAGATCAGGTCACTTACTGCAATTGTTTCCAGTTTTGCCATATGCCCGTTACTCAGAGGCTGCATCATGGCATAGCTGTCCGTCTTCTCCCACTCCTCAACCTGCAAGTGAATATAAATGCTGTGTGCAGCTGAGCTGAAGGGATGGGAAACAGAGCAACTTATGAGGACAGCAGCCTAATTAAGTGCATCTGACATGTCCTAATTACTGTCACATTTTGTTTTCTCTTTTGTGTTTTGCTGGAATTTGTTGGGATTTGAGGAAGGAGTTCCTGATTGTTTCCTTTAAAAAAATATTGATAATGAAATTGATGTTCCATATTTCTCCTGGTTGATTTGGGTTTTTTTCCCCTCCTTTTGTACAGCTAGAACACATCCCATGTCACTAAACCCATGTCATTAAATACCCTAAAAATACACAGTGCATCTGGCCTGCAGTTCATCTGTCCAGCAACATCAGAAGGAAACATTTATTAAAAGAACAGTAATTGGATAATTGGAACAATAATTGGAAACTGTAAAAGAAAAGTATCTCTAAGATGTATGAAAGTAGGGTGGTGGACTAGAGGCAGAGATTTGTTACTCAGCAGCAATCTCAGAATATATGTAGTCTAATATTAGCCCATAGCAAATATCAACACAATTCCATGCTTGCTGATGAACTGACATTGCCTTTGACACATTTCTTGAAACGTGTCCACGTTCTGCTTTCCACCTGTGTTCTGTTGTGTTGGTAAGCAGCATTTTTTTCCAAAAAGTGCAAATATCTCATGACAAATATTTCATAGTTGTTTAAAACCCACATGACTACTCAGCTTTTTTTCTTTTCTTTTTTAAGTCTGTATGCATTGTCAGGAGCTACGTGATGAGTTAGTTGTTCCAGTTTGGAAGTGTCTAGGAGAGCTTTATCAAATACTTTTTCCTTACTGAGTATGTGTTATGTGATATTTTTGGTGTTAAACTGCTCTTAAAAGTCTCAGGTGCGTAGGAGTACTGTTCTGAAACTTGATATGCCTCCCAGGGATGGAGTTGTTTCAAGAGAAATGTCTTTATTGGGAGCTGCTTATACTCAGATTCTTTTGATGAAGTCTAGTGCTAGAAGTAGGGAAAATGGTTTTGACTTCTCCAGAGTTCAGGAGCTTGGACAACCTCTGCTCAGTTACTAGCCTGAGTAATCAGAAGATAATAATTTAAATTTGGTATGTACTCTTTAGCATACCAGTGAAGTGTTTGATCAAAAGTACCTGAAGTGAGAGTGAGCTGTGCAAGTATTTGAATTAGAATAATCACTGCCTTTTAAATTCAAGGGCACCTTGCTCAGTGTAGCTTTGCTGTTCATGAAGCCCAGCCCTGGCAGGTAGCTTGCTTTGACAAAGTGACCCTGTGCCACCTGTCTCTGGCACAGTAATGTGTTGAGATTGTGAAGCTTGGTGTGCTGTGGTCGAACTGACGTGAGAGTGAACGTTCAAGATGGTAAAGGAACTGGCACAATCCAGACTAGGACAAAGCAGCTCAATTCATTCGACATAGCAGTGAATTTGGTTAGGTAGGATCTCTGCAGGGGCAGAGTTGCTTGGTCTGTAGGCTCAACACTGTCCTTGGAGGGAAATGGAGGAGAAGTTGACTGTCAGTACACTCCGTGCATCTGAATGCTGGGACATGGCCAGGTGATGCTGTGAGCAGGCAAAGAAAGACAGAGCTGGCTGCAAGCAGACTGTCTTTGCAAGTACAGAGCTGGGTCTGTCAGAAGACCTTTTACTTTCTGATGAACTATTCAACTACCAAAAAAATAGATATTGTGCACACATACACACACACACACTCTTTAAATGAAA
The DNA here is from genome assembly GCF_028858725.1 of Colius striatus. Taxonomy (NCBI): domain Eukaryota; kingdom Metazoa; phylum Chordata; class Aves; order Coliiformes; family Coliidae; genus Colius; species Colius striatus. The sequence goes on from NC_084759.1 coordinate 53,785,773, forward strand.
GGAGCTGAAAACCCTGATCTTTATTTTGACAAGAAGCATAACAGAATAAAGCAGGGCATAGATTTGAAGTTTAATAATTTAAGCAGCAATCTTCCTCATGTAGACATTGTGTGAGTAAAGATGGCTTTAAGTGAGGAAGGGCCAGTGAAGCCGAACTGGGTGTTATGTACTTTGTGTTCTCTTCCAAGTTCATCCTTTGCCTCCAAATCATACTGCCTGTCAATGCATTTTTATTTTTGTCTAGAGTATCTGAGATATTGCTTTCATTTGTGCATAACTGTGCTGTGCAGTCATATGGACCACCACATCCATAGCATTTACCCAAACAGCAGAAATGAGAGTGCAAAGCTTTTGAATGAAGTGCAGTACAGGAAAAAAGAGCAATAAAGATGGCAGGATGTTGGACATCTCTGTATTCATCCTTGTTTCTAGTTTGACAGCATATGGAGGTAACCATAAGAACTGTACCACCAACTCACAGTGATTATTAATGTAGTAATCTATTACTGTAGATAACGTAGTTTATTTCTAAGACGATGGGGCCTAAACTGTCACAGTTATTAGGTGAGTGCTTGACATAACATCTTTTAGTAGTGACTTTGGAGCTGGCTTCTCTTTACTGACAGTCAGTTCCTGGCCCAGTGCTTATACTGCCTGGTGCTCTGAGATTTGAAACTGGGGCTTAGCCTCCATTGACAAAGTTTCATCAAAATCAATTTGACCTTTGCTGTGGTGTAGACGAATTATTGCATCAATGCTGCCATCTATAGATCTTCAGCCAGCATAGCAACAGATCTTTGCAACAACAGAAAACGGGTAAAACGGGGTCGTTCCTCCATACACTCGCACTACTTAGCCAGTAGTGCAAGCAAGGCGTCGAAAGGTGTGCAGGCTTTTATCGTTCCTGTAGCTGTAGAACTGCAAATTTTGTTGTTGTTCAAAGAGTTACATTTTATACCAATCTCCTCCTCGCATTTCTTTTTGAACGATGATACAATTCTGAGAATGAGTTGTAAGCCAAGACTTCTTTGCTGTGTCTAAATTTACCCTGAAAAAGTGAAGAATTAGAAGACACCTAGTGAGGGAAGGAGAAAAAGGACTGTAGGCAGCACAAGGACAAAAACTAAAATTAAAAATTAAGCAGCCTTGTTTTTTTTGACACCTGTCTTCTGGTTTTGTTGTATTTTATTTATCTGATATGTTTTTATGAAAAGAAGACATAATAGCAACAACTTGCTTTCCACTGCACTTCATTTTTTTTTTTTTTTTTCTAGAGGAGTGGGTGTTTCTTCCAAGTTTTACAATGTAATTATTTAAAGAAAATAAACAATGCTTTCTTTCCTATGTGGGAATAGGAGTCCTCCTTTTTAGCTTAATCATTTACCCTCAAAGGTTATTTTCCATGTACCTGGGGATGATAAACTCTAAGAAAATCTGCTCTTTTTTTCTGCCTTTACTGGTTGCTTGGGGTTTTTTTCCCCCTCTTCCTCTTTCGGGAAATAAAAACACCTTGTTTGTTCCTCCTGTTCAACCATGGTAAAGGAAGATGGGGATGTGGAAGTCCCTTTGGAATTTGAAAGGAAATCCTGCATCTAATTGTAGATGTCTGTGCCAAACAACTCTGTATAAATGAGAATTTCAGCTATTGTTTTTAAATCGACTTACTGTCAGTTGTGCCTCATGTTACTTGATCTGAGAGAAAATAATCTTGAAGCAGTCATTGCATCCTAGAAACATCAGTTGTCTCCTATCTGTAGGAGTTCTGCTATGAGCATGGATTGCTACAACATTTTTGGTTTAAACATCTGCTATCCTTTCACTTAAGGGATAAAATATCCCCCGTTTTGGAATTAACTGCCTCCATTCCGATGACATTCAAAATGTATCTCTTCATATTTGTAGGGCAGCTAACTATTTGATTGGGGTGGGTGGAGAAAAAAGGGAAAAAACCTAGAGATTCCTCAAACCACTTGGAGACATTTATTAGTATGAGGAGGTACTGTGTCTGTCACGTCTTTTTGCAAAATAAAGAGTATACAATTGCTCTCTTAGAACAAAGAAGAGGACGATAATTAACTTCACGGTGGAGGTCTTGCAGTGACCAATGCTATAAGAAATACTTTTTGGTTTACCAAAGTAATGCACAGAAGTTGATTCAGTAAGTTCAATGGTTTTCAGAGAAAGCACAGACTTTAAAAAAACCCAAAACAGATGAGACAATGTGTACACAGTGTTAGTACAAGTAAAGGAATTGCTTCACTGAAAAATTGGGGAAATTTGAAGGTGTTTTAAGAGTTGAAGGACAATAGAGATTTTCCATATAAATAACAAGACAATTTTGGTTTGATTTTATTTTAAAATTTCCTCTTTGCGTTTATATTATGCTTACCAAATAGTCTCCTTTTTGTTTAGTCATCACTTGCCTTCAGACACCTTGGCCTGTAGTTGTTAAAAAGGGTTATATGGTAGTCTTAATGGGGAAGTATTTTTGCAAAGAAATCACTTCTCAACTACAGCTTTTCTATTTTGTTTCTGTTTTGTCATGAGCAAGCTAAACAATTTCCTGACAGCAGTTTAGGCTTTGGAATATTTACAGAGGTCTCTTTGGAAAAAGAAAAGATGAGCTACAGCACCTCAAAAGGAGATGTGAATGGTGTCTTGACAAAAAAAAAAAACAACAAAATTGAGGGAAGTATTTTAATTTTCAAATATTATGAAGTAAGATGATTCAAACTGTGTGAATAAACTGAACATTAAAACCTCTCTTTACAAGTCTTTAGCCTTTGAAGACATGTTATGATGTCTGTTAAAATGTGCTAATTATAATGTGACAAGTTATGAGAAAAGATTTCATCTCTAAAAAAAATTTTGAGCAGGAATTGAAAAGGAGTTTAAAAAATGACTCAGCCAAAAAGTAATTAATAGTATTCACTACAGAAGAGAACTGAGGAGTAGCCAATAACTAGACTGTTCTTCAGAACCATGCTCAAAATCTTCAACAGCGGATATATGAGTCACATTTTGGTAGTTAGTGCCAACTTATTGTCTCTACCATGAAAATAGGTCATAATAAATGAGGCAAAAATAGCTTACGTGCTTTGCAATGTAAGTCATCATAAATTGCTGTCCTTCAATTCCATTCTGCCCAAGCTTTATGCTAAATCCTGATAAAAGATCATCATTTAGTACTGAAATCCATGAGGAGGTGGGAGTGAAGACACTGTTCAGCCCACCAGATAATGAGGTGTGCCCTTGAGCTGCTTAGGTGTAGACTGCGTGATGTGCTCTCTATGTAGAGTCAGGAGGGTGGAGAGAAGTGGGATTTCTGTCCTAGAATGTGGGAACTCCACATCGTCGAGGATCAGATGTCAGAAACCAGTAGAAAAGTCTGAGGCTCTCCTTCACCTCTGCTACCCACTTCTCCCTCCCCAGCACAGACAATTGTCCCATAGTCAGACTTAGCTATTCAGATGGTTCTGATGCTACCCTGTGCTTCTCTCTGCATTTCCTTTACACCAGAAACATGAAATAGATGAAGTTACGGGAGTTGTAAATTCAGGTAAGACTCTCACTCTTTGAAAAGAAAATATCTCTCACATGGGCTACAAAACCAATCATGTTCAAAGGCAAATGAAATCATAACTCTTTGAATTCAGACATGTGACGTATTAGGGTTCTGGATCACTACTGATCAAATCAATTTTCTCTTAAGAGGTTTGCAGAATGAAAAAGATACATATTAGAAATAAAGTCAATCCCCATTACAAGTTGAACCATTCCCAATATAAGGTTTCAGTTTTGAGATTATACATGTCTTAAAGGTCTCTAGAAGTAAGTGCCTATCTTGCATGAACTTGCCCACTTTTATTGGTTGAGTGGCTCACAAATGACAGCTTACTAGAATAAGTGTCAAAAACCTTAACAACTACTAGACAGTTTTCTACTCTTTAGATTCATAAAGATTGTAAATGGCTCAGGTGACCCTCATAGAAATATGAGTTTGATTGCTTCCAGTCTTAGAGGACACTTTACTCGTGTGGGATGTATACCCTCGTATCTCTCTGGACTTGTGTACTTTGTGTAGCTTCAGCTTCACTTGGCAGTATATCCTTACATGATGCTTTGCTCATTGCTTACTTTGCATATAGGCATAGTTTAAAAGAGCGTACAGTGATCTAAGACTTGTGCCCCCAGGATTTTAGCCTTGTCTTTAACTGTTATCAGGTATGTAGTCACAGGTTTCTGTTACCTAAACCAGGAACCTTCTCTGCTGTGTTTGGAGGGACAGAGACCTTGTGTCTTGAGTTTCCTTGTCTGTGTACCAGACGTGCAACAGCTTCAGACTAGTTGGACCAGATGATCCTTTTCTCCATTAAGGTTAAACTTACCCAAACAGTGATAGCTGGCAGTACCACAATGGGTAATCATAGAATCTTAAGGGCTGGAAGGGACTGCAAAAGGTCATCTTGAAGGGTGACACATCACCCTCTAGCTTTGGTTAAGGATGTCAGTCATTTGGTGAAACTTACTTTACTATTGACAAATTATTGAGTGGAATTTTGAGTGTGTAAATCAGGTATGTCATGAGCAGGAAATCTGAGATGATTTCTCAGAGCTATTTTTAAATCTGTTTTCCTCTGTTCTGAAGCCAGTCAGACATGAGGCCACCTTTTCCAGTTTTCTGACGATACAGAGGGTCTGGGCAGGATGCAGACAAGTTAGTTCTGATGGCACCACTCCATCTGAGAGGCAGCTTTCATTCAAGACTGTCTCAGCTAACAATACAGTCACCCCACATCTGCTTCTTTGCTCTTCGTCATTGCTTTCCGGCCTGGCGATAGCTTATGGGATTGTTAAAGCACATCCACTAAACCCTGATAAGAAACAATCAATCAAGAAAAAGTGCTTGTTCTTAAATGAACTAGTGAACCCAAAATATCTTTCTCTTTAAAACTTTTCATAGAAAGTTCTTTTGTTCTTTTTTTTAAAAAAAAATGGTTTTACTTATGTGCCTTGTACACTATAAAGAAAGTTAGTGCCATAAAGACATAGTCAGCAGTAATCTCTGTGCTTTTCTGAAGAGTACTTTTCTGTCACTTGTCACGAAGTTTTATCAAGGGCTCGATGAGAGAAGTGGGTTGGTTTCTTGGTTTTGACTCACTTAACGATCTTTTTCCATAAAGGGATGTTAATTTGGTGCTATCTTTCCTCACACTACAGCTCTTTAAGCCTATGATCATCATCTCTTTTCACCCTTTGATGAAGATAGTGTTTTGGTAGCTGTGTGCTCTGACTGAAGCGTGAAAGATTCAAGCCCATGTGGCTAAGGCAGTATAACATCCTGTGCTTTCTCTCTTTTTAAGATTCGTATTGGAATATGTCCCTTGTGACATCACTTGTCAGAAAATCATCCCACTGGTGTTGCATCTAAACCCTCATATTTCTAGAATGTTAGCATCTTTGTACCTCCTGTATATCAAACACACTTTCATTTTTTAGATTTATAAAGGTTTTTCAGGAGTGTTTCCTGCTTCTTCAGTGCAGTAACTATCTCTATACACACTGTCTTAGTAAACGGTGTGTAGAAGGACTACTTGTTTATAACTGGAGATTGGGATGTGTTCTTGTCGTGGTTTTGCCCAGCCGGGAACAAAGAGCCACGAGGGTGCTCGCTCACTCCTCCCCTCCCGGTGGAGTGGGAAGGAGAACCAGAGAAAAAGGGGAAAAACCCGCGTAGGTTGAAATAAGAGCGGTTTAATAGAACAACAATAAGAATGAACAGGTTCAGGGGGAAAAAGGAACAGTTTTAACAGTACACGAGGGGAATATACAAAAGGAATAGCGCGTGCCGCGGCTGCTCACCACCCAGGACCCGACGCGACTCCCCCTCCGACCGGTAGCCCCCGCCTGCCCTCCCGAAGCCCCGCCCCCGACTAGCTCCTTGCTTCTAGGTACTGGGCATGATGTCAGTATGGTATCGAATACCTGTTGGCCAGCCCAGGTCAGCTGCCCATGCTGTGCCCCTTCCTACTTCCTCATCAAAGTTAACTCTATCCTAGCCAAAACCAGGACAGTTCTCTATATGCATACCTCCATCTTCTTATCTAATTCTGAACCCCTTCTTTGTGTTGAAAGTGTGAGATGGGCAAATGGGAAAGACAAGGGGAGCTTAACTCCTTCCACACTGTGTTCAACTAACAAGGGGAGAAGACAGTCAGGAGTCCAGCTTACTAGTATTGTTAAACTAAAAGTCTTTGCCCTTAAACACTTAAGTTCCAGACTATGAATGATTTATTCCATCTAAAAAAAAAAACTTGAGTCAAATATGTGCAAATACAGCATCCTGGGATATATCAAGAAGAACGTGTCCAGCAGGTCAAGAGAGGTTCTCTTTCCCCTTTCCTCTGCCCTGGTGAGGCCTCAGTTGGAGTCCTGTGTCCAGTTCTGGGCTCCCCAGCTCAAGGGACAAGAAACTTCTGGAGAGAGTCCAGCACAGGGCCACCAAGATGATCAGGGGACTGGAGCATCTTCCTTATGAAGAAAGGCTGTGGGAACTGGGGCTGTTCAGCCTGGAGAAGGGGAAGACTGAGGGGGAATCTCATGAATACTTACAAGTAATTAAGGTCCATGTCATGAGGATGGGACAACACTTTTTTCTGTAGTAATGGACAAAAGCTGGAACACAAAAAATTCTACTTAAAGAAAAACTTCTTCACTATGACGCTGAGGGAGCCCTGGCACAGGCTGTCCAGGGAGGATTTGGAGTCTCCTTCTCTGGAGGTTTTTCAAACCCACCTAGACGTGTTCCTGTGTGACATGATCAAGGTGGACCTGCTTCTGCAGGGGGGTTGGATAAGATGATCTCTTCCAACAAGATGATCCCTTCCAACCTTATGATTCTTTGTGTGCCAGTAAACTCAATTTCTGTTTCATATAGTAGTGACTGTGAAAAGAGATTAAACAGTAAGGGGACGGGATCAGGACATGAGACCTAGTGTGTTTATACTCTTGAGGGAACTATGATGATCTTAATACATGGGGCAGAAGAGATAGAATAATGGTAGACAAATACTGTTAACAAATGCAAAGTGATGTGTGATCGGTGAAAGGGAGCTTGAAGCGCTCGTGCTCTGAACCGAGGGCTCTGACTTGGATTTGACTGATGGAAAGAGCTGTGGTAGTTCAAAACATAAACATGGCTTCCCTAACTGTGTTCTCTACTCCCCTGCAGAGTTTTGCAAAGGTGGTAGCAAGAACAAGCGTGTGACTTTGCTTCACCTGCTGAAGGTGCAGATTTATGGCAGGGCTGAGCTGGTTGAAGTGCAGGCTGACACTTCTGGAGCAAGTGCTTGACCCCAGCCTACACTTTCCTATTTACCACTTGCAGTTCAAGTCATCTGACTTCCTCTAGGCAGTAGTTGTAGGGACATAAAATAATGTTTAAAAGTAAAACATATATATATATGTATATATTTTTGCAGAGGTCATTTCCCACTTAAGTGGCTTAAGTTTCTAAACATGCTCACTTCTGGATGGATGAATGCCAATGCAGAACAAAGAAAGCAGTGGGAACGTGTAGCTAATGACAGAGCAGGGACTTTCACCTTCCGTTACTCTATACCACAAGATTCACAGTTGATTGCTTCAGCTCAGGTTTGGGTGCTTGAGGTTAAGGTTGTAGAGTCCTTGCCAGAGTAAGGGAGCAAATGTCAAGGAAGACTATAAATTCTGAACTGGGGTTCTCCACAGTTTGTTACAATTTTAATAACTGGAAGAAGAGACCAAGAGGTGGTTGTTAGCCAAAAGCTCTGCCCTGTACAAAACTGTGCCACCTGAGATATCAAGCCATAATAACAAATGGATAATAAGCTATTTCTTAACTGATGTCAGGATTTGCTAAGAACTATCAGGTAGTTTTTAAATGGGGTAGTACTCCATTCTCACAATAATTAAGATATTTCCATCTGTAGGTAGAGTGTGAAGTCTATCTACTATCACACGTCTCAGGCACACATGCATGCACACAAAATACACAATTGGTGAAATTATTTACAAGAATGAAAGCAGTGGAAAATTATAAGACAAAAAGTGTTACTAGTGGTCAAATGTATCTGTAAGTAAGGTGGTACACCTTTGGAAGGGCTTCCCTGACATGAGTTGCCCCTTTCAGATTCATAGTGCACTAAGTGGCATTTGTAGTTGCAGGCTGCCACTACCTTCACATTTACTGATTTTAATTACTTTTATTAAGTGAAAAGTGCCTAGCATGCCATTATTAGAGATCTGTAAACTGAGTCTAATGGAATGTGGAAATGTGTTTTTATTTAAGGCAAGAGAAACTGGTTTACTGAGCAGCAGGATTAATCTCTCCAGTCAGTATTCTGTAAATAGATTATGGAGGTAAACATTACATGTGTCTTTGCCAACTTGCCTAAATATTGCAGGCTGTCTTAACCCCTTTTAAAGATAAATGAGCTGTAATTTGATTTCTGTACTGGATAGTTTTAAACAAGGGTATTAGAAGAAGCAGTAATTATTACAAACAAACTGCACAATAGGCATATTATTATGAGATGCTGCATCTCTGAGCGGTTTAGTATTTGTCTATCAGAATCAGGGTAGCAGATTAGAGAGAACCAGAGGAATTTCAATAAGGAAACAGAAATGGCAGTGATGTCTGGGTTGAGTTGGCAGGGAGGGAGATGATGCTACCAAGAGTTGTTTTGTACCAACATGGTAGACTTTTAAAAATTAAGTTGAAAGAAGTGAAAAGATGAATTGATTTTATATTTCTACAAAACTTAACACTCCCACCCAACAGACTCTGTATTGTCTGCAATAATATACTCTGAAAAAAACCCCTTAAAGTTTCAATCAGCAATTGTTTCTCCATACAGACAGTTTCACTAGGAAGGTCCTAGATATTAAGAATGGAAAACTTATTCATTTAAACAGAATATTAACCACTCTGTTGGTAATCCTTGCTTCATGCCTGTTGCAAAGATTGAAAATTTAAAACTGAAACCAAATGAGGAAAGCAAATTGTGATGTTGGCTACAAGATTTCATTTGCTTGATGCTGTTATCAAAGACCAGCAAGTATTTTTTGGAAAGCACAGATAGCAGTACTCAAATACTAGAAGTTAAGTTTTCAGATTAAGAGAGATTTTTATTTCAGCAGTATGACTTGAAGAAATAAAATACAAGCTTATTTAGCTTCTGAGGTATTTGTGGCTTTGTTGACACTAGTATTTAAGCTTTTATATATGAAACACAGAAATTACTACAAATATTTAGCTGGTTTTTCCAAGTTTATGTAGTATTAATTGGTTGTTACATTTAGAGTGTTTGTTGCTATCCTAAACACCCTAAAAAGTGGGATTTTTTCAAATTCCTATTTCAATTCCTTGTTTTCTTACAATCATTACTTGATTGCGTTTTTTTGCAGAGGAAGCACTTCTCGATTCTCTCTCACAGATTATAGGATAACTCACTGTTAAATTCTCCTTGACTAGTTATTGGCTTGCTTTTTTCCTTTATTCTATGCAAAGCCTTATCATTGATTTGTTCACTTTTATTCTACTTGGAGCAAAAATTCATTAATTTAAGTTTTTTAACTTAGCCAGTTTCATCTTTCTGATTTGAAAGAATACTTTTTGGAAAAAAAGAATTACAACTTATCTTTTATCCTACTGGTGTTGACAGTTGGAAATGTGGGAAATAAAATACTAAGCGTTTTGCACCAAAGTAAGGACAATTCTTTCTGGATACCATTAAAAAAAGCACAAACAGTTGCGAGGCAGATAACTATTCACTAATAGACCAGCAAAGTCAACAGCAAATTCTGAAATCTTCACAGAGTCACAGAATCACAAAATGGTAGATGTTGGAAGAGACCTCTAGAGATGATCCAGTCCACCTCCCCCGCCAAAGCAGATTCACCTTGATCAGGTCACACAGGAATGCGTCCAAGCAGGTTTTGAAAACCTCCAGAGAAGGAAACTGCACACCCTCCCTGAGCAGCCTGTGCCAGGGCTCCCTCACCCTCACAGTAAAGTAATTTTTCCTTATGTTTAAGTGGAACTTTTTGTGTTCCAGCTTTTGTCCATTACCCCTAGTCCTATCATTGGACACTACAGAAAAAAGTGATGCCCCATCCTCTTGACATGCGCCTTTTAAATACTTGTGTTAATGAGATCCCCCCTCAGTCTCCTCTCCTCCAGGCTGAACAGCCCCAGTTCCCGCAGCCTTTTCCTCACAAGGAAGATGCTCCAGTCCCCTGATCATCTTGGTGGCCCTGTGCTGGACTCTCTACAGAAGTTCTCTGTCCCTCTTGAGCTGGGGAGCCCAGAACTGGACACAGGACTCCAACTGAGGCCTCACCAGGGCAGAGTAGACGGGGAGGAGAACCTTCCTTGGCTTGCTGGACACACTCTTATTTAATCTTATGGCTTTTCTGATATTGGGAACCTTGAGATGTTACAGCATTGGCTGGATCTCTGGTCAGGGACAGCACACAGTGCAGATCCCATCCATGATGGGTTTCCCCAGCTCTAAGATCACTAACATTCCTCCAGTGACTTGCTCAAAGTACAAACTCAAGCCAGGAGTGAAGACTTAGCTTTTAAAACTTCCTTGGACAGTATACTCTCTTATTCTTAATAAAGCTGCAGTCCTGGAACTGTCGCATATACAAATTCACATGAATGAGACAATAAACTATATGAATACTTAAGATTAAATGTGCACTGACTACACACTGATAAATTATGTATTGACTGTGCATGCATTGGTTAATTATGCTACTGGTTAAATACACCTTGCTTAAGTAGTAGCCACATAGTGTCCATGCTATAGAGGCATAGAGTAGTTATGTGGATTGCTAAGTCTTCACAAAATAGTCATCCACTGCTGGCTACTACTGTAGATAAACAAATCATTATTGGTATGATTTCTTCTGCAATTACAAACATTTTGATTCAAAGTACTGGGTTTTTTTCTGGTTTCTTCTGGATCAAGGAAGTGTTGCCATTCTCAGCAAAGGTCGCTTAGGTATGCTACACCCTGGCATTTTTCCCCTCTTACTTGGCCATGCTGTCATCATCCTGTGTATAGAAGAGTCCTATTGTGAGCAGCTGAGTTGTATCATCAGATAAGATGGAGTGTAAATCATACTTCTTATTTGCTTAGACCTTTTTTTGAGATGCTGGCAAAATTAGATAAAAATGTGAAAAGAAAGTAGCAAAAACTTCTTCCACCAAGGTGTCTGTGGCCAGAAAGGCGCACTGGTTTCCTGGTGTTTGTTTTGTTTGTGAAAGTGACACCTTGTGAAAGAGCATTAGAATCTAATTTCTGAGAAGTCATTTCAGAATTGATGCTCTATCTTTATGCCTTGCCAATTGCAGCTATTTTGATAGAGCATCTAATTAACCAATAAAGTCAAATACTACTCTTTTTCTTCCTTTTTTTTTTTTTATCTTGTAAAGACCTTATCTAGGTCATATGCCCACAAGACTTCATCTGTAGTTAAAATACACCATGGTATTTTATTGATATCTCTTTTATTGCTATCTCTTCTGAAAAATATTTTTATGGACATTTTAAAATTACAGTTCTGATACTTAATTTTCAGGTGGAATTTCCAAGTTACAGCCCAGGAAGCACTGCAAAAGGATGTATGACTGCAGTGGTGCCGGACTGCTTGAATAGAGATGCTGAGCTATAGAGTTAGTGCCTCCACAGCACCAGCAACCATGCTGTTAGAAAAGCAGGACATAGCCAGGGGAATTCATTTTTCTAAGTTTAGCATCCACACACAGTGCAAGAAATCTAAAGAGACCTTTAATGGAGGCAGTAAAATCAATTCAGACAATAGGAGACATTTCCCTGAGCCTAGTCTTCCATCTACCGGGAACTGGGGCTGTTTGGTCTGGAGAAGAGGAGATTGAGGGGAGATCTTATTAACATTTATAAACATCTAAAGGGTGAGTGTCAGGAGGTTGGGACATCCCTTTTATCTATAGTAGCTAGCAACGGGACAAGGGGTAATGGGATGAAGCTGGAACACAAAAAGCTCCACTTAAATATAAGAAAAAACTATTTCACTGTTCAGGTGAGGGAGCCCTGGCACAGGCTGCCCAGAGGGGTTGTGGAGTCTCCTTCCTTGGAGGTCTTCAAGATCCGCCTGGACATGTTCCTATGTAACCTGGTCTAGGTGAACCTGCTTCTGCAGGGGGGTTGGACTAGATGATCTCTAAAGGTCCCTTCCAGCCCCCACCATTCTATGATTCTATGATCTATAGTGGTCCTCAGCTAGTTGCTCTCACCATAAGCTTGGCCTCTGTAGGTGTGCCTAGCTGTGGACCACTGTGGTCCTGGTTATGGAGAGACTCCTCCTTGCCAAATGTATGGGATGTGGGTGCCAGCTGAATGGCTGAAACAGTGCAGGAGAAAAGCAAAGAGAGGCAAAGAGATGGCCTGACTGCACCCAGAGTTGTAAGCTGCTAGTTTTTCAGTCATTTCTAGCCTTTGTGGTCACTAGTTCTACTTGGTAGTGAGGGTATCCAAGCATGATAGTTTTAGGGCTTCTGCTCTAGCTTATGGGTTAAGGGGAATTAAAGAGGAAAGATCCTTTGTTTAATGAAATTAATACAAAGTAATCTGTTATGACAATAATTTCAAATAGCTTGACTCTGCTGGTTTTTGGTTTGGTTTTTTTTTCTCTCCACAGAACAGAGTTACTTTCTTGCAGGTTACATTTTTAACAGCAACATAGAATGTTTTATCTTCTTACAGGCCTGGTCTCTTGCTAAACATTCTAGCTGATCGTTTATGTCAGTTCTTCTGTAGAACAAAGCCACTAGATAAGTGTTTGGGATATGAATGTGAAGCTTTACCCTCTGTCCTTCTTTTAGCATAAATAATATTATTATATGTCTATCTTAGTAGCTAGCCCTGACAAGTTTCTAATAGTTGACTTGCTCCTGTCTGTCTCAATGAAGGAGTAAGATTCTGATGGGAGTTTGGGCTGCTGGAAATAACTGGTATCGTTGATACCCTCTATTTATTTTTTAAAGGACAAAAAAAGAAGAATTTTCATGGAGTTATCTTTGTAATCTGATAACTTGTAAGGAGTCTTCAGTTGTCTCTTTTTGTCAAAAATGTCTCACATATGCAGCTGGCCGGGGTGCTTCATATCTTTCTGGCCAACTTGGGACCACGATCTGTCATTATGGCTTCTACTTAGAAGTGCTGTAACTTTACATACTTAGGAATCGGGGTATTAATGTTTCATAGAGTTCTTAGCCCCTTAGCAGCAGCAGCTGAAAAAACACTGGCTGCTTTGTAGGCTAGCAAATTGAGAATAATCAGTTTTCAGCATCTCTATATTTAAAGTAGGCTGCCTTGGAGTGCCTTCTGTTAACTAACCACAACTTCCCTCGAAAGTAATGTGCCACAGGAAGGATGAAACTGCTAAGTCTAGCTTATTAGAGGGAGGAACATAGCTCTCCTTGTGCATGGTATAACACAATGCATACTTTTCTGGAGAGAATAGGATAACCACAAATGCTGCTGCCTTCAGAACAGGTGCAAAACTTGGTTTTTTTTTAGTTTAGGCCTTTGCACAACATCTGTCACAGTTGAGGAAAAGAAAAGAGGAAGAGGAGAAACTCATATTTTTGCACTAAGGAAAAATGAATGCAGTTTTTTGGAAAGAAACCTAAGCCATGTCTTGACCTTTCTTTATTTTAGGAGGATGCTAATGACAGCATTTTGATAAGGACTTTAAAAAGAGGACAATGCTAAAAGATTTTAAAATTTTATAATTTGCTAATTTTACTGCAAGACTATTGAGTTTTGTGTTGCTTTTGTTTCTAACTTGAAGTTTTAACCAAATTTGTTAGTCATAGATGGATGTGAGTTGAAAAGAACCTTTGGACATAATGATGTTGTCCAACCTTGGTAGTACCAATTTAATTATGGCTGTGTCCAGTCAAGTTTTGAGTATAAGGATAGAGACTTCACAGGCTTTCTGTGCAACTTTTCCTGATGTCTGACCTCATGATGAAAAAATGTTTCCTAATGCTTAATTGTTCCCTGCTGCAACTTGTGTCTGTTATTGGGTGTTGCCCTCATTTCCTTACCCCTCCCCATAAGGCAGCTGAAGACAGTGCTCACATCTCCTCTCAGTATTCCCTCTCCAGTTGAACCATCTCAGCTCTCAACCTCTCCTGTAGCATGTGCTGTAAGCCCTTTTGTCATTTTTGGTGGCCTTTGCCAGACCTGTTCCACTATGTCAGTATCTTTCTTGTACTGGGAAGCCTAAAGCTGGTTACAGGGTTCCAGGTATGATCTCACAAGGACTGAATGGAGGGAAAAGATCCCTCAACTTTCTTTCAGACGCGGTCCTGTGCGTGGCTCATACGTGTTTGGCCATGAGGCCACAGTACTGACTCCTCTAACTTGCTGTCCACTGGGAGTCCAGACCATTTTTGCCAGCCTGCTTTCTAACCAGGCGGTATTCAGCTTGTACTTTTATGTGGGGTTGTTCCATCTCAGATGCAGGATTTTACCTTTAACTTGCTGAACTTCACGGGGTTCCTGTGGGCCTGTTTTTCCAGCCCATCAAGGTCCTGCTCTTCCTTTATTTAATATGTCTGAGCAAGGCTACCCAAATTGGACTTTGGGGTAAGATCCTAGTTTTAAGACTTACTGGCATGCTACTGTGGTAGGAAAAGTACATCAGTACACTGTTGATCTTCCTGTGTATAGAGATACCCTGTTCTGTTCTCCCACCCAGCTCAAGCATAGTTGGATTTCCATTCTTTCTTTGCCCTTGTCTTCTTTCCTTCCTCTATAATTTGGATGAAGTGGACAGCTTTGATCTAACTGTTCATAGGAGAACAGACTAGGTGACTCGAAGGAGATTTGATCTAGGTCATATAGGAATAATGTGAACTGGGTAGAAAGGGAGTCATTGTGTTCACTCATTTCTAGTACAAGAAGCAGGGACTTCAAATGAAACTAACAGGTGTCATGAGTGAAAGAAAATGCCTCTGGACACCATGGGCAGTTAGTCTGTGGAACTTGCTGAAAGGTGCTGCAAACACAGTCATTTTATTTGAGTTCAAAAAGGGACTAGGCAATAATGGAAGAAAAATTGATTGAGGACTGTCATGTGCAAAGATGAGACATCTGTGTCAGGAATCTGAAGTTAGATATTGCAGGAAGCCAAGAGAATATTTGAGGGTAGGGGAGTGGGGAGATGGGAATCAAGGAAATGTACCTGAGCATTTACTACACAAACAGCAACTCCCCTGTTTTTCTTCACGTCAGAGTTGTGGCTTGGCTGAGGTCAGTTTGAACTATAGCCTTACTCTGCAGGCTGCAACTTAGCCAAGACTATATTAGGAAGTATTTCACTCATACGAATTTGATATTTTTTTTAGTGATTCTTAGTGTCAAGAAAAGGATGTGAAAAGAATGAGCGAGCTCCAGATCTGTATAACCTTGTCTGTATTGAGTCAGCACAGTGGGATACTGCTAAGATACAAAGCTTAGTTTGTTTTGTTCTTTCCACTGTTCTGTACCACAGACATGAAGATAGATGAGATAGAGTACATTGCTGCTTTTCAGTTCCTCCAAAACCAGACATGTAAGGCAAAGCTTCTCTTCTCCTCAGCTGTACCCTAATTATTTTTCTTACATTGCAGGCTGCCTCATGATTTTCTTGGAGTCTATTCATTCCTTGCTTACCTGAAAGCTTTTGATTTTCAGAAAAAAAAAAGTCTTTAATGCAACATCTGTTTTAGAAAACAAAACACAAAATCCTCAATTTTTTTTCTTTACATTAATGATCTCACTGGTTTAAGAGGAGTCATTAACTACCTTCAGGAGTTGTGCTGTTTGCGGTAAGGTGTTTCCACTTGGGACAGTTGCTGTTAATGTGTTTTGCTTGGAGGTGACTGTGTTGCTGACGGGTTCCTTATCCACATACCTTTCAGGGCCACAGTCAAAAGAGTCAGGCAGCAATACCTTGGGGAATACCTGTCCTTTTCTACTGTAACTGTAAGCCATCTGAGGCCTCAGGCAACTGAGGAAACTCATCTGAGCACTTGCAGTGGTAGTCCTCAGTTTTGTATTCTCAGCAAAAGAAAAGGTGAAGTTACTAAATGTTCTTTTGCTGAGAACACATATGTTTTGGGATTTTTCACACAATGCACCATCACTCGGTCATGTGTTGAATGATAGATGTCTATACAGCTTTCTTTTCTGTACTTGGACCAAGACAGCCAAAATGGAGAGTTTGCTCCTCGCCATCTTTTTTATTCCTGTGTCGTCTGTCACATTCCCTACCAAAAAAGATTTAAGACATATCTGCAGTAGAGGTGTAGCCTAGTTGGAGTCCCCTGAGCACCTGCCCTAGCCTTACACTCTAAAGTGTAGAGTTAAAGGATTATTTCATTTTGTCATGACACACTCCAAAGAGAGACCCAATTTCTCCAAAGAACTTCAGTCAGATCTTGATAATGAGCAAGCCACTTGAATTTGTTGCTACTTGTCAGCTGCTTTATTTGTATATGAAAAGGATGAACAAGCTCCCAATCTGTGCAACTATTTCCCAGCTTTTCATGTAGAAGGGAGTATTTTCTATAATGTATCAAAAAACTTTGACAAGGCAAAAGCTCATTTTCTTTTGCAAAGCTCATGCTGCTTCAGTCAGATGTTGCATGGCATGGCATGCTCATGTCTTTTAAGATAGACTCATCTATTATATACTTAGAGAAGAAAAGAGATACCAGGTATGCCTTTGCCCCCTTTATCCATGTCTATGTGACATGCAGGAGCAGAGGGACTTAAGGTGTGCCACTGTAGGTAACTGCTATAGTAAAAATACTCCAACAAACAAGATTAGGGGAAGGGTACCTGCAGGATAAGTGGATATGGGCAACTTGAAGAAAAATGCTTGTTTGAGAACAGATACGAGTTTTCATTCTTACTGCTTTCCTTTGCTCCCATGCAGCAGCATCTGATGATGGCTACCAACTCCACAATACAGCTGTGTGGAAGAAGTAGGACAGATGCTCTCTAAATAATATCATTGCAGTGTCCTAGGGTCACTGAAACAACCACCACTACTTTTGGCAGTTTCAGATAAGCACACAGAAAAGAGGCTCCTCATTGATACCAGTGTGCATGAGCTGTGAGTGCATGCTAGCGAGTAGTGAGGGGAAGCAGTGGCATCAGCTGCCACAGCTGTAAATCAATCTCTGCCTTTAGGAATCTTGTCAGGAAGCTGAGCTTTTAAAGGTTCTTATTTTATTAGTTTCTTCAGCATTTGAGAAAAACTAAAATATAGAGAAAAAAAAACCCTTTTCTCAAACCTGTATCAAAATAGATCAATGCTCTGTTAAAGAAAAATTAGTATTTTGATGTAAAGTTTGCTGTGATTTGAAAATGTTGCTGTGATTTTAAAAACACATCTAAATTTGAAAGTAGGAGAATTGTTAACATGAGAAAACAGAAGGATTTTCAATATAGATTTGTATAATTTAGATTTAGAATATCTTAAAATATTCTAAATTTTTAGAATTTAGAATAATCTTAAAATCATAAAATACTTTGAGTTGGAAAAGAGCTTGAAATCATCGAGTTCCAACCCTGCTACCATGGGTAGCAACCTCTCTGGGCAACCTCTTTCAATGCCTCACCACCCTCACAGTGAAGATTTTCTTCCTAATATCTAATCTAAATCTACTATCTTTGAGTTTAAAGCCATTTCCCTTTGTCCTAGATACCTGCAATATGTGGTGCTGTAATAGATATTTGTCGTATTTTATAGACTAATATTAAAAAGACTACTTGTCTTTAAGGTTTTTTAGTCACACTTAGATGAAACACATACCCAGATAAGAAAACAGATATCAGTAAAATAAAATGAACTTGTACTGGTATGATGTTAATAATACATATATTTTATTTCTACAGCTTCTAGATATTCATAAACCATCTGTGAGTTTATCCTGTTAACATTTGCTTGCTCCAATAGGAACAAATTCTTAAATAATATTTAAAAATAGTTTATTTAAAAAGCTGAGAAGACCAGAACTTCTATAGCATAGAGAATTAAGTAGAACTCCTGTTAGATTTTTTTTTTTTGCTCCATTTTCTTGTAGTTGCATAGTGTCTTTTGTAACTGGAAACTCAACTCTGACAATCAAAGCAGTATTAAATACAGAGCCCTTAGCATCTTCTTTCTCACAGAAAGTAATTGTTAATGTAATGTTTCCGTACTGCTCTTTGGATATGACCCTTCCATATTTGCAGGTAGGCAGAGGTCGACATGTGAGGAAGGAAGGAATTGCAAAGATGACAAATTTAACTGTGGTGTTTGACTTCCACTACAACCTCAATGCCAGAGAGATACAGCTGCCATAAATAACATTTATTCTGACATTTGGCATAGCTTTTACCAGTAATTATCAAGCACCTTAATTTTCCTTTTCCATCATAACCTCATGGTGCAATTACTGAGTTATGTTGGCAGGTGAAGGCATATTAATAAGCTAGAAGACAAAAGAAAAGACAGAGTGGTCAGGAATGAAGTGGGGAAGGAAATGGACACATGATGAAAGGGCAAGACAACAGGAACTTGGGGCTTGCATCCTGGATACTCAGCTGGTATTGAGCAGATTCCAGCAGGATGTATTTAAGTCATTTGGTCTTTTCACACAGTTTCAGTGTGCCCAAAGGGAACCCAGTTACGCAGTGTGAAGGCATATTGGGAAAGCTTATTCTTTCCTACTGTTCTCATTTACTGATCTCTCAGGTAAACAGTGCTTAAAAGAGGTGGCCATCTCACACCATTGAGATGAAGCCATTAATCTACCTTTTGTTGGCTTCAACTGTGAACAAGCATTCCTGTTTCTAAAATGTCTTGTGTCCATTTCTGACTTCAGCAGAAGTTCTGACGAACTCTGTAACACTGCTCCTTTAACTGAAATGGTGCAGTTTTCATATTACAATCTCTTGCTTCAACTTATTTTGTTGTGTTTATAAATAATTTATATACAACTAGAGTAAAGACTTTTTACAATACACATCAGAAAGGAAAGGTCTCCTTTAGGATAAGGAGTAAAGAAATAATACACCTTGTAAAGATGACTGATTTAACATACAGAAGATATTCAGTGTTGGGGAGAACCAAACAGTTCATTAACTTTTCATCTATTACATTTGACAATGTTATCTGTACAAATTGTCCAATAAGACATTCCTTCTCCAAATACTATAAAATGACGTTTCACCTTTAAAAAGGCTATAAACTAAGCACTTGTGGTAGTCAAATGTGATCAGAAATTGTCCATTTTATCTCAAAGTTAAATTTCTTTTGCTTGTGTGACTTGGCAAACAAAACCATTGCTTTAATTGGAGATCAGCTGGAGATCTTGCAATTTTCACTTGTTCTGCTTGTAATCACTGTGAATTGTAAGCTATCTGTGTTCAACCCTTTGTTGGACACACAAACTGTGAATCAAGTCTTTGCTTGAGTTCATAACACCCAGGGATACCATGTTCATTATGGAATTGGAACATTTGCAATGGTGCATGTTTCCTGGGAAAAAAAAAAAATGAGATCAGTCAAAATGATACAGCTAGGAACTTATAATGCTGAGTTTTCCTGCTGCCCTCTGACAGTTCTTTTTCAGTCTAACATCACTCTTCGATTTCCTGACACCCTGAAAACCAGAATCTGGCTTTAGTTTCTGTACAGGGATCCCTAAGAGTTTTTACTGTGGACCCTGGATTTTTGAGCTCACTCGACTCTGGTGTACTGGAGGCTTTATTTTTCAGGTAGCTTTCCATTGGAAGATTTTGCAAGTACCATCATTTGCGTTTCTCCCACGTCACGTGAGCTTTCTTCATGGTGTGACCTGGCAGCACTTGAAATTGATACACTCACTTGTCGTCTCAGTATTTTCATTACAGTTCTCTTGTATCCTTTGCATGCAAAGAAGTAGATGAAAGGATCTAGGCAGCAGTTAAAATTCATCAGAAACACGGTATAATGGAGTGACTTCTGGAAAATTTTCTTTTCTGTGCATGAGGGTTCACTCTGAAGCTTCTTAATCATATGTTGTATGATTGCAACGTGATAAGGAGTAAAGCAGATGATGAACACTATAATTACAAATATGATTGTATTAATGGCTTTTTTGTTTATTCCCGATTTTTCAGTCAGTGGATTTTCCTTGGCTGTTTGAAAAAGTTTGCAGCTAATTTGAGAGTAACAAAATAATATAATCCCCAGGGGAATAAGGTACCCTACTAAACAGGCAGCAAGAAGTATAAATGGTAGATGTGCTATTTTTTCAAAGTTTGGATATTCCATACACGTAGTCCTTTCTTCTTCTTCCTGTGACATGGGTTGTATAAGTAACGGGAAGGTTTGACTAAACACAAGAAACCAGATAAAGACACAAATGCCCTTGGCATATTTCATCCTTCTGATCTTGTATTGGAAGGGGTGGACAACAGCAAAAAACCTGTCAATGCTCAAACACGTCATGAAGTTGACACCTGCGTACGTGTTGACATAGAACAAGAGAGCGGTTATTCGACATAATGCTTCTCCAAAAGGCCAGTGAAATCCCAGGGCGTAGTAGGCTACCCTTGTAGGTAAGGCAATACAAAACAGGAGATCAGAGAAGACAAGATTTGTTGAATAGAGGGTAGTGGAGTTGATCTTCTTTCTGTTTTTAAAAATGACGGTGAGGGCAATGGAGTTTCCAAGCACCCCAAGAATTAAGATGGAGCTGTAGAAGACAGACAGTAGTATACGTGCTGTATCTTTGTGCTCATATAAGTCACAGGTGGAACTGTTTGTCTGAGAAACTGTGAAAGTGTCCATTTCTGTAACCACTGTTGTTGCAGGAAGCTCAGTAGACCTAAAATGAAAAAAAAAAAAACAAAGAAAAGGGAACATTTTGCAATAAATGTAGATAAACTTTTTCTGCAGAACAACAACCAATCCTCTGTTGCAAAAAGCAAGACCTTAAAAAACTGAAATGAAACTTCATTATGATGAATTACTTTTCAAGCCTCCTGAAAAACAAAGAAGAAGATGGCTCTTTTTGACTTCTCTGTTTTCATCCCAATTCCTTCTCTCCTGAAAAAAATCAGGCTGGGCAAAATAGTAAACCAGGGATGTAGTGTGTTTGGAAAGTAAAGTTTATAGATGGTCAGGAGGTGGGAGACTATTTAAAGCAATCTGAAGGGATAAAGGAGTCTAAAGACACCTCATGATAAAGGATCATATGAAGTCTCCAAGGGTCAGACAAGCAGACAAAGTCTTTTAAATGTGTTTCAGTTATTTTTTAGGGAGTTTTTGTTTCTAACAATTAACATTATGATGGTTTAACTTGCTTAGAGAAATTAATTTTTTTTCAGTGGCCTTGTCATACTGACATTATAATAACTTGTTTAATACTAATTTTAAGAACTATCTTTTGTAATCTAATTCAGGTATCGCTAAATATGTAAATTCTTAAGACTGCTACTTTAGTCACTCTTCAGTTATGCTGGTAGAGAGGTAACCCAACTGAAATGTTATAGACATTGTCAGTTTAGTGCACTTTAGAAATTGTTGAACCTACACAGTCAGAAGTAGCATGAAAGAGCTGCAAAGTGATAGCTATTTGGAGGACTTATAAGAAATGATCGAGCAGAATTTCAGAAGTGGAAAAGACCCCACTCTGTTCCTATTCCTTCCAGTGCAAAAAAACTCTTAGGTGTTGTAACCTGACAGTTGTGTAGTCTTGAGTGTAAATATGAGAAAATATGAGGCAAGTAAGTCCTCAAGCAGCAGTTGTGTTGCGCAAAATGCTGCCTCTTAGAGGCACCCTTTTAGATTCACCATTTATAGATTAATACAGCAATCAAAACAA
Organism: Colius striatus; assembly: GCF_028858725.1. Classification (NCBI taxonomy): domain Eukaryota; kingdom Metazoa; phylum Chordata; class Aves; order Coliiformes; family Coliidae; genus Colius; species Colius striatus. Next base: position 53,807,719 of record NC_084759.1, read on the forward strand.
GATTGTTTCAATGCAGAATACTATCTGGAGATAAAAGCTGTGATAACCTGAATTTTAACTCCATCTGGTGCTTTTAGTGAAAATATCTAGGTTATTTCTAAGGATCTGCCTTTCAACACATAATATTTTCAAACAACTGTAGCTTATTGTATCCTGAAAATATCTTTCTGGAAAATACCTCTCAGTTTTAAGCTACACATTATGGAAGTATTCATTAGCACTTTTTTTAACTTGTGAAAGCCTTAAAAAGTTGATATCTTCTTTTGTGTTTTCAGGAGTTTGTCTTATTTATGTCAGGTTGTTCACAATGTACCTGCAACACATGCTGTATTTGGTCAATCAAACTAAGCTAATTTGATCAATCAGACTGTGGTTAGGTTAGCAGGGATGCATAAGGTTCTCTGTAAACAGTAAACCTTCAGATAGTGCATGATGTGTATCAAAATACATAAGTGAGTTCTGTTACATATAGAATTTGAAGGAAGAAATTTAGCATCCAGATAGTATATTAAGTCAGTAGAAAAAGACAGGTGAGTGATTTCCGGCTGATAGACATACAGTGTCCTGATTCTTAGGTACCTTGTGAAGTATGTACCACATATCAAGAGGTGATAATACTGCATTCTGGGCTGTAAATTAAATCTGGAGTGGAAGTTTTGTGGTTTGTGTAAGGAAATTAAACTGGTAAATAGCAACTCTGGCTGTAGTGCTGACTTAAGAATGTGTATAATTTTATACTAGTCAATTCCACATCATTTATAGTATCTTGGTGTTAGTGTGTTTGATGATTCATTAATACAATAGTTATTACCCTGAGGATAGTTCTGGTCTTCTTTCCTCCTGTTTCATCTTTTCCCTTATAGAAGCTTGTAGTGTGGCTCTTGTTTTCCCTAAGTGTAAGAGACCACTTTTTGCACAAAATTGTGTGGGTTTGTGTAAGCACCTGAATAAGAGTCAGTGAGGTGTTTTGTTTCTCTTATTTAAATGCTTCTAATTACTTGTTCACATTCCCACCATGACATCTATCTTCTACTCCTCTCTTCCTTGAATATTTCACAACTTGATGCACATCAGGGGAGCCATGGTTACCTGTTTGTACACCTGAGCTCTTACTGTTTGTTGTTGGATGAACTCTGTTCACCTCAGCAGGTATTTCACCTCTTCTTGTCAATCTTGAGCAGGGCTACATTTAAGAAAAATACTCTCTTCCTAAAAGATGTCTAGACTACTAAGTAAGACAAGACTTGGAGAACTGGAGAGAGTGAAATAGACATTTGTACTGTAGTTTTTGGTCAATCAACCTCCCTGTTAAATGTGGGTGTCTCTTATTTACAACTAATTAATTTGCAGTTGCTATGCATTCTCACAGGTTTGGCAATTTAAGGTGAACTTCTCAAATATCTCATCACAAGACAAAATATTCCTGTGACATCTGTTTTAACCCTGCCTTAGTCCCACACAGCAGATTGGTTCCAGATACCTCTTAGTGTTTGTGTACCTGGAAGCATACTTCTGGAAGATAGAGCTTTGTAGCCTTGCAGTGAGAGCTTATGAAATTAGTTCACTGTGATCCCAGAGTACTTCTCAGGTTCCCTATGTCCTAGGATATCTCCAGTATAGGGACATGGCTATTGCTCTCTGCTTCTACCTGGCAGGACCTTAGGCCTAGGAGAGTTTAAATTGATTTTTAACATTATGCCCAGGATTTCAACCAGTGAAGGTTGTTCTTTATTGTTCTCTCACTTGCCATTTTCAAATCTTATCATTGCATTTACTTTCCGACCACCAATGGAAAAAAAAGGTTTTCTTGAGCCAGTTACTTTATGAGATTTGTTAATTAACCAGCTTTTAGCCTATTCTGTTTGCTTTCTTGGTGTTTGGTGGCAATAGTATCCACTCAGGGGAGAAAGAAAAATCACAGTACCACATCAAGCTGCTTACAAAATCTGGCATGTCTGAAATCTGTGCAGTTGCCTTTCTAAGCCCATTTTTTTTTTACCTCTTCAAAGCAGGAAAATAAGTTGTTTTAAGAGTTTGAGTTTTCTGTGAAAACATTTCACTGGCATTATTCATTTGTTTTATATTTATACTGCAGTACACAGGAGCTCAGCTCAGAGATCCCACTGCAAAAGGTGTTTGATGAACAGAATGGTGGCTCCTGTCTGCAATTGCAACATAATGCTACATAATCCCAAAGCCCTGGTTTGTGGAGATGTTTGTGTGTGGTCAGCTTTATATGTAGTGTTGTAATGATACATACATTTAACTACTAACAAACATAGACTTAAGATGAGCCAACAATTGCAGTGTTACAACCTTAGATTACATGGGTTTAGACTATGTGCAAGCAGTCATACAAAGCACACTGTATGCTAAGTGAGTTTGCTTCTTGTTCTCATCTCCTGCTTTTGTTGAAGGAGCACCATCTGTCTTTTCAGCAGAACAGGGAACATGTAGGCTTTAACTGTGTATTGTAATCTAATGTGTGATTTTTCTATCTCCATGTTTTACATTCTTTAGAGATGAATTCCTGGTCCATCTGTCCAGTAGCTAATTTAAGAAGGATACTAATTAAATTCTTGGAAAGACACAACAGATCATTAGAAAGACCTCTCCTGACTCTATACAGTAAAGTATGGTTTAGTCACTTTGAGATGGACACTATTTCTTTGACAGACAGTATTGGGGAATAATGTTGTTTATGTATGCATAAAGAATATTCATGATTTAAAAGGAATGGTTGAGAAAGAGACTTCTCTGGCCTTGCAATGCTTGACCTAAGGATTTACTGAGCTTACAGTCCTCTATAGATGTAAGCTGTGTAAGTCTTACAGAGTTTAAAAACAGCATAAGATGTGAAATAATACAGTGCTGGATTTTACTTATTTCTGAAATTCATTGGTTTCTGTTAACCAGTCATATTATACTGTTTGAATTTCTAATTTACCATATGAGTTATCTTTGTTATACAGTGTTTCTTTGATTGGGAAAAAGATTTGACTCACTAAGTTATGTATGTTAAAAAATGTACATGATAAGTTGTATAGTAAAACACTTTGCTGATAGAGAAAGAACATGTACCTGAAGTACATATATCTAGGTGTATGTGTTATCATTTGGGAACTACATGTGGTTTAATAAAAGCTGACACGAGCAGTGTCCTAAGGCTTCCTGATACCTTAACACTCATATGCTTCTAGTGCTTTATGTTAGGTTTGTTTTCAAAAACTGTTGTGTCTTGTGTTTTAAATGACAATGAGTAAGCCTACTGAAGTGAAGACTGAATCCCTAGGTCACAACCCACAGCTAATTTTGGTGAGGTAGCTTCCAGGGTAGTGCTTTTATTCTTCCTTGATACAGACCCAAATTTGTTGGAGTACTAAAGCCAAATTTGAAAGAAACATGGCAGAAAATTCCAAGTATACATTTCATGAATGAAATTGTCTTAATGATGGCTATGAAGTATTCTAATATTCTTTAAATGTTTAGCAGAATTTGCAGATATACACACTGTGGGATCTTTATGGCCCTGCTTTTATTGGTTGCTATAGATTTTGCAAAATTGTGTGATAGTTATATTTGGTATTTAAAAATAATAGAAATTGCAGTAAGTGAAATGGAAATAAAGAAATTTAGTTGAAATGCTGCATAACTAGTTAAAGAAAAAGTGGAAGTAATTTCAAATGTACATCGCATGCTTATCTGTTGGATCTCTCTTTCCAAATGCGTGATTTCCAAGTGTGAGAACTATCTAACCTAAATCATAAAGCTGCATTATCGTGAAGAGCTGTGCTGATGCGGAGATGATTAACCTCCCTTCAGTTTATCTGCCTGAGTATACTAAATGTGAAAAGGAGACAGCCTAAAATATAACTACTCAAAATGAAAACCTGATGCGCTGGCAATTGCAGTCCTGCAAGCAAAGGAAAGAAAGTGTCAAATAGCAATTAGTATTTTAGTACCAGAAAACATGCACACTTTTTATATGATTTTTTTTCTTTTTTCCTGAGTGATGTTGATATCTTGTACAGGTGCAGTTTTTAATTTTAGGGATTCAAACTCTAGTTTAAATTTTTTATTCATTACATGTGAACACACTCCTCCTTCAAACAGAAAAGGATGAGATCTGAGCTCTTAAAGACTAATTGCCTAGTAAGTTTTCAGTTCCCTCCTCTCTTCAAGCTACAGAAATGCTAGGCAGACCTCTGGCATTCTGTGCACAAAGGCATGTATGCCATCTCTGTCTTTTGAAGATAAATAATCGTTGAATTATCATCTGTTGAACAGTCTATCTTGTTTTGTAGTATAATACGTAAAATGGATCCTTTTTAATTGTGAAGATGTATAAAGATTGTATCACTTGTAATATTTCTTTAATTTGGTGGCATGAAGATCAGTAACAAGGAGAAAGGTGATTGTGGTTCAGAAAAAGCATTCCTAAAAACTTTGAAACAAATGCATGTCAGAATGTAAAAGGGGAATTAGCTCATAAACCTTTGAATTCTTAAAATACTCCATTGCAGTATTTAGTTGTGAGAAGGGTGATGAAGGATTTCTCGAGCTGACAGTAAGCACTGTTTCATAGAGAAGAAGCACATGTGATAGAGCAAGCTATGCATTCACAAGCATAGTACAGATTTGGTTTAATGCTCTCTCCTACTATTAAAGTATTCTGTGAGGTTCAGTGAATGATTTAAGAACTGCAATGCTTCTCTTACTACTAGTACAGTAATAATTTCTGCATTAGTAAGATTTAAATTATTACTGCTAAAATAATACTAAGTTAATGCAGTATCAAATGTTTCCCTGTGAGTAGAAGAAAGCACTTGAAATAACTTATTGAAACTTTGGGTCAACAGAACCTTTAAATAAAAATTAACTGGCAGCATATTAATTACATGAACATAAAACATCACAGAATTTCTTCCATGAGCTTTGTTTCTCCCATCCAATTTCATTTGTCCTTCCTACCACATGAAAATATTGAATATAACACACAAAAAAAGGAAAAGAAAAAAATAATTCTGTGATTGTTTGCTGTTGTTCAGTGAAAAAAAAATCTATGTAAAAAGTTAATTCTTTTCTGTACTTACATATTTGTAGCTTCTAGGATCCTCTGAAGCAGTTAAGGGCATTAGCAGAATGACTTGACTGCAAAAGTTTACCCTTGCACATTGTTTTCAAGAGTGATTACGTGACTGGCTTTTGTGGGAGGGGTAGTTTTTTTTTCAAGTGCTTAAAAAAAATCCCCTTGTTTGTATGCTGATCTTGATTTGCTGCCTGCTGTTTTATGGGATGTGAAAGCGCTATTTTTAATCCTTTTACAATTAGTCTGTTCAAAGAGAGTAATTAGAAAAAACCCTCCCACCTCACCCCTGAAGTTACGCCTTACTGACTTGATACTGACTTTCATGAAAGGGACTTTACACAGAGGTTTGCTTGAGTAATTGATGACCCACTAAAATCCCTCAGTGAAAAACTTTGGTTTTATACCATTTGCATTTTTAAATAAATGTAGTTTGTGGCAGAGTGCTCTGTAGTCAGCGCATGCTTTAAAAGTGCTTCTTTCTGACAAAAGCTGACATGGTACAAAAAAACCTCAAAAGTGAGACATATTGAGAAGCAATGTAAAAAGGCATCCCCACAGCTCACGTACATTCCCAGTGCTGTTTTAGTATCATAATGATGAGGCTTTACAGAAATGCCTTTTGAAAATATACAAGTGAGTTGAAGAACTGTGGCAGTTTGAGAAATTAACAAGGATGTGTGCTTTCGTAAGCAGTTTATTGCAATTTCAGCAAGGATGATAGTGGTGATGATAATAATACACATGTAAGGCAAATACGTTAGAGAGAAAAATATTTTAAAACAAAAATCTGATTCCCCTAAAATGATAAGAATGGATGCTTAGGGAATAGGAAAGGAATGGGATGTCAAATTGTGAAGTAACCCGTTGTTACCTGGAATAACCTTATTTCTTGGTAAAGAACATTGAGCTAAGAGTTAAATTGTGTGGTTGTTAAGAGGGTTTTGGAGATCAGAGATAGACGGAAAATCCTTTCGCTTGCTGCTAGAGGCTGTGGTTGAGAATTACCTGGGATTTTCCCCACAAACTCATACTGATTGTTCATGACTGCTAAGGACTATTTATCTTTAAAGTGGCCTCATTTAATGGCCTGATTTTAAAGAACTAGCAAGTAGGCACGATGATGCTGGTTTTGGCAGGTCCAACCCGTGCAGAAGGTGGAATGCCTCTTTGGAAACGTTAAGGCTGTGTTCACAGCAACAAGCACGGTGTTGGAGGTTTGCAGGGATAACGATCGCGACTAAAATGTCCATCTCATCAGAAAGCCTAAAGTAAATGCAGATCTAATCAGAAAGTTAAACTTTACTGAATGTATCTTGTCTTATTGGAAATGTTTTTGTTGTAGCAGAGTGAAGCAGAGCCTTGTGAGCTACTTTTGTGTCCCCTTGGAGCACTTAGTTGGCACTATATGCTGATTTTTCTGGTGCTGAATTCCCTGTGCAGACATGGCTTGATTCCCCTTAGATGCCAGGGAGATGAAGGGCTCAATCTAGAGCTTTCAGCTCCTTGTTTTTTATGAGACATTTATCCTAATATCAGATTCAGAAATTCTTTGAGAGAACTTACTGGTTTTATTCTGGATATTTTTTCTTTCTTGTGGATTTTTTTTTTTTCAGTTGTTTTTGAGTCATTCAGCTTCATCACAGAGTAGAATCTCTGTAAATGAAGTTATGATCATTAAAGACTGTTTAAAGGGAAATTGCACAGGGAACTTGCTCCATATGTACGTGAAGTAATACTGTAATGTAGTTCCCAGTCCAGCAGCAAAAATAGGTAGTAGAAATGGGAAATTTTGAGATACACAGTCATGTAGTAGTTTGTTCAAGGGCTAACATTAGTATCACAGCTTCATATTAAAGGAAATGTTTATTTAAAAATAGTCTTTAACCATTATAAAATAATACGAGTGTTTCCTGCTCTGATCTGATAAAATATTGCCTTCCTCTGATTAAGATACAGTACTAGATTGTACGCTTTGAGTCACACAGATGTGTTAATTACCCATCCAGCTTAGCATGTTGTGATGTTAACTGCTTAAGTTTAAATGATACAGGTTGCATTCTTTCACTCACTATGTATCCTTCTAGCTATTTATTTTCTGTTCTTATGCACCTGCATTTTCTCCAATATCTGTATGACCAGCCCAGGATTTGAACATTTAAACTAAAAAACAGTGTGTATCAAAAAGTGTGATATGTGTTTGGTACAAAGTTAACTGTTTTACTTTTGGCATGCAAGGAGAGAAATGTGTAAATTAATTGATTAATTTGTTACTTTTAGAAATAGGGACCAGTATTTTTGACCAGTAATTTTGACCAGTATGTTTTGATGCCTGTAATGATGAATTTTCTGTCTGCTTACTTAGTAGAACTTACTTAGTAAACTACTCTATTTGAGTAGTTTACAAATGATACTGGATTTAGCTTTATAATTCCTACTACCCAAAAAAAAGAAATGGGGACAAAAGCATCTTCCTTATGAGGAAAGGCTGCAAGAACTGGGGCTGTTTAGTCTAGAGAAGAGGAGACTGAGAGGGAATCCTACTAATATTTACAAATATCGAGATGGGTGTCATAGAATCATAGAATGGTAGGGGTTTGAGGAGACCTTTAGAGATCATCTAGTCCAACTCCCCTGCAGAAGCAGGGTCACCTACATCAGGCTGCATAGGAACGTGTCCAGGCGGGTCTTCAAGACCTCCAAGGAAGGAGAATCCACACCCTCCCTGGGCAGCCTGTGCCAGGGCTCCCTCACCTGAACAGTAAAATAGTTTTTCCTTATGTTTAAATGGAACTTCTTATGTTTCAGCTTCATCCCATTACCCCTTGTCCTGTTGCTAGATACGATAGAAAAAAGGGATGTCCCTACCTCCTGACACCCACCATTTAGACATTTGTAAATATTAATGAGATCCCCCCTCAGTCTCCTCTTCTCCAGACTAAACAGCCCCAGTTCCCGCAGCCTTTCCTCATATGAAAGATGTTCCAGTCCCCTGATCATCTTGGTGGCCCCGCACTGGACTCTCTCCGGAAGTTCTCTGTCTCTGTTGAGCTGAGGAGCCCAGAACTAGACACAGAACTCCAGATGAGGCCTCACCAGGGCAGAGTAGAGGGGGAGCAGAACCTCCCTCGACCTGCTGGCCACACTCTTCTTGATGCATCCCAGGATGCCATTGGCCTTCTTGGCCACGAGAAGTTTCATGTCAGGAGGTTTGGACAGCCTTTTTTTCTATTGTATATTTACAAATATCTAAATGGTGGGTGTCAGGAGGTTGGGGCATCCCTTTTTTCTGTTCTGTCTGGTGACAGGACAAGGTGTAATGGCATGAAGCTGGAACACAAAAAGTTGTATTTTAAACTTAAGGAAAAACTATTGCACTGTTCAGGTGAGGGAGCCCTGGCACAGGCTGCCCAGGGAGGATGTGGAGTCTCCTTCTCTGGAGATCTCCAAAACACACCTGGATGTGTTCCTGTGTGACCTGATCTAGGTGGACCTGCTTTAGCAGGGGAATTAGACTAAATTATCTCTAAAGGTCCCTTCAAACACCTACCACTCTATGATTCAAAGATTCTATGAAATGACTTTGAATTACACAGGTTATTTATGAATCAATCAGGAAATTAATCCAGCCAGCCTGCTTGTGAACCTCAAAGCTGCCTTTCCTTCCAAAACTAACTCCTTTTGTTTTCTCTGAGACAGGTTGGGTATCCAGAACAAAGCTGTAGCAGAATCGTGTCTTCTTTTGTGGACAAACATGATTTCTCAAGTAATTTGAGTTGGAGAACAGTGATGACTCACTGGTGAGTCATGGTAACTCTGCAGAGGCCAAATAAAATCATAGAATCATAGAATGGTAGGGGTTGGAAGGGACCTTTAGAGACCATCTAGTCCAACCTCCCTGCAGAAGCAGGGTCACCTAGATCAGGTCGCATAGGAACATGTCCAGGTGGGTCTTGAAGACCTCCAAGGAAGGAGCCTCCACAACCCCTCTGGGCAGCCTGTGCCAGGGCTCCATCACCTGAACAGTGAAATAGTTTTTTCTTATGTTTAAGTGGAACTTTTTGTGTTAGGTTAATCTAGATGAAGAAGAAGAAATTAAGCACCCAAGCTTAGATGAAGTTGGGACACTAGAAATTTCAATACAACTGTTGAACTATACCTGCTCAGCAAAACCTCTACCATCTAATAAATCCTTTCAACTTTTCTTAGTGCCTCTATATGTCTTGCTAAGCTACAGCTTTTGTGCCATTTTTAGCCTAGTATGGGATTTGTTGGGAGCCCCTGCCTTTTAGTAAGGTGCAAGCTTCTTGCTTTTGCTGAACTCAAATTCTGGTTTGGTGAATAAGATCAGCCATGAAAGCAAAGCTACCTGGCAAGCTGTCACCAGTAATCCCTAAATGCAGACATCTGATGCAGAACAGTGACTGTCAGTGGGTAAGCATGGGTAGGTAACGTCACACCTAGTTGACATAAATTACGTACTAGTTAAGGATGAATAGTTGTCTCAGTGATACTGTACCCATTTGATGTTTTGTATTGTTCTATATTGCAGCAGGCTGGTAGAATAAAAATGGTCAGGTACCTAAGTCAGCTTTGCACAACAAAAGTTGAGGGGAGATAGCTTTTTGTAAAAAAAAATCAGTCAGTCCTAAAGAGTGATGATTACACATGTTAGCATCTTAAATTGGAAGAAAGATTATAGCTAACAGAAGAGGAAAGGTCTGGATTAGATAGTCTTGGCATTAAAAACTAAAGCTTTTTTTAGGAGAGGTAGCTGTCTGACTTCTGTCTTCATGAGGGAATTTTAAAGTCTTTGGTTGATTCATTTATTATCCTCATATTTTAATGAACCTGAAGTTGAAGTTGTTCTATATCCATGGACAGGAGGAACCTTTCTTTTCCCCTCAAGATCCACCACTTGACTTTGGTTTTGCCTGTTTACCCCCACTTTCTTCCTGCATTCTTGTGAAATATTGACAGATACATGAGGTAATGCTTTTGTTGGTATTAAGAGGCGTCAGGCACTGAGGTGTCCTGCTCAAGTGTGGTGAAAGGGTTGACTGCATAGATGATTCCTTTATGTCCTGGGCTACATCAGGCAGAGGATCTCAACTATCAAAGATGGTCATATTCCAGGAAGTTACCAAATTTTAGGGAATGTTATTGAGAATGTTTTCAGATTTTCAGGATAAAGGCTGATACCTTAAGTGTAATGTGGTAGTATCTAGAGAGCCTGTAGGAATGCAGAGTACTTAATTAACTTAGTAACTTGAATTACAAGCACACTTTTTATGTGCTATCTGCAGCTGCTTTTATAACTGATACATTTAGTTAAAAAAAATAAAAGGGTTGTGACTTTGTCAGGTTAATGTTTTTATGAAGAAGTTACACGAAAAATACAGTACCGCAGTTAGGAAGTGTAGTGAATCATTCTGAGTTAAAATAGCAGGTTATTTCTGCAAAATTAATCCCACAGAACTTCCATTGACAACAGCAGATATTTTTGCAGAAGTTACATTTACAACCCATTTGTTCTTACATTTTAGAACCATTTTCCTATATTTTGTGCATATATTTACTAATGTTAATATGTTTTATTTTAATCTGGATTTAATATTCACCCTTTTAAACTTTAAGTAGCATATTTCTGTCGTGAGAAGTACTTAACCCCTAATTCTTTTTTCTCTGACAATAATTTCTATGTCTCTGGTTTATTTTTGTCAAAGTTGTTGTTTCTTCAATATGTTTCATGGTTTTTTTCCTCTATGTAAAAACAATCTCATCACTTCATACAATATAGCATGTTCCCATCTGGGTTGCCATGTTGAACTTTAACTTGCTTCTTGAAATGAAGATAGAAGTGTTGTAGACTCCGCTATTACAGTTTACCTTTGGGATGGACATGATGTCCACATTCTATCATTTAAACTTTCAGGTTTCAGAGGTTTCTATTTTGTCTGATTTTTTTTTTTTCTAATCCACATGACTGATATTTTCTTCCTAAACATGAAGTGGACATAAACCCATTTCAGAGTCAGCATGTACTTGTGTCTATGATGCTTCTTTGCCCTTGGGCATCTCAAGTTTCTAGTAGTTGTTAATCATGCCACTTAGAAGGAAGTTCCTCATATAGTATATTGAACAAAAGGCTGGGATGAAGGCCTCTTGAAGAGGAAAGTAAAAGAAAGGGACTTAAAAGGAATGAGGGGAAAAGTGAAAGACAGAAGTCCAGGAAAAGAGAGAATTTAAGTTATCCTTCAGTAAAAGTATGTTTTCCAATTCTAGATGTTGAATCTGACTATATTTTGCCAAACAATTAACATGATTAAGAGAGTTATAAACTAGTCCTTTTATTTACAGTACACGGATGGATGTTTGTACCTGTCTGCTGAAATGCAGGAACAGAAATTCTTCCAATGATTATGAGCTTCAACAATGAGGCATTGATTATTTGCAGAATAATCGAAGGGGTTGGACTAGATGATCTCTAAAGGTCCCTTCCAACCCCTACCACTCTATGATTCCATGAATAGAGTAGCTTAGGACGGACAGGACCTCTGGCAGTCATCCAGTTCAACCCTGGATTCAAAGCAGATCCAACAAGAACAGGTTACTCAGGGCTGTATGTCCAGACTGTATCTCTGAGCATTCGGATTCTAGCTCCGGGCAGCCAGGTTACCCTACTGAACCATCATTATGCCCATCCAAATTTATTCCACTATGTCAATGCCTTTCTTGCAGCAAGGAGCCCAAAAATGGGCACAATGATTCCAGGTTCAGGCTTAGAAGTGATGAGCAATCACTTCTCTTGGCCTGGTGACTATATGCTTGACAATGCAGCCCTGTGTGTGATCAACCTTTCCTGCAAGGGCGAACTGCTGATTAAGATTCATAGGATTGTCCATCTCCTTGTCTGCAACTCTTGTTTTCTAATCAGTCTATACCATTGTACAGGGTTATTCTAACTCAGGTGGAAGACTCCGGAGTTGCTTTTGTTGAACTCCCTAAGGTTCCTTTCAGTCCATTTCTCCAGCCCATCAAGGAATATCTGAATGTAGCCCTGCTCTCTGAAGTATTGACTGCTCCCTCTGATTTAATGTCATTCAGCAACTGTGTCCCATCATCCAGGTTGTTAATAAAGACAATAAATAGTGATGCCTCCCATGTGGATCCCTGAAGGAAGCTGCTAGAAGCTGGCTGCTGCTTGGGCTTCGTACTGCTGATCAGAAACCTCTGGATCCTGCCAATTTCTCTCAAATCTGCTTATCCAGTCCAGATTTTCTTCCCAGATTTAAGGATACAAGAAGAGACTGAGTCAAAGGCCATCCTAAAGTCAGAGTGTACCACATTCGCTGCCTTCCCTTTCCTTGTTCACAGCCTTAGAGTCATCCTTGCTAAATCCATATGGGATATTAGCAATCACCTTGTCTGTCATGTGGCTGACAATGGCTTCTAGAAGAAGCCTTCTCTGTAACTTTCCCAGGGACAGAGGTGAGGCTGGTAGCTACCTGAATCCTCTTCTTGTGCTCCTTGAAGATGGGTGTAACATTTCCATTTTTCCAGCCATCAGGAACCTGCCTAGATCACCACAATTTTGGGGGGACAGTAACATTGACCAAAAAAGGCATTGAGTACCTTGGCTTTTTTCACATCTTCTGACACTAGATCCTTTTTTCTCCCCAGCATATGGTCCACATTTTCCTTAGCCATCCTTTTGTTGTCCCTTGCCATGTCTGACATAACCTAGTGTTGTCACATGTTTAACTTCTCTGGCAGACTTACTTTAGATGAGCATCTCCATGTAGATATTCTAAAACAAGGCATGAGAAATGTACAGAAAATTCTGAAGGCAACAGAAAAGATTAATCATTTTTTTTCAAACTAAAAGATCAACTTTATATAATAAAAATGGAGAGTGAAATTTTTAAATTCATCAGAATAAATCTGGAGTCACTTGTGCAAATGACTTTTACAAAATACATTGAAAGGCATCAGTTTTGACAATTTGAATAAAAGATGCCTGAACTTGGGTAATACCTATTTATACTAGATGTGAACTCTGTCTAAAAACCAAACCTGATGTCCTTGCAGGCATTCATCTGTGGTGCATACAGACTTAATGTTTTGGGAGAAAAAGTCCAGCACTAGGTTTCCTCTAGCTCCTCCTCTAGATTATCAGGTACTAAGCAGTGTCAGACACTGGACTTTGAATTACACTACCTTGGACTGAAGTGCTGCTTTCTGTGGTCTCTGTTGACATTGATGATAAATATTAACATTTAAGGAACCTCTCATCGTTCTCTAATCTCTTTTCAAAACGCACTTCCAAGTCATGGGAAATTCCTTTTTGTACTTTCTCGACTTATGATAGAATGCACTCTTGCATGTGAAGTCTCTGTTTCTGAGTCACTATTTATCACAGGAGGAATGAAACCTGAAAAGCATGTCACAGTTTTGGTACCCTCTCAGGTCATTTGGTAAGAGTAGAAAGGATATTTTTAAATTCCTTTTCTAAGAATGGAATTTTTTTTTTCTTTGTTTCTCTTCTCTCTTCACTTCTAAAACCTGTTTTACTTCAGTAAATATTGTCTACAGTGGAGGTATTTCTGACAAAGAATTATTTTCGTATGTGGTACTCTTACAGCTGTACCTATCAATTTCTACAATTTAAATAATTTGAATTTGTTTTAAGAACGTGTTTTATGTGTTTATATAGGTGGGGGTTTTGTTTATGTAAGAAGGGTTATATACAAAATTGAACAGTTGTCTCTAGTTCCTGCACATTCAAGTGCATCTGACTGTGTGAAACAGATGACGCTAGAAACGTTTCTATAATTAAACTGTATTTAAGTCTTCAGAGAGGAAGCTTTTCAGCAAGCTGAAATTCAAAATAACAAACAAAATGATAGTGACATGCTCTCAAGCCACAGCCCAATAAATGAGTAAAAATAATATTTGAAGGACTTCATTTCATAGCTGGGAGTGTTGCATTTGGCCATTATTCAAGAAATTTAAGCTTTATTATTAGACCATCATTTCACATATTATTACTCCTATCAGTAGTTTCTCTGGAAGAGAAATGTATTTTTGAGTGAGCAATTCACATTATTTAAGTCCTGGTTTGTGCTGTTTGCAGAATTTCCTCTGAGTATAGTAAGGCCTTTTTCATGTAAAGGCCTATGGAAACTGTAACTCTTTAAAGTTTTGATAGGCTAGTGAACAGCGAAAAACTACCCTGTGCAGCATCCCCTGCCTGCTGGACACAAGACAGCAGAGAACCACAGGTGAGGATACAATTGGAGGAGGCATTGAAGTTCTGTGGTGCTTATAAGCTTGCTGTCTGCAGGCCACCACCACTGCAACTCTGAAAGCTGAGCAAGTCATGTTTACCTGAAGCAACCTTTTTTCCTTCCTCTTCTCCATCCTAGGAAGTATTTTTCCCGTACAACCTTCCATATTGATGTCTTTGGGATTAATTCTTCTGTGGTCTCCCCTGTTATCTTTAATACATAGTTCAGTTTTCTCGATGTTCTCTCACAAGGAGCACAGGGTTTGTATCAGGGTATATAGATGAAATGCATTAGTTTATATTTAATCTAAGTATCCGATCATTGCAAAAGGTGATTGACTTAAATTCTATGAAATTCCTTCCAGTAAGTGTTTAGAAACTTAATAAACATGTGCTGTGATTAAGCTGAGGACTCCGAAGAAAGTTTTTGGTAGGGCCATGGAAGTCACTGGCAAGGGAAAGTTAAATCAAACTGTCAATATTCCATCTTAGACACTGCAGCCTATTGGTAATTCTCTTAATACCTTAAGTCTAGGTAAATAATAGGAACTTAACTTTGTAAGTTACATGGTTTCCTTAACTTTTTGGGAAAGGTATAGTCTGTGCTGTTTCTCCATTTGAATCAAAGAGGTTTTGTTCTGATGCAGGAGAGTATTGCTGTTCTTCTTGTGTGTTGTATTTTATAGGAACAGTCAGCTATTGGACTAAATATGTTGCCTTATCTTGCTGCCTCCTATCCTGAACATTTGGAAATCAGATGTTCTTTGTCACCTGTTCTTATTTGCTAATCAATCTATTATCCTGAATACTGCAGGTTATGTAATCATTGGTTCTCAAGGAAGACCTTTGAATGCAAAGTGGTGCTACGTTTTGATTGTTATGTACTGAGGATTAATTACTATTGGGTTTTTTATACTTCTTTTGCTAGTATCATTCTTACTAACAACCATCTGTATCTTTCTTTTTGCAGCTTGGGTCCTGTATTTGCGCTGTTTGTACCATTTTATTCCTCCATTCCAAGAGTGCAGGTGACACAAGTTTTAGGCCACTTTTCAATCACAAATAAGACACTGGTCTACATACTGGGTTTACAGGTATGGTATGTACTTGCTTGTTCATATTTCAATGAATTGTTAATGTTACAGTTAAATATATAGCAACTAATATTTCTATATGTTCATCTATGAATTTTGATGCTTTCACTTGTTTGATTCCACATATGTTTTTCTAGTGACTGTCCTATCAACAAAACTATTGAAAACTATTGTTAGTATGCATTTCAGCATGCTGAAGTGGTGGGCAAGTGATCTATTGTTCTATTCTCTTCTATCTTAATTGTCTTGCAAAAGAAATATATTAGACAATTATACGATGATTAGCTTTTTTTCATCAACAAAATGAACTGGATGAAAACAGATGAAAACAGGACCTGACACTAAGGCATATGTATCTTTTACCTTTCTAATTTGCTTATATTCTTGACTTTGTTTATTTTCTTCATATCTGTTAGAGCTCAAACAAGTCTACAGAATACAGTATTTTCCTATGGTAAGACTGTTGGTAAATAAGGTTTTGACTGGATTCCAGTTTCACATCAATTAATATTATTTGTATATTGAGAAGAGTGTGGCCAGCAGGTCAAGGGAGGTTCTGCTCCCCCTCTACCCTGCCCTGGTGAGGCCTCACCTGGAGTCCCGTGTCCAGTTCTGGGCTCCTCAGGTCAAGAGGGACAGAGAACTTCTGGAGAGAGTCCAGCACAGGGCCATCAAGATGATCAGGGGAGTGGAACATCTTTCATATGAGAAAAGGCTGCGGGAACTGGGGCTGTTTAGTCTGGAGAAGAGGAGATTGAGGGGAGATCTTATTAACATTTACAAATATCTAAAGGGTGGATGTCAGGAAGTTGGGACATCCCTTTTTTCTATAGTAGCTAGCAACAGAACAAGGGGTAATGGGATGAAGCTGGAACACAAAGAGTTCCACTTAAACATAAGAAAAAACTATTTCACTGTGGGGGTGAGGGAGCCCTGGCACAGGCTGCCCAGGGAAGGTTTGGAGCCTCCTTCCTTGGAGGTCTTCAAGACCCGCCTGGACACGTTCCTGTGCCGCCTGATCTAGGCTGACCTGCTTCTGCAGGGGGGTTGGACTAGATGATCTCTAAAGGTCCCTTCCAACCCTATGATTCTATGATTACCATGTGACAGGTGATATCATATACTGTTATGTAAAATATGAATGGAAAAACACAGGTACTTAATACAGAAAGGATGCAGTTGTTCAAAAACCAACAATGAAAACCCCCCAGCAGCCCAGAAATGAATTGTCACTCAGACACAGTTTAACTTAGGAAATAGAAGACACACAAACTTATATGAAATTATACTCATTTTTGTTTATGCAACGACTCAAAATAACTCTAACACTTGTAACGGAAAACACCATAGTTATGTGAAGGGTGCTAGAGGGTGTTTTAGAATGAATGGTCAGTTTCAGAATATTAACTCATACTACACATGAATATTTCATTCATCCCTTTTGCTGTTGAGCCTTTGGATTCCTTCAGCTTCTGTTCCAGCACAGTATTTTCTGGGTCTTTTGGAATTCTTGTTTCAATACAACTATTATTCCAGTCTTTGGGAAAGCCATGACATTGTCTGAACTCTTTTCCATCACGTCCTTTGCCTTTTGCTTTCATACACACACCACTGCTTATAAAGATCACTGTTGTTACTCTCTCTTTGCTGCATCTTTCCCTGCTGCGTACAGAAACGGTTGTTGCCGTCACATAGAGACTGAGGGGAAAAATCATTTACCTTCTCCTCATTTGTGAACTCTGCCCTTATCTCAAGTCACTGTTTCCATACTCAGAAGTCTAGAGGGAAGGTGTTCTCATGATTCAGTCAGCATTGTGCAGAACTATTTTAGTAAGCAGTATCAGTCTAATTTTCAGCCTATTTTTCCAGTTGGTAGTAACCTTCTCCGTGTGATTAATCACGTTCTTTACTAGAAGCGATGGGATACCCTGTTGTCTTATTGTTGGTTCTTTGTTTTGTTTTGTTTTTTAAATCAATCTGAACTACTTCTGTGATTACATGTGGATAAATATACTATCGGGTGAGAACTTCATTTCTTGAATTTTGATGCTCATGCTTAGTCCCTCTGTGACTGCACGTCCGAAAGCTTCACTTGCACTGCCTGGCCTGCTTGGAACTCTTCTCCTGTTGCTGCTGAGTCATTTCCTTTGCTTCAATCTATCTTTCAGGCTTGTTTTTCTGTGCAGCCTATAACTGACATCCTGTTACACTTAGTATGCTATATGAAAATAAAATGTATTGTTCTTTAGGAGGAGAACAATTTTTGGATCTCTGCGTTTTTTTTCCCACTTCTGCCACTCCTGGAATACATATGTTTTTAACGTTAAACTGAATTTTCACAGAAATAAATGTCTGACTTCTCCCATTGTCATGATAAGTACATAGCCTATATAATAACACAACGTATCAGGTCAGACAACAACAGTTTTGTAAAATTAAAATTTTTAATTGCTGCTCTTGTCTTCTAGCTGTTAGCCTCTGGTTCCTACATCTGGATTTTAGCCTTAAGTGGATTGGTAAGTCTTACTATTTTAAAAATCACATGTTGATTAAAACACTGTTATGTGTACAATCAGTGCAGTATATTTGGACTCAAACAGAAATTATTGAGTAATGGTTTTATTTGTGATGGTAAAGTGGAAAGCTTCTGTCTTTAATTTCCAAAAGTATAAAGCACTGTCTGTCTGGTATAAACTGACAGACAAGAAGAGCTGGTTAGTATTTGCAGGGTGCCGCTGCTCTTTGACCCTCTAAAATTATTTTTACTGCCATGGATACAGTTTTAGACCCAACTATAAATGAGACTATTTAGGAAATGGTAGAAATTTTTCTTCATTTTTTAGCAAGCTTCAAGCTTTTATTCCAAACAGCAACTTTTAACAATTTCACTGTGAGGATTTGTCATGTTTTGCGCTTCTCCTAGCACATCTGTAATAAAGCTGTTTTTCACTATGGTAATGGCAGTAAGGATGCAAAATTACTTTCTTTGTACCAATCAGATAAAGTCCGTGTGGTCTGTCTTTTTTCTTTCCGTGTTCTTAAGTACTAAAGCACTTAGTGCTAAAACAGATTGTACAGATTCTTAGATTCTGATAAATTTTGGGTTGATTTTTTTCTAATTTTACAAACTTAGAAATTAGGAGCTCAGACTGATTTTTTTTTGGCCCCAAATACTGCCAGCTTTTCAAACAGTGAAAGTGCTGCCTCTTCCAAAGAACTTCATTATTAAGTTGATGAATTTAAGAAGAATTTAAATTGTGCCCTCAGTATTTAGAACCTATTAAGTTGAATTTGCGGTAAGCTCAGAGTGAAATGCCTGTGGACACTTCACATTTTGCTGCTATAACTTAGTAGTTTAGTCTCTTACCGTTTGCACTGACTGTTCCCAAATATTCTGTGAGCTCTCAGGATAACTAATGGGAGTGATGGAGCGATAAGCAGTGAAGTGTGCTCAGCAGTTTGGTCTGACTGTAACTATCGATGCAAACAGTGCAGCAAACAAACCAAAATTTCTCTCTGCTGGAGATCAGCCCAAGCCTCTGTGCCCACCTAAGGATCTGTGACTTCCTCCAAACACACTACCCTTCCTGTTACTCTTTTGTCTCTTTTAATAGCCCTTCCTTTGGAACAGGTGTTCATTAGAGAGGGAAGGGAAGGGAAAGAAAAGAAAAGGAAAGACATTTTAACTCCCTCTTTCCTGGTGGCAGGATCTATATGTATACTTAGTTATACAGACTTATAAAGAACGGCTTAAATATTCTTTTAATAATATGTTACGCAGTTCTTACTTAAATTCCCTTTTCATGTACTGTTTTAGTCAGCTCTATAGTACAACTTTCCTAGAATTCTCTTTTGTAATTGCAGGTCGACAGTATGTTTTGCACAGGTATAAATCCATAGAAATACACCGAGCTTTCTCTGTAACATAGGAAGGATTAAAACACTCATTTGCATTTCATATCACTTCAGTCAGCATAAATTAAGTCATCGTCAGTGATGTGTTTTCAGTCTTATTTTTTTCTGGAGCAAACGGAGAGCTGCACTCGACTTTTGTAATAAGTAGGAATTTCTCACTTTTTTGCACAACATATCTGTCACACTTCAGTGAATAAAAGGTTTCTTTTTATCCTCCCGTTTGAAACGATATTTTGGCATCTTTTGAGAAAACATGATAAAGGAGTAAAGTTTCGTAGTATGTTAAATAATTGGAAGAGAGATACAAAACACTATAAATGCATCTTTTAGCACTACAAATGTAGACAATTGATAACATCTATGTATGTACAATTACAGAAATACGTAGGTTGTTGAATGTTAAGTCATTCTGACAACCTATATATTCTTTGTAATTTGTACTGCTGTTGACATTTTCTAACATACTCTGTCTTTGAATCAAGTGTTCATGTATTTATACCAAAAAGACTGAGTAAATGCAAGAACACCACGTCAGCTAGGTGTGATATTTAGTCACTATCTCAGTGCTTATTAGACACTTCACTGTCTGTATTTTTAGCTATAAAGATTGCCTAGACATTCATATGACTGTATATGATGTTGTTCTCCAATTTAGCTTTTGTTGCGCTCCTGCTTGTGTGGAATACTAAAATGGACAGTGGCGGCACAATATCTGAATTGTCATTTTCCACTTTCTCTTCACCATGTTCCTGGTTTAGATTTATTTAAATTCTCACAATTTGTATTTAAACATGTAACGAACACTCTCAGACTAAATGGGATCCAACTTTATGGATTCAAGATGTAGCATTAGAGATTGATTTCTGTGTTTCTTGTAAATTCCAGGCAGGCAGTAGAGCAGCTGGTAATTGTACCACTTGTTTTCAGTGGTTTTGAGTGATTGCATCATTACAGAAATGAGTTTACGTGTGTATGTGAGTCTGTGTATGCAGGTAGGCGTTGATGTGATCTGCCTGGTGATAGGGAATTTTAGACAATTTGTAGTTTGACACAGAGTTAGTTACAGAGATTACAGCATATATTTTGTTGTTAGAATATAAAAGGTCTGCTGTGTCTCTCTTTGCCATAAGGTGCGTCATCCTTTGAATCAACACAGGAATACACTCTTAAAAGCAGCTTCTTTATACTCCAGATGAAACTGGAGTACCTCTCATATATTCTTTTGCTACGTCAAATGGGCCTGGTCATTTCAGTTGCTGGGATGTTTTATGAATGTGTTGTTTAAATACATGTTGCTTATTTACAAAAGAGGAGAATTTAAGAAGTAGACTGTAAACAAATGCACAAATTTGATGTAATCAGTAATCTGTAATGTTGTTATTCTTATAATTTATGAGATTGATTTCATTTTTTGTGATTTGTTTTGCCAGGAATATACCATACTTGCTACATACAGTACAGATTTCTTTCCTATGATAGCAGTTTTTAAATGTCATAAAATTAGGAAGCTTAATATTAGAGATGCAGATATATCATGAAAGTCATAGTATCTATTTCCATTTGAGTCAAAGCCGGAAATTCTTTGAATAGTTGTTTACAGAAGTGCTTTCATGCATATCACTTAGTTTAGTGAAGGCCAGAAACAGTTTCCTTACTGTTTTTTTTTCTTCTTTAAAATAATCAAAACACCTTTAGAAAATGATACCCACTTGAATATTTAATTGGACACATGCATAGCAACCTGTCTTCTCCTTCCTTTTTCTCCCCTCCTTTACAGTCTCTTGAGTTCTCACTTTACGTTTCTCGTTGCTATACTCTTGCAGAATTGAAATTTGAGTGGCATGTCAAGGCTTATTCAATGATAGCTACAGCATGCCTGCTCCAAGAAGTAAGCTCAGGTTGGTACCAGCAGATGAGATATGCTCACTGGGATATGCGCTTCCCTTCACTCATTTGTATAATGTTGTCATCATGCAGATCACGTGCCAGGGGTTTTGCTAACCATACAGTCACAGCTATGTTTCACAAGGGAAAGGTATCTTTCAGGCCCTTTCTGTGACTTGAGTATTCTAGCCTCTTTCTTCATATCTAGTGTCACTTGTTTGTTTGTTTGTAAGGTGACCTGTATTGCATAACATTCAAAATTTGAACTATTGCAAGTATTCTGTGAGCTGCTTTGAGTTTGTGTAGGGTTCAGTTCAGACCTAAGGAAATTGAAATTGTTTGCTTTAGTTGCTATTTGTAATTCTGAAGTTGCAAACTTGGTTTTACTAGAGATACCAGTGATTAAATGCTCCTGAGAGTACTTTGAATTATTTTGTATTCTGTTTGTTATTCCTTTTTGTTTGTTTTTTGTTTAGCTGAGGTGTTTTTCTGTAGTGAATTCCTGTCTTTTAAGATCAGCACCTATAGGATAAGATGCAATTGGACTTGAGGAAAATATTTAAACAAGACTTTGATATTTTCTTGTCTCAAAAATCACACTGTGTAGCTAATAGCCAATTAGACCTAAGAATTATTGATTTTCTTATTGTTATCCTTCCTCTTCCACATCTTTCTTAAGTGATTTTGAACAATTCTTACAGATTTATTTTTGTTGTTTTGAAAAATGTTTTGGAGGAGATGCAGAAGCATTTGTGTTACCCCCCCCCCAGCGTAACATTAGCACTTAAAAGTATCATCCTTTCTACATACTTTAAAACCGTATTAAATATGTCCTGCTTGTTTGAAGAGAGTCTTTGATCAGAGCTTGATATTGTAGTGTGGGTTTACCTCCACATTTGTGTCCTGTCATGTGTCCTTCTTCATCCTCCAGTTAGATTGGATGTCCTATAGTCACGTACACTTAGCCTTATGTACATCTTTAGTCAATGTCAAAGTATGATAGTCCTTGAATTCTTTATAATTTTGTAAATGGTCATTCCAAAATAAAGTCCCAAAGACCTAAAAATCGTGAAGAAAAGTATTGGTGTGGGGTTTTTTTTAAAAAAAACCTAACCAAAACCAAACACCAAAAACCTGACAACCGTTAGATTTCAAGACAGTCTTGCTAGTGACTTTTTCAAACTTGAGTTGTGATTTACTCTGCCCTGGTGAGGCCTCATCTGGAGTCCTGTGTCCAGTTCTGGACTTCTCAGTTCAAGAGGGACAGGGAAGTGCTGGACAGAGTCGAGCGCAGGGCCACCAAGATGATCAGGGGAATGGAACATCTTTCATATGAGGAAAGGCTGCGGGAACTGGGGCTGTTTAGTCTCGAGAAGAGGAGATTGAGAGGTGAACTTATTTATAGATATCTAAAGGGTGGGTGTCAGAAGTTTGGGACATCCCTCTTTTCTATAGTAGATAGTAACAAGACAAGGGGTAATGGGATGAAGCTGGAACACAAAAAGTTCCACTTAAATATAAGAAAAAACTGTTTCACTGTTCAGGTGAGGGAGCCCTGGCACAGGCTGCCCAGAGGGGTTGTGGAGTCTCCTTCCTTGGAGGTCTTCAAGACACGCCTGGACATGTTCCTATGCGACCTGATCTAGGTGACCCTGCTTCTGCAGGGGGGTTGGACTAGGTGATCTCTAAAGGTCCCTTCCAACCCCTTCCATCCTATGATTCTATGATTTCTGAATATTTTATGATTTGTGAATATTTGACATTGGTTTCACAATATATATATATATCAGTAGCATTGTTGACACCAGTGATACTACTCTCATTTTAGTACTTTTCTGTATGTTTTACATGTAACTGATGTGTTTCCCCTTTGCTGATAAAACTGCCCACCAAAGACCAAGTACTAAGATAGTTCACAAAGTCAGGGAGGTCCAACACCTCTGCTCAGGGGGGACCACCCAGAGCTGGATGCCAAGGACCATGTCCAGATAGCTTTTGAATATCTCCCAGGATGAAGAATCCACAATTTTCCTGGGCAACCTGTGCCAGTGCTTAGTCATCCTCACAGTGAAGAAGTGTTTCCTGATGTTCAGAGGGAACTTTCTGTGTTTCAGCTTATGGGCATTGCCTCTGGTCCTGTCAGCTGAGAAAAGACTATCTCTCTCCCCTTCATTCTCTCTTCAGGCATTTATATACTTTGATAAAATCCCCCCACATGAAAGATGTTCCAGTCTCTTCATCATCTTTATGGCCTTGTGCTGGACTTGCTTTAGCAAGTCCGTGTCTTGCCTGTGCCAGGGAGTGCAGTGCTGGACACAGTTCTCCAGATGCAGCCTTGACAATGCAGAGGCAGGAGGAAGGATCGCTTCCCTTGACCTGCTGGTAAGGTAGTTCAGGAAGTTCAGCACATAGGTTGTGAAGTGCATAGCCTGAAATAAGAAATGGAAAAGCAATAGAGTAACAGAGAATAGGAAACAAAAAGAAGCATTGTCTAGTTGTCTGTCTGCTAACTTTAGGAAAGCCTCAGATATCCATACGTAAGCTAACAACTGTGCTGAATCCCACCAAATACTAACGGGAGGTGTCTGTATGTGGACAATGGTCAATATTCAGTTTAGTGACTGTAGGTGACAATCTGAAATGAGCATTTCTACATCCTACTGACTGTATTGACTTATTCTCCTCTGACTGGAGCTTGGACACCTTGCTCATGTCTAGATGGCTACATGTAAACACATTGACAACTGACTAAGCTGACAACACTTAACTCCTGCATCACTTAAAGCATCTGAGGAGAAAAGTAGTTGCTTCATCTGGCATACAGGGGATGTTAGTGTGGAATTGAAGTTGTAATTGGTTGGCGAGGAGGGAGATACAATTCTGGAAGAAGGGGAAAGTAGTGGGAAGGGAGGGGAGAATGTAATAGTGTGTCATAAGATACCTTTTCTTCTATATCCACAGCTTCTGCTGTCCTGGAGAAAAGTGTATTTTAGTATTAAGTTTCACCTCAGATCTGAGGAAGCTTGTGAGCCCCAAATCGAGTGTAACTGGTCAACTGGGCCAGCTGGTTCAGTAAAAGTTAGATTACTTCTGTCAAACTTTTGTAGCCTGTACATGTACACCATCATGCCTGCAATGTTACCATTGTGGAGGGAGGGAATCCTTGAGAGTAATTCAGCTGTCTGTACACTTAGGAAGCATCTGCCATAGGATGAGTTTCTGTTGACTATGAAACAAACTTTAAACAACCAGCTTATCAGGCTATTAAATTAAAGATGTCTACATTATGGCAGGAAATCCAATCATAACCTTTTATATGAAGAGATTTGGATAACAACCAAATAATGACATCCGCATGCAGAACTCCGGCAGAGACCAGAGCGAACCTATCCTTAGGTCACAAGTACAAGTTAAGCCTAGATGTACCGAAATGGCAGTACAGTCATGCTTGCACATACACAAAGAATAATTGAGATCTCCTAGTGATTACACCTGACCAATGAAGACTGTGTTGATGGACTCTAACGAAAAAAACCCTCAAGGTATCTGGGAGATTTATGAGCAGAGTCAACTGGGAAGGAAATTGAAGATAATTAACTTACTATTACTGTATTATTTTTCTGTCAAGCTAACTATTGCAAAAGACTGTTTATACTCTTAGTAACTATTTCTGCAAAGAAAACCCAAACAAAATAATCTGTACCTTGCAGGTTGTAAGTACAAGTGGAAAATACATGTGTAGACTTGTATTTGTCGGGTGATTCTCACAAGATTCTCTTGATTTGATAAACCTGTTTCTCTAATCCAGGTAAATACAGGATCTCGACTGGCAAAATTTTTAACCCCTTGTTTTGTTGTATAGAATTTAGAACATACTAAGGATAAGTAGATAAAATAGGTATAAAAAATATCACTTCACCTTAAGAAGACTGCCTTTTTTTTCCTGTTTGTTACGATCTGAGATTATAAGGTCTTGAATACATATGATGAATACCTTTAAATTATTCAGAACAAAATAATGAATTGCTGTCAATTTCTAACCATTAAGCAAAATAGTCTTCAACATAGTTTTCTACACCAATCTGCCTACTGTTTTTTCTATTTCATTTCCTTTTTTAATGTTAATCAAGTACAGTGATTTTAAATATCTCAGTAGGGAAGTATATGTGTCTTTGTCATGTAAAATATTAGAGAACTTCCGTATCTGGTTTATCTAACGTAAAAGGGAAATTATAGCTACTTTGTTTTTTCTAAAAAATGTACAGCTTCAGAGGGACACAAGGGAAGAGGAAGGGAAGCAAGCTTTTATACAGGAGCAGCAAGAAGTTAGGGAACTCTGTGTGAAGGACCAATAGTAAGCCATGATGTTAAGAAACTGAAAAAATGTAAGCAGACATTTTTTCTGTGGAACGGTAGAGGATTTCCGTTATACTTCCTCTTCTTAGCATTGTGCCTCGTGTGATAACAGTGGTTGAGGCTGTATGTTATGATGATGTGACTGACAGAAAACAAGTGAGATGTGCTTTATGTTGTCAGCCAAAAATTCTCCATTCTAACAAATGAACTTAACTGCAGTGTGTTTCTGTGGTGACTTTGTAGAGCCTAAAATACTCTGGAGGCTCATCTATTTGGAGGAAGTAGCCCTTCAATCTAATGTACAGTGCATCAATTGGGATATAAGCAGATGATCTTATCCTCACTGAATAAACAGAGTTGGTCTACACTCTTAAACACTAAACATTCACTACATGTGTATAACAAAAATGATTTTAAAAGTTACTTTATACTGTGTCAAAGCCTTTTAACTTCTTGTTGGTTTTTTTTTAATGATAAATATCAAGTTCTGCATATGAACCAGCAAAAGAGGAAGTTCTTTGGAAATATTTGACATTAAGATGCATGTATGACACCAAACCAGACTGAATCACGAGACCTATTTTTACTACAAATGTCTGGGGTTATTGGAAATATGCAAACAGAGATATCTTCCTCACTAGATGAAACTTCTTGAAAATTTGATAAAAATTAGCAGAGCATTTAAAGTTTCATGTACTTCCATCTAATAGCCTTATAACTGCAGTGCTAAATCAAGGGAGAGAGTAAGGGGAAAAACGTAACAGATATGAAGTTTTCAAGGTGGATTGCCAGTGTGCACTTCCCTGCTGAGTCTGTCCTTCCGTCTGTTTATACTTGTGAAGAACTGCAGTCTCACACCATTGCTATGAACAATTACTGGTCCACAGTATGTTTCTTGGCAACTCTGTGTAGAACATCTACTCCTGCTAGTCTCATGCAGTTTTGTCATGTTCCTTCAGCAGGTGCTTTTTATTTTAGATTTTATTGTGAACTTTATATTGTTAAACTCCTTGACTGTGTGCTCTATGAGCACAGAAGTCGACATGTTTGGGTTATGCAATGAGGTTTTGTCTAAGGCAGACAGGACAGGGAGGAGGTCAAGACACTAGTCTGCTTTTGAGAATTAGCAAGAAGAGAGAAGACAGCCCCTTGCAGCTGCTGCATTGGCTACAGAACAGGCATGCTGCTTCACTGAGCTCAATAAGGCCAGGAAGGCAGGTAGGAGCCATGTGTACGAGGCTCACGCACAGTGTAAGTGCCATTCTCCATTTTAGCAGTGTCCATAAACTTTTAGCCTTATAAAGCCTTTTCTTCTGATTAAATATTCTGAAATTACGTGCTCTCTGCAGCTGTCTGAATGGAGGTTGTAATGAGGTGCATGATAGTCTCTTTTCCCAAATAAAACAAGAGGAAACAGCCCCAAGTTGTGTGAGGGCAAGTTTAGATGGATAATAGGAAAAAATTCTTTGCTGAAAGGGTTGTCAAACATTGGAACAGGCTGCCCAGGGAAGTGATTGAGTCACTATCGCTGGAGGTATTTAGAAGACGTGTAGATGTGGCCCTTAGGGATGTGGTTTAACCGTGGACTGGACACAGCAGTGCTGGGTTAATAACTGGACTCGATGATCTTCAGGATCTTTCCCAACTTAAATGATTGTATAATTGTATGACTAGCCACCTCTACTTAGAAAAATATGAGAATGCTTTTAGTGATGCAGCTACAAGTTGTTGCTTGCGGTACACTTTTCCTTGTGACACAAACAAGTCTCAAAGTACTGACAGTAAAGACAAGCTGCCGCTCTTTGCTGTATTTTCTATCATGAGTTGATAAGGGAATGATTTTTTTTGTGGTTAATGTGTTCAGACACGTGTCAAGATTTGTCATATATTCAGGAAGATATAGATTTTCCTGTCACCATTTGCTTTGTTTTGTTCCTGTGACTTTTTGAACCTGTTCAAGATTTAGGATGCCCTGAAAACATTAGACCTTAACAAAGGACTGTAGGTGTTAAGAGTGAGCAGAGATCAGTAGCTAGGAGGGACATTTGAAAGAAGTGAGGGAATGCTGGTGAGATATTGGGCAAAAGTATTTTGAGCAGGAGTACTTTCTCTGCTTGGTTACACCTGTGCAACCAGGAATGCAGAATCCTGGGGACCAAAGAGGGGGCCTGGCTCCATAACTTAGAGATACAGGGTGGGAGGAAGGAAGATAATTTGTAGATTCTAGTTCTGCTTGTGCATTTTGCATCAAAGAAATCATCAGATTAAATGTATATGTGATATTTACAACCTAGCTCAGTAATTGTTGCTCCCCCTAAAAATGACCATCTTGGCAGGCCCTTCAACCTAGGTTTTCTTGAGTGAGGATACTGTCTACATAACTGTCTTGGGACCAGCTGGTTAGCTTCTGACGGACCTTCTTGCTAAGTGAATACCTCAAGTCCTACATACCAACAGTAGATGAATTGCAGAAGTGATATAAATTTTCCTCCACTTATTCTTTGGCAATTACAGTTCTTAGTTTCCAGTTGATGTGCACAAGTTTTGGTTTTGTGGGCTTACAGTCATCTGGAACAGTTTCACTACAGCCAAGGAAAGAATATCTGTGGTCATGAGGGAGCTTTTCCAGGAGCTGTTCCAGCACCCTGTCATTCCTAAAGTCCAGTCAGGACCTTTCTTTGATTACTGAAATTTTTTGTGAGAGGCAATTTCCACTATGATGCCAGAGATTATGACCTTTGTCTTACCTTGTTCCGTTTACCTTCTTCCTTGTAGCACAAAAAGATTGAAAGGGTTAAGAATAGTTTAAAATGGGATTTTTTCATTTTAAAGTGGTAGCCTGTGTTTGGGTTACATCCAACCCTGAGAACAGTAATCAAATGGAAGTCAGTATCTCCCAAAGCAGAACGTATTTTTGATAAAAGTCTCATTATCTCACTAGATAATGAACAATAACCTTGTAAAGCAATCTGAAAAATATCCCCCTCCCAAAGCATGTTGCATATTCCAATACCGTCTCCCTTTGTATAAGCAGCAATGTATTTAGTGTGCCTATACAAGCGTCAGTGAGATAAAATAAATATCCCCACGTAAATAGCCCAGATTTGGAGTTTCTACATTGCTTCTAGCACAGCTGCATTATTTGGGTATGTTTACAGATTTTTTGGGTTAATATCTCTTCCTGTTCATTTTGCTGTGTTGTCATAACATGATTCTTGTGGCAAAACAGATAATAAATAGTCACGAATACTGAAATGTGGTATAAAGCAGAACGCAGACTTGGAGTTTGTTCAAGAACTTTGGCCTTCCCACACGACCACTCTGGGGTCAAGTGCTAGGGCTTTGTAATGGAACTTTAAATTATGCCAGTGTGATGACTGTAAATCAATTATAGAGCTCATGGATTTCTGTTGCTCCTCCTGAATCTGAAATGAAATCAAGACCCAAGGCAAGCACCAATGTCAATGCAGGGAATGGGTATTTTTCTTAAGGTGGGAAAAGGGCATCACAAAAATGGTCCTTTTCAGTATCACAGATTTTAATGAACGTGGTTTTTTTTTCTCCTAGAAAGTGGATGGGATCTTTTTTGAATAGATCTGCACATAGTCTTAGATTTAACTTCAAATCAGTTGTTTTGCTTTTGGTTTTACTAGAAGGAGAGACCTGGGTGGTGGTGGCAGAAGTCTTGAAGGTTTGGGGTTTTTAGGTAGTGTTTACAATGCTTCAACACCCTCAAGGGCAACGTTATCTTCTCAGGTCAGCATGCAGCACACCCTGACCAGTTCCTTTACTAGAAATTAAAGTTTCGTTTTAATACTGACCTGTTTGAGAAAAGGTCAATTTCTGTGAACTAAAATTTTGAAACAAACAAAAAACCCCAAGCAGCTCTGTGAGTCACAGGCAGTGCAGTACATAGATTTTAAAAAGTAATAGTCTGTAGCTGTGGGGAAGTTGGAGGTAAAGAAATCCCCTGTTCTCTTTCTGATTCTCCACTGAGAATTCTGGGTAGATAAATAAAAAATGCTTTAAAATAACAGACTCACTGCTATCTGCAGCTAGGTACAAAGGAAATTTGATATGTTTAAGTGTTTTGATTTGGTGAGGGGTTTTTTTAACATTGCATTTTTGGTTTTAGGTGTCTGGGATTTGCTACAATAGCAGTATATTAAAAGTTCACCGAATTATTTGTGTACCCAACTGGGTAGCAAAGATATTTTCTTGGACTCTTGAACCAATCTTCTCATCTGCGGAACCAACGAATGAAGTTCGAGTGGGAATGGGAGCAACAGTTGACATCCAGAGGCAGCAGAGAATGGAGTTACTGGATCGTCAGATCATGATGTCTCAGGTTGCCCAAATGAGGCGGCAAAGACAGCAGCAGGTATTGATATACATTCTGAAAGGATTATTTTAACTTAAAGAAAAAAACAGACACTTTTGGTTCATCCATCTTTTGTGATTGCCGTTTCTTAAAAGTAATGTATTTCTTCTTCATCAGTCTTTCGTATGCTGTTGTACTGCTAATAGCCATTTAAGTGTTTTATATAGCTTTCCATGCTAACCTGCTTCACAAGTTGTAAGGAGCATGTCAGACAATCCTGTAAGGATATCAGTATTTCTGGCATTGTTTCACCAAAAATGAAGCTGAACGGAAAAGTGATTGCATCTCACTGGTCTTTGATAAGAGTCAATATGGCACGTTAGGAAGTCCAAAGGCTCCTGACTTCTTAGTGTTTGTATAGTTAGCATCCTCTTCAGAGACACTGAAAATTGTCTGCAGAAATCCTTTTTTTAAAGTGTACTTTGAATAAGGCTTTTTTCTGCTAAAAAGTGCAGAATTCTCTAACTTTCTTACAGAGGTCAACCACAGGGACTTTGTTTACTACGTTTGATGCTTTTATTTTATTTCCTGATTGATAGAAGATCAAAGCCTTTTTATTTTCTCTGTTTTAGTCAAACCAGCAAATGCAGATATTCACATACTTTGTGTTGTGAGGCAGTAAAACAAGGCAGATGATGTCTCAACTTTTTCCTGTGTCTTAAACATACGTGTTACTACTCTATCAAACCTAGCAGATAACATAGACCTTGCATTGGTCTATGTGAGTATATATTGCTCATAATTTAATTACAGACTAGCAATTTCAAGTCTTTACTGAGTTTCCTCTGCCTGAAAATCAGCTCGGTGCTGATACAGAAGTTCTCGTTGTGTTTGAGTTAGTGTATTGCAAATAGGTGTAGCTATGTCACCGTTATGTTGCCAGAATTAGAGGTGTGATGGTATAAAGCTTTGGCCAGCAACTAGAGTATGAACCTTTTTTTCCAGTCCATGATAAGATAATTCTGTTGTCCTGATTTCTTAACATTTCATTCTGATTAAATTGTTCCTCAGGTGGAAAGATCCTAATCTATTTTTCTCTATTCCCATGAGAACATTAATCAGTTTTAACATAAGAATGGAAGTGGAAATTACTCAATTCTTGAACATTGCCCTTGTAATAGAAAATGAATCAAAAGTGTCTGTTGAGCTACAGGCTGCTGGGAAAAGAGCAGCTGAGTTTCTTCAAATAGGACGAAGAAGCCATTTCTAGCTATGAAGAACGGTCTTTATATCTTTAATTGCAAAAAGTAGTTAATAAGTTCAGAACAGTAAATGATAAAAGAAGAGTTGATAACATTTTCTTCTCATCTTTTCCCTTCCTTATACTATGAAAAATGAAAGTAAGAAAATGTCTTTTCATGTTTGACTTCAAATAGGGTTCTTTAGAAAGTACAGATGTTCAGGTAAAATAAATGAACATTGTTTGAACATCAGTAAGATGCTGCCCTTTACAAGTTGATGAAATAGTTTCAAGTTACCTTCGTGTTTGGCCTTCAGTTTCAGCACAGAATCTCGTTAACTGTTGATGCTCATCTGTGACACCAGTGATCAGAAGGTGATGGGGTCAATGTATGAATGTTTCAGAAAGGCTTCTCAGAAAAGAAGTGTCATGAAAGCTTTTGATCAGCTTTTATTTGTGTTTTTTTTAATCACTCAGAATTTGCTGGCAACCAAGTAAATCATGAAAAGCATAATTCACAAATGTTGAGATGTAGTTGTAAAAATAAAGAGCAGGCTAATTTCAGTCTCAAAATAATCTTTTTTAAAAATTGTAAAATTTTCTGGATTGCTGTATTTGGGCAGTTTTTTTGCCTTTACAGTCTTGGAAATGTATCATTGGAAGACAGTGTGGCTGAATAGATCACATTACAGGTGTAATTCAGATGATAATTTTACCAGTGTAAAGTGAAGCTGCTAAAGAATGTCCATCTGTTTCTTTGGGGGACAGGGGAGGGGGGGAACTGAAAGTGCTAAAAGCTGTGGAATATATATTAGTCATCAAATTTGATTTTGAATTATATTCAGGAGAATGTTGTGAAGATTTGTGGAGTCCAAAAACGCTGCCTGTAGGTAACATCCCATAGGTGAGGGAAACATTTTCTCTCCTGCTCTGTTTTCTTCGTCTAAGGAAGTTAA